>NC_134689.1:264497689-264820189 GCF_050947455.1 Rhinoderma darwinii | reverse complement strand
TAGACCTCTCTGGCTAGCGCTATGTGTAGGTGCACTCTATAGGTGGCGCTATGTATGGGTAGACCTCTCTGGCTAGCGCTATGTGTAGGTGCACTCTATGGGTGGCGCTATGTATGGGTAGACCTCTCTGGCTAGCGCTATGTGTAGGTGCACTCTATGGGTGGCACTATGTATGGGTAGACCTCTCTGGCTAGCGCGATGTGTAGGTGCACTCTATGGGTGGCGCTATGTATGGGTAGACCTCTCTGGCTAGCGCGATGTGTAGGTGCACTCTATGGGTGGCGCTATGTATGGGTAGACCTCTCTGGCTAGCGCGATGTGTAGGTGCACTCTATGGGTGGCGCTATGTATGGGTAGACCTCTCTGGCTTGCATTGTAAATGGGGGCATTCTCCAGTTTTTAACACCACCATTACTTAGTCTTTCAAATCAGATTTATGAATAAAATCCTTTTCCTCTTTTAGACTCTTTCTAGTGTCATTTAGAAAGAGATGGAGAAACACATTAGGGATGGAATCCTTATTGTATAAAATACGCTATGAAATGACATTAGAAGACTTTTTTCATTATTGCTTTTATCCTGCACAATTCATTTTGAGTTCATGCATTAGCTATAGTTCTATTACATGTGCATGGTCTATTATTCTTGTTTATAATGGAAGGAGCAAAAAATAAATAAAAAAATGTCATGCACTGGCCTGATAAAGGTCAAAAGCAGTCAAGCGAATTTCTAAGCGTTAGTAATATTCTTCAAAGTACACAAGATGCAGAATATTTATATGCATGCCAGCCATGTTAAAAAACACAATAAAGTCCGGACTGAAGTGCAGAATGTAACTCCAGCGAGTGATATTGCCAGAAACATTCAGTTTTGCTGGTACTGGTTGTCTTATGGTTCGGCTGCTAGATGCCTTCCTATTGGAATTGTGATCAGACCAAGTCTGCCACGTTGTCCAGCCAGCATGTATTGTGGCATTGTGATACTGTAGCACTCCATTGCTGTCAGTGAGGCCTAAACAAGTCTGTTTTTTTTAATTGTAAGTTCCAAAAAGCTAAGTAGATATCTTAAAGATTTATTTCTGCAAAGTTATGTGTTGCATAGGAATGGAACAGTACATAGAAAATTCACTGCTGCTGGATGAGCAAGTAACTCAAATGCAAACATTAAAATGCCCCATCAATGAAAGCTCTCCATCAGTAACATACAAAAATAGATTCAAGGAATGCCATGTGTTTGCAATGTTACATGCCATGTGAATGCCATGTGTTTGCAATGTTACATGCCATGTGAATGCCATGTGTTTGCAATGTTACAGTCTCAACATTAAGGCCTCATACCCACTTCAGTTTCTTTCGTCAGGGTGCTATCCGTTTTTATTTAACAGATAGCACACTGACACATTCATTTCTATGGGGCCATGTACCCTTCCGCTGTTTTAACGGAACCGTGTGGCGTTCCGACAAAAAAAGGACAGGTCCTACTCCTGTCCGTTTTTGCTGGAAGAGTCTCGGCCATTTCATTAATTTGGTCCTTTAAAACAACAGAAGCCATCCCTGTGCGGTCTGTGTTTCACGGATCCGTCGTTAGCAGTCGTATGACAGCCAACGGAAGTGTGCATGAGGCCATAATATGTAATACTTTTGACAATTCTTAGGAATCACTATTATTTAATATACACCTTATTACAGTAATTTTCACTTTAGCTCACTAAACATGTAAATTCAAGGTCATCATATACATGAAAATGTACATGCGCATAGACACACACACACACACACACACACACACACACACACACAGTTTGTTGCACCTTCACAGCAATAAAGTAAAGTGAGCTTTAGAGTTCACAATCAGAAACCCACCATTGCTGTCTTCAAGGCTGTTCTGGGATGTTAAGTGTGGAGAAGATGGAGGCTGCTGGGAGAATGAAGTGCTCACATCACTTTCTTGAGCGTCAGTTCTGCTGTTCAGCTGTCCCACTGGTGGTGGCCAAGGAAGATCTTTGATTACTTTAATCTCAACTGATAGCCACATCAACAGGAGAAGAGACATGAAGGAAGACCGGCAGAAAGACAAAGAGGGGACAAAGACAGGTAGAGATTGAGAATAGGTAGAGTGTGTCCCACATCAAAAGAAAGAATAACTAAAATACAAATAACAAACCCACATATTCTGAAGAAAAAAAGGGTGGAGCAGTAGACCTTAATTATGCCATACCTAAACCCTTAACGTGGTCTGTAATAGAGAATTAGGAACCCCTCATATGTACAATTTATTTTATTATTTATTGGGGTTATTCAGGACTTTTTACAAAATCGGCAGCAGGGAAGGTGATGGCATAACATAATAAATCAGCAGATACTTACCCCCCTGAAGTGCCCTTCGCTACAGCACTGAGGTCCCATCCTATGTCTCTATGGTCTGGGAAGCTCCTGCAGTGGTCACGTGCCTGTCAGCTAATCGTTTGCCTCAGAAGTGATGCTGCCATGAAAATCATGTGATCGCTAAGGCCAGCGATTGGCTACAGCGGCACAAGACTGATCAACGGCCTATAACCACTGCATGAGCTTCCGGGATCAGAGCAGTTGAGAACAGGAACCTAGTGCTAGAGCATTGGGCACCTTAGGGGGTTAATATCTGCTAGTTTATTATGTTATCCCCTGCCCTGCTGCATATTCTAATAAGTACCAGATAATCCATTTAAGCTTCAGCTTTTAATAGTTCCATAACTTTTAATGCCAGTTCCTGCATATTTGTCGGTTAACAAATGTTTTTCTACACTTCTGCCAATCTGATTATACATAACACCTTTTTATGTGTTCTACAATAACGCTGCTTTTAATTTATAGCCTATTTGAGATTGGTATATCTATAGACTATAACTTACAATAATCACAAGTCAATGATTATAGAGTAAACGTAACAAGTAAGAAATATAAAATCAAAATGAAGGATTTTGAATAGAACGGCGGTTGCACACATACTTTTAGTAGCAGCTGTCCCTGGTATTACAGCTCACTACAGCTTCATCCTATTGAAGTGAATTAAACGCTGCAGCCCCATTAAACCGCTAATCCGCAGGAGTGCTGAGAGTTAGACCGCCACCAATCTAATATTGATGGCCTATCATGAGTATAAAGTCTATGGGCATTTTGGGAAAATCCTCTGTAAGCAGTTTTTTGCAGCACAACTGGTGTCAATAATCCCCTGTTCTCTTAATAGGTGGAGATCCCAGAGGTGGGACTATTATTTATCAGAAATTTACAATAAAAATTAAGTGACGGAATACACATTTTAAGGGGTTTTGTATTTCATAAAATAGCCAAAAACATTTCAAAATTCAAATATTGATACATTCTAATAAACAACTTTTCTCTCCTGATCTCCTAACTTATACAGCAATGTAAAAATTAAGTTCATGTATTACTTCTATGCATAGTCCCGGTCACCTGACAGATGGAGGTCACATGACCCGATGGCGGTCACATGACAGGAAGTCAATGCACAGAAGACTGTTGGCGCTAATGCGGCAAACTCAGGACTAACAAAATTTTTGCAAAAATAAGAAAAAATTAATCAAGGTTTATATTAGAAATTTTTTTAAAAATCTAATAAAGTGGAGAACCCTTTTAATGAAAGAAAACACAACAAAATGCAGATTTATAGGATATAAATATTCAACTTTCATTTAACAGAATACACAATAAGTGAAAGGCTAAACATCTTGACATTGTATTTTTTCATAACCTAATATTAAATCTTTGCTTTAAATGGTTCAATCAAACTGTTTTCCGCCCTGACATCTAGCATTTATTCCTTCTCTCTATACTGAACCTCCCCCATTCTTTTTGTCTTTAAAATAAAGAGGCTTTTTGTGCACCTGTCAAGTCGCACAATGAAATGACCGTTCATTATGAATGTCATTGGCAGCTAGGTTTATTTTTAGGAAATCACATTTTATCCCCGCGCAGAAACTCTGATTAACTCAGCTGGGATTTCTTAATTAACGTATGCAAAACCGCCATTTCACCACCAGGAGACGGAAGGGAAAAAATACAGTTGACGTCATCTTATAATGTGAGTGTTTGTCTTTAGTTATGCAAAGGGGTTGAAGATTATAAACATTACTATAGGGAATATGAAGAGCAGGATCTGTGAATCAGAATATTCAGCAGCCTCCGATTATGTAATCAGGAACAATTTAACAAGCCCTGACTCGTCTTTTATCATAAAAATTACATAATATCAAGTTGAACTGCTATTAACCCTTAGATGCTAACTAGGCTTTCATCCAGGTACCATGTCATAGTGGGACTCTGAGACCCTCGGCATATTATATGCCTTGATGTTCTTGCCGAGTATATTTTTCATAGGATTGAATAAATAAAATCTGTTCTGTGGTTGCAACTATCTTTATTACGAAAGTAGCAAATTAAATTGATTTTTTTCAGTGCTCAGTCCAGAAGCCCACAATGCATGCACACATTTTTTTTTTCCGATCACCAAATGGGATTATATTTTTCGAATTCACTCTGCATCACATAGAGTACACCTAAAAAGGGTATTTTGGTTTCAGCAAGTAAAGTTTATTCATAGTATAATGAAAAGTTATGCAGTTCTCTAATATATTTTGGGTATCAATTTCTGACAAAACGTGATCTCGCAGCTGAATGGCTCGTTACATTTATAGTACAGCTGTGCACCGTGATCGCCACATGATCGGGACAGATTTCCATCCTCTGGTGGTTGAACATAAAGGTTCCCATTGTATGTTTACAAGCATATTAAAAACTCGTAAAATGAATGCACAATTTATATTAGAAAACTGTAGAACTTTTTATTATAATAATGAATAAGCATTATTTGCTGAAACTGCAGTACCCCCTCAAAATAAATAATGGCATCAAAACAGATAGAGCATGCAGTCTTGGACCGGGCTTACTTGATTGTATTTTCAATTTAGCTGTTGTCACAGTAAGTAGACACTTGGCACATAGTAAAATTGACTCCTAGCACTTTTAGTACATGGACGCCTTCCTGAAATTTTGTATCAAAGTGCAATGTTTTGTAAAAAAATAAAAATGCAGAAAAAGTCTGACCCAAATAGAGCTTAAAAAGTATAACACCACCTAAAAACCTAAGTTTAAGGGTATGTTCACAGATGCTTTTTTCAGCGATTTTTTTGGGCCGTATATGTCCCGAAAACGGCTGAAAAATCGGAAGCACGGGGCGTTATTTTACGCCTCATTTTCAAATAACAGCGTGTAAAAAACACAACGTAAAAAGAAGTGCATGTCACTTCTTGAGCCATTTTTTATTGACAATAGAAAAACAGCTCCAAAATCAGCCGTAAAAAACACCGCAAAAACTCTGTCTTTTCAGCCGTATTTTGTTAAGCGTGTGAACATACCCTAAGGCTTCTTTCACACTGGCGTTACTATCAGTTTACCTCTCCTCCGTCACAGGAAGAGAGGATCGATACATTAAACGGAAAGCAATGGTTCTGTTAGAATTACCATTGATTTCAATGGTATTTCTTTTGTATCAGTTGCTTTCCGTTTGTCTCCGTTCGCTAGGTTTCCATTTTTTTGAACGAAAACAAAAGTTCTGCAGAGTGCACTTTTGTTTCCGTTCAAAAAAACAGAAACCAAGCACATGGGGACAAACGGAAAGCAACGGATACAAAATAATTATCATTGATAATCAATTGTAATTCTAACAGAACCGTTGCTTTCCATTTAATGTATCGATACTCTCTTCCTCTGATGGAAGAGAGGTAAACTGATAGTAACGCCAGTGTGAACTTAGCCTAAGGGTATGTTCACACGGCAGCGTCCGTAACGGCCGAAATTACGGGGCTGTTTCCAGGATAAAACAGCCCCGTCATTTCAGCCGTAACGGCATGTGCAGGCGCTTGAACGCCGCGTCCATTACGGACGTAGCTGGAGCTGGTTTTCCATGGAGTCCATGGAAAACGGCTCCAATTACGTCTGAAGAAGTGACATGACACTTCTTTGGCGCGGGCTCAATTTACGTGCCGTCTTTTGACAGCGACGCGTAAATATACGCCTCGTGTGAACAGACAAACGTCTGCCCATTGCTTTCAATGGGCAGATGTTTGTCAACGCTTTCAAGCCGTATTTTCGGGCGTAACTCCAGGCATAAAAAGCCCGAATTACGTCCGTAAATAGGCCGTGTGAACAAACCCTTAGATGTGCAGAGTTCATAAATGCCACATGCTTATATCTACAGGCATATACTGTACCTTCACAAAATCATCAAAACTGAAAAGACCAAAAATATCCACAATGCAAATACCAATAGTCAATTGAGTTGACAAATAGCCCGATTAGTAGGATTAGTAGTAATTAAAAGACCCCCCTAAATGTAACAATCAGAGAAAACATATTCACTCATCGGTAAGAGGGGTGATAACATGAAGAAGAGACCAAGTGTTTTACACGTTATTATATTGAGGCAAGTGTTTAAAGAAAGACCCCTGAAGAAGTAGATTCTCTCTGGCATTTCATGCCTACCCAGCTAATTTACCACCTTGAGATCATAATAGATACAGTTGGTATTGTATATTGCACATGCGACTTTATATTTGTATATGTTGTATTCGTGTACCATTTGTTGCATTGTATTTTTTACCATAATTGATTCTCTTGCTGGGTGGGATTAGTGTGTATCTATGTATTGTATTAGTGCTGGTCTCTGGTCACGTGTCTTATTTTGGACCAGGCCTTAATACTACCATATATGGTGGTTTAATTGTGTGTTTTTTTGTAGCAGTTAAAGGGTTAATTGTACTGCAGCCAAAAATGTGTATACCCTGCACAATTTGGGTGGCTATCTTTCCTTCTGCTGGTCTTTGTACATTTTCTATCTCTGTACTTCCTGAGTGGGCAGACTGTTCTTAGTGTAATAGAATAGCTGTGCTTTAAGTAATTGATGTCTCTTTTTGCCGCTTCCCTCTCACATCATGAAGTCTCATACACTGAGGGAGAGATACTGCTGCAGCATGACCCTCCTCCCCCCATTATCTTGGATTTTTTTTTTTGAGTGAGGTCTCTAAACATTTACAGAGAGCCTGCCGGCATAACAGGTTGTTGGCAAGTGAGGAAGAGGTTACTTTTACGATATATTACAAATAATCATATATTGAACAGGCCTACTGATTTATGCAAAAGTTATAAAAATAGGTAGGCTTAAACACACAAGTACAAATGGGTAAAGGACCCTATTGGCGAATGAACTGGTCTGAAATTAATGTCAGATAGGCTTCTGCTTGATCTCAAGTATCGTGTTACCTAGTCAGAACCAAGCCCACTGTAGCACCCTCAGGTGATCTGGAAAGCCAATTTAAGGCCGAATTCACACGAGCGTGTTCGGTCCGTGATATACGGACCGTATGCCGGCAGTATTTCCAAGACCGAACACACTGCAGGTAGCCGGGCTCCTATCGTCATAGTTATCTAAGATGCTAGGAGTCCCTGCCTCGCTGTGGAAACATGATTACAGTACGGGACAGTTTTCCCACAGCGAGGCAGGGACTCCTAGCGTCTTAGAAGACTATGACGAAAGGAGCCCGGCTTCCTGCAGTGTGTTCGGTCTGGGAAATACTGCCGGCATACGGTTCCTTAATATACAACGCATATATGGCAGGACGTGACCCTTGATCTACAACGTAACCTTTATTGAATTTGTTTAAAAAGATACAAAAAAAAATAAAAAATAAACACCCTGGTGTGAAAGTGATTATATCACGGACCGAACACGCTCTTGTGAATCTGGACTAACCCAGAGTAAATGTCTTATTCTTTATTAAAGGGACACAATCTAAAGGTATTTAACTACAGAAAAATGCCTTCCTAATTGTTATGTTGATGAAAAAAAAAAAATATATATATATATATATATATATATATAGTAAATCCTTTCAAAATACGAGACAGCACACCTTGATAGTGAAAAAAGTGGATTTATTCACCACATGCGACGTTTCAGCCCTACTCCATGGGGCCTTTCTCAAGCATATATATATATATATATATATATATATATATATATATATATATATATATATAGAGCCTACAGAGGGAGGAGGGGACGGCTTAAATTTTTTTATACAAGTCACATAAAAAGTCATGCCATATACAAGTCACACAATGGCCAGAAATAGTGTTATTCCTAATGTACACACATGTGAGAGCTTATTTTGAAAAGGTACGTGTTAATATACTGTTTAAAGACAGTCATGCTATAGAAAACCAGGGCTTCTGGTACAAAATTCTTTACATTGTACAGGGTGGGCCATTTATATGGATACACCTAAATAAAATGGGAATGGTTGGTGATATTAACTTCCTGTTTGTGGCACATTAGTATATGGGAGGGGGGAAACTTTTCAAGCTGGGTGTTGACCATGGCGGCCATTTTGAAGTCGGCCATTTTGTATCCAACTTTAGTTTTTTCAATGGGAAGAGGGTCATGTGACACATCAAACTTATCGAGAATTTCACAAGAAAAACAATGGTGTGCTTGGTTTTAACGTTACTTTATTATTTCATGAGTTATTTACAAGCTTCTCTTTGTTTACAGCCATTGACATGTCGCAGAGGTTAACATGTGAGGAGCGGATAGAAATTGCGTTGATGTCTGGTGAATGCAGTATCCGGGTCATTGCAGCAGATTTCAATGCAAGACACCCTACGAGACCACCCATCTCCCATGCTACAGTTTGCAAACTGCTTGCCAAGTTTCGTGAAACTGGTTCAGTGTTGGATTTGCCCAAATGTGGACGCATGAAAACTGTCACTAATGAAGAAACATCAGTGGCTGTCCTAGCTTCATTCATTAAGAGCCCACAGCGTAGCACTCGCCGCATGTCACTGGAGAGTGGCATCAGTCGAACATCCCTTCGGCGGATATTAGCTACTCACAAATGGCACCCTTACAAACTCCAGCTGCTCACTCGCCTTCATCAGCGTTTCTGACCTGGCTGTGTCCATTTGTAAGTATGGCCTTTTTCTGTGTTTTTGTATAAATGTCCTTGTTTTTATCTGTTTTGTCTGTACATCAGGAGCTTTTTGCTCCAGTTAGGGAGTTAGGGACTCGCAAGTCTGGGGATCCTTGTCGTGGATTGCGAGTTTGCTTCCTTTTGGCCAAAATGATCACTAATACCCCAGGTATTTTTCATTATTACTTATATTCGCTTCTTTTGGACACAGCCGGGTCTTTGATGCTGGGAGAGCATGGTGTGTTGTTGTTTGGCCTAGCAAGCAGGGTAGCCCGCTCTATGAATTATCAAGGCGTCACAAATAGGCTTCTACCTGGCTACACACGTTGCGCCTCATGACTTACACACTATCCCTCCATGTTTCACACACTTGCATCCCATTATTCATTTATTTTTTAGGCACTTTACTCATTACTGCCCCCTATATTTCACTTACATTATTACACTTGCACATACACTATTCATTTATTATTTCTTACTACACATCCCATGCACCACATACCACTCCCCTCAAGACTAGTGGGAGTGGCTATTATTATTTAAAGCACCTGCTCACTCGCCTTCATCAGCGTTTCTGACCTGGCTGTGTCCATTTGTAAGTATGGCCTTTTTCGGTGTTTTTGTATAAATGTCCTTGTTTTTATCTGTTTAAACTCCAGCTGCTGCAGCATCTCAACGAGGATGACCCAGATCGGCGCACTGAATTTGCAGAATGGGCAAAACAAAAATTGGAACAGGACCCTCAGTTTACACGGAACATTTTGTTCAGTGATGAGGCAAACTTTTATGTGAATGGTGAAGTTAACAAACAAAACCACCGCTATTGGTCTGACAGTAACCCACATTGGATAGATCCCTCCAAGACTGTTGGAACACAAAAACTGATGGTATGGTGTGGTATATGGGGTACAAAGATAGTGGGGCCATTCTTCATCAATGGAAACCTCAAGGCCACGGGATATCTGAAATTGCTACATGATGATGTGTTTCCCTCTTTATGCACTGAAGCTGGCACGTTCCCTGAGTTTTTCCAGCAAGATGGTGCACCACCACATTATGGGTGTCAGGTCCGAGCATTCCTAGATGAACAGTTTCCTGGAAAGTAGATTGGTCGTCGTGGGCCAGTTGAACGGCCCCCTAGGTCTCCCGATCTGACCCCCTTAGACTTTTATCTTTTGGGTCATCTGAAGGCAATTGTCTATGCTGTGAAGATACGAGATGTGCAGAAACTGAAACTACGGATACTGGAAGCCTGTGCTAGCATTTCTTCTGCGGTGTTACTATCAGTGTGTGAAGAGTGGGAGAAGAGAGTTGCATTGACAATCCAACACAATGGGCAGCATTTTGAACACATTTTATAAGTGGTCAGAAACTTGTTAATAACTCATTAAAGAATAAAGTAACGTTAAAACCAAGCACACCATTGTTTTTCTTGTGAAATTCATGATAAGTTTGATGTGTCACACGACCCTCTTCCCATTGAAAAAACTAAAGTTGGATACAAAGTGGCCGACTTCAAAATGGCCGCCATGGTCAACACCCAGCTTGAAAAGTTTCCCCCCTCCCATATACTAATGTGCCACAAACAGGAAGTTAATATCACCAACCATTCCCATTTTATTTAGGTGTATCCATATAAATGGCCCACCCTGTACAATGTAAAGAATTTTGTACCAGAAGATTCTGGGCAGCAGATTCACAATAAAAATGCGATACTGCAATAAGCGTATGGAAATATATTATACCATAGACCTACTCTGATTTTGAGGGTTCTGCAACTAGAATTCTTTCACTGGACTAATCACAGGGAGGTGACAAATTAACACAAACACTTGTATGAACCTCACAGATATATTAAAACATATGAGGAGAAACTCTCTATAATTTAAAATTGGCACATACCTTTATTTTTTTCTAAATCAATCATTTTTTTTAACATAAAGACCAAATTGTATAGACTATGCGCAGAGATACTTAGAGGGGTTGTATAGGATTAGAAAAACATGACTGCTTTCTTCCAAAAATAGCGAAAACACCTGTCCACATGTTGTGTGCGGTATTGCAACTCAGCACTGTTCACTTCTATGGAGCTGAGCTGCAATACCACACACAACCTGCAGACCGGTAAGGCACTGTTCCTGGAAAAAAGCCGTCATGCTTTTCTAACCATGTATAACCCCTACATATGCTTTAACTAATATAAATACTGAATGATCATGCATATTGGCTTATAGGACAGATCAAAAAAAGTAATACAAGAATAAAATGGAGGAGATCACCATAGCAAACAATCAGATTTCACCATGTTTTTCAGGAGGTCTTTGGCATATAAAAGCAGCAAACTACGTGCAATACAGTATCTCCATTGTACTAGATTTGATCAATCTGCACACACAGAATAATAATGCCTTCGTTTTTAACCCCTTCCTGAAATTTCTATCAATAATAAGCAAATACCCAAAATCGAGGTTAACATCCTGATCAGACACACCTGATTTATACAGTACTACCCGGGGAAGCAGCAGCAGCTCGAGTCAATGTTATCAAGCATTTATGTAACACACAAATCTCTAGAGAAAATTACACATTTTATAATTATTTATATTCCACTGTCCATATGACATTGCACACATTCACAGACCATTCAAAAATGTTTCAAATCAAGAAGCTTATTGCCTGCGATGTACTTATAAATCTCGTTCATTGAAGATATTGGTGTTATAGGCATGGAAATATTGAACATAATGGTTCATCAAAAAACCTCCAGCTTTACCAGAGTCTGCCCATAGCAACCACTACTACTTCGGCTTTCATTTCCAAAACTGCACTTGAAAAAAATACATAGACTGTATTGGTTGCAATGTGCAGTGTACAGGTTGCTTTGGGCAATTTTGTTACATGAGACCCCCTACCTATCAATTCATAGCAAAGGATAGAATTTCAGAAAGTAAATGGTAAATCACAAAGCTATAAACTGTTAGGCCAAAGTTACATTGCAGCTAATGATTGCCTATGTGCACAAACCAAGTAGCGCAACTGATAGGCGACCATCCCAAAAAATCCATAGAGATTTTGGGTCGGGGGTTGCAAGCGACATGATTTCCATAGATAGCCATGTAAATTGCGTGAGACATGTGTGCAAAAGGTCTTTATAAGGTCGTGACAAAAAAATTGTGAGTTGCAATCACTCGTGCCCAAAAACAGTGGCAATCGTGCCGGTTACAAATTCCACAAGGTATAAATTAAGGAATCCCAAAATACTATCTTCAAGTGAGGGATTTTGCTGAAAATCTGCTGTCAAAAGATAAAGGCATGTAAAATACACAAATGTTTCTTTTGAAAAGTAGAGCAGAACGCTTGGCATAATATATAAATCCAATGAAAGTAATTTAGGGCATTTCTGCGGTTGTCTCAGCCTTACACAATCCACTTGTTTTACTTAGCTCCCTACAAATATGCATATTACTTTTTCCTTGAATATATCCGGGTATTCACACTGGCTCCAATGTTTTTCAAAAGACTATTTATTAAACAATGAAAGACGGTATCCAGCCCAAAAAAAAAAGCCTGTTTCGAAAAAAAATTACCAGAATCTGCACCAAAAACTGACAAATTATGGTGCAAATCTACGGCAGATTGGTTGGCGCATGGATGGTCAGTGGGGCACCTAATTCATGTTACTTTTTGTATTTAGAATGGCATATGAAACAAATTCTTCCCTATGTCTTTGCTTTTAAATGGGCAAGTTACCGTTAGACAATCTCTCATGAATATGATTAGGTCACTAGATATATATTGGGGAACATTCACACAGTGTAATGGTGTAGCAAAACCACCCAGTAAACATGCAGAAAATGCTTGTGTTATATGTGATTTTACAGCAAACCACAATTATGGTAAAACTGCAACAAAACCACATACAATTACATATGTTCACACAGTTTATACAGATAATTAAAAAAATGGCAAAAAATACATCACTAAACCATGGGTTGCCAACTGTCGGCAAAATTCAGGAGAGTCCGTGAAAATAGGGGACTTCTTTCCAGTGTCTGTAAAAAAACAATGCGTCTGAATATTTTTTTAAATTGGAGGTGCTAGTACAGATTACAGGGAATGTAATTATTATCATTTTAAAGGGTACAGTACATTTTGCTAATGTGTTTATATCAGTTTTATATATATTGATTTTAATCTTTAGGACTCGTTATAGTTTTCCAATTTGTAAAATTAATATTTGGATAAATTGTTCTGAAAAAAGAAAATCAGGTTGACAACACTGGGTAAAATGTGTGTGGTTTTGCCACACTAATTAACTGCACGACACACTACTTGTTCCATTCGGCACAAAAGAATACACCCTTAGAGGACTAGCACATACTAGCCTACAATACTGCCTTATAGGAGTACAGGTGGCGCACGAATCGCAGCAAAATGGTGGCCACCATTTTACAGATTAGAAAGAGGATCACATGACCTCGGGCAGGTTTTTCCGTTATGCCTCTCAGGCAGCCTTCCCAAGATAAGCTGCGGTTATCCATTCCTCTACCCATATATGTTGCTGTCACTTTGACATACATGCTGGTTTGGCGTTAAAGAGCTTGAAGGGGTTATATACAGTCCTACAAGTCATCAAAAAGTCAGACAGAAGTTTTCAGGGCAATCGGGACACTTGTGATTTACGCCAAATTTATTTGAAATAAATATAAATTTATCGAATCAGACAACAGATTCAACCCAATCGGATCAGAAACTAATTTTCGGGAAATTTGCTAGCGCTTAAGTTTTTAATTTTCCAAACTCTCAATTCTTCCTACTCTTTAGCCACAAGACCTTCAACGTAGTCCAATATTTATCTCTTTCTCCTCTGTTTGGTATTTTGTGACTGTCAATAAATAAGAATTTAGAGCAGAAACCAATGTTTGGTGATCAATTTTTTTTAACCTTTTCCGGTTTTTCTGTCATTTTTGAAAACGCGACAAATGGAAGTGCAGTCTAATTGGTTCTCACCTTTGAATAAGCATCCCAAAAACCCTTTTAATAGGACACGTGGACAATTTCATTAAATCGGTTGCACTCGTTGCATCTGGAAGTCTACAAATGGTTGTTTGTGTTGGTACGACTGCCAGGCACCTCCATAAATATGGTATGCAGTATAAATGCCATTCATTTGAATACAATTGTAACAAAATAACTGAAGTACAATAATTTCATTACTAAATGTCCCCCAGTATGCCTGTAAAATGGATTCCCTCTTCCTAACTTATTCCAGAAAAAATATATATATCATAAAAAAGATATATATTTCCTTAGAATTGGGCCTCGTATAAAACTAGTGGAGACAAAAAGTTTAGGAGTTATGCACAGCAATCAGATTCTAGCATTTCCTTTTCAAGCATACGTTCATCAATAACGTTAAGAAAACAAATACGGCTATGAAGAAACTTTTAAAAATAAATGGACTATGTCCTATCATCACAATCCTATACGAGAGATGATTTTGGCAGCTTACTTTGCCAAAATTATTATTCATTTTCGCAAGGGATATTGTCCTCCGTAGTTAATCTGCATTAACATTTTCAGGTTCACTGCCCTTGTTGGCCATTAAACCCTTTGTTCTTCCAGTTTCTTATGTAGAGCAGAAGTCAAGGATCCAGGGAGAATAGGATTTCAAAGGAAACGAGAAGCTACAGCCTCTCTACATTTCATTTAAGTAAGTGTCTTCAACTGCTCTCGGAGGATACTTGAACAGATGCTTTCTGCTGGTTTAGTGGTACCCTAACCAACGAGAGGGGGGGTACCTCTGCCTCCGTCACCCATAGCCAATTAGAAATGTCTTAATGATCTCGGATGTGGATACCAAATCTATCCACATAAACTCGCTCCTGGAGTTTGAACTACATAAAACGTCTACGTAATTTTATAATTTATGCATTGAGTAAGACAAGGGATCCATATTAAACACAGAACTGCAAAGTTAATGTGACAGCGCCCTCCCCATCTTGTTTCAGGTGTCTGCGGCGGCTTGATGGCTGCTTCAGCTCCGAGAAAGAGTTCTGTGACATTAAATACATGATCCATCACTTAATAACACAGCAGCAGCAGCTGTCAGCCTACATTTCTTAATCTCTCTCTCCCACACACCACTGTTTCATCAATATCACTGGGTAGCTCGGTGTCACATTTAAGAGAAGGTCACACACGGAATTAGAGGGATGATAGCATGCAGTAAGTGGCTTGTGAACCTGGTCTACAATTTTCTTTATCCCGTTAGTTTATAGCAAAGAAATTGCGAGAAAAAAAAAATATGTTAAATAATGTCACACGTTTAGTTGGGGAAACTTTTCGCAAAGCTTTGCTTTTTCACAAAGGTTCAGACCTAGATGTCCATATTTTATAGTACTTTTGTGTAGAAGTATTTTTCAGTGGGATTTCTAAGTCGGGGTTTCTTCTATATTTTGCATTTATTGCCTTCCAAATTGCTCACTCGGATCTCAGCGTGGTCTTAAAAAGAGCAAATACGATGAATCTTGTGTTCAGTGTTGATCTAATGGAACATCAACTATAGAACAGTGAAACTGTGGACAATATGGCAAAATATATGTGGATTGCCCAGTCTAAAAAACAAACAAAGAAAACGCATAATCACTGTATAATGAAAAATATTCAACATTCTAATATAATTTGTGTTTTAATGCTTTGCCATTTCAAGATCTTGTCAGTGGATAGAAAAAATTGTGTTTACATACGAAGGCTGAAAAAGTAGTGCCGACATAAAACTTCTTACAGTTGTCTGGGCTGGCTATACTGGAGCAAACACTCAGCTGTGAAAAGTGTTAGATATTTGCAGATTTCCAGCCTCTAGATGTAGACCACAATGGCTTGTTGGCAATGAATTGAAAGTCTATGATAAAGTTGGTCTCAAATGATATATAAAAGGTCTCCGATCTCTAAACTAAGTTTGCCCTTCTAATAATCCCATACAGTGAGGATGAGTGATAATATTGGTCGCACCACTCCACATGGTTTAGTTGTGATAAAGTTACATAAGGTTCCATTATACAATACACCAAAAGTTTTAATTAAAGGAGCTTTCTCATGATGATCACTCCATGGTAAACAGAAGCTGGCCCAGTGATCATCTGATCGCTGAGGATCTGACTTTTCTAAGCAAAAACCACATCTGGCCATACATGGCATTCGCTACAGGGAATATAAAGCATTACATGCCGTCTATTCAAATGAATAGCCGACCATGTATTACAGGGTCATCAAGAGATGAAGCTGCTCTTACATAGAGGGGATACTCCTCGGTGACATCCATATGCCCCAGTAGGGATTATGGACAGGTGTTGTCCTTGTAGAATAAGTTTAGAGTGGAATTACAATTTTTACAGGGATTGGTTGTGGGTCCAAGCTACTTTGGTGCTGCTGCTATTCCATGTCAACCATTGTAAGAAGAATAACATTGTGATTAGACTGGAACATTTCCTTACGCATAGGAAAAAGTATAAATACAGCACTACTCAAGATTTATACTTTTATGACAGCAATAATGCACTTATGGAAAAGCTGCCACCCATTGTGAGTACAATTTATTTGTGTCAAAGCAATGTAGGTCTCTATTCCCTTGAGTTTTTATAGTTTACAGGAAATATTGTGGGGATTGTTACATATCCAAGCTAAATACAAATTCACACGTGTGTTATAGAACACGGGTTGCCCTGAAACGGTCACTGACCTGATATTTGTGTACGTGTGGTGAGCATAAGATAGCGGAAAATTTATAAAGCAATTAGCAAAGTTATTTGTGACCAATTTATAATATAATAGTGAGATATAGTAATGTTTTTTTAAACCTCACTTCAAGGCAAGCTAAAAATAAAATTTGAATTAACCTTTAAATCTAGCTCTACAGTTAGTTGCAGTCCATATGTATACATGGAGTTGAATGTACAAACCTTTGTGTACATAAAGGAAACCCCATAGCAAAGATCAAAATGGTCGCCTTTATGATGTCAGATTTTGACACCCAGGAAAAAAAGGGTCTGGTGTTTTTTTTTTTTTTTTCTCTATGCACTTTCCAGGACACTTGGGCCGATTCACCCCTGCTCATGCTTGTGGTTTGTCTGGAGAGGGAAGTCCTGCACAAATTCTCGCCACCCAGGATCAAAGGAGATGAGACCAAATAAGGCTGGTTCCCCTCTGTCCATTGGCCTTAAGCAACCAAATGGTCCTCCACTCTGGTATGTCCACCTTTGTTTCATACAATTTTCATGATATTTTCATGCCTCAAATATATCAAGAAAGACAAGCGGCATGCAAACTGTGAGACATATGCAAAGGAACTTGTCTCACAAAGTTGTATGATGTGAGACATTTTTTGTAGCAGCAGCTATGATTTCAGTGTGTAGCCACAGCTTAAAGGAACAGTGTCATCACAAATAATTTTTTTATATGTTAAAGATGTTAGTGCCTTAATATAAACGTTTATTTACATTTGTGTGTTTGTGTTTTACTGTTTCTTATTTTCACACTTTTTCTTCCCTATGGGGGCTGCCATTTTTTGTTCCATTTCTGTGTGTGTCGATTAACGACACACACAGACATGGAATACGGCAGCCACAGTCCCATAGGGACTGCAAACGGCTCCCGTCCCATTGACTGCCGTGTACGGCGTCTGTGTGGGAACTGCGCATGCGCCGCTCCCACACAGTCCTATTCGAAATTGGCGCCGTCCGGCGCCATTTTCCTGTGGACCGGAAGTCGCGGCTGGACAGTAATATTACTACTTCCGGTCGCGGCTTCCGGACAAGTGCACATGGAACAGCGGCAGCAAAGGGAGCGGACGGGCCGCGGCGGCAGGAGCAGGTAAGCGATTTCAATGTATGTTAGTGTTTGTGTGTGTTTACTACTGCATGTAAACCTACTACACTGTGGGTTACCTCAAAAAATGGCGACACACAGTGTAGGAGGTTAAACCTTTCAAACCCCTCGTTTATCCCGGCACTAGCCAGGATAAAGGAGGGGGGGATGCTGAGAGCTCACTAGAGCGATAGCTTTTAACCCAATGTTGCAATGCTGCAATTTTGGGAACTAGCTCCAAACAGCTCCATCTAGTGACCAAAAATGGGTAGTATTATAAATTTGAAAAAATTTATAATATTTCCTGACTCGCGAAAAAAATAAAAAAAATTTGAACAATGTTTAATCACCCACACACTAAATGTTTAAATTTTAAAAAAAAAACATGTTTTTGGGGCGACACCATGCCTTTAAGGCCTCATGCACACGAGCATGTTTTTGCGGCCGTAATTCACCCGCAATTCACGACCATAGTGGTGTGCATAGCACGTGATTTGCGTCTCGAACAGCCTTGGAGTGTCACTCGCGGGCCGCCTGCAAAGCACGGGCCATGCACATGGCCGTGTACATTCATTTTATTGAGCCTGGACCACAAAATGCGGGCATAATAAGACGTATCCTATCTTTTTGCGGTCCAGGCACCCGGGCAATGCACGGATCGTGGAAACAACGGTCGTGTGCATGGGCCCATAGAAATGAATGGGACCGCAATTCACCCGCAGATGCGCCCGCAAAAACATGTTCGTGTGCATGAGGCCTTAGTGTTTAGTGAAACGTTGTAATTTGTTTTCAATAAATAAAAAATACATTTTCAGATAAAGCTTCTATGTATCCTGCATACATAGAAGCTGTATCTTGCGCGGAAATCTGAACCAGTGAGGTCAGTCATGAACTTAGATGTGATCGATAACCGGTGGATCCTGAGTGTCAGAGACACTTTCACTGAATCCGTCAGTCCAGCTGACCTGATCGGATTCAGGTTTCAGCGCAAGATACAGCTTCTATGTATACTGGATACATAGAAGCTGTATCTGAAAAAAAGATCTCTATTTTTTTTTATTGAAAACAGATTACAAACTTGCACTACACACTAAAATACACTGTTTTAGTAAAAAAAAAATTATAATAATAATAAAAAAAATCTTTAAAAAAGGTTTACATGGCCTTTAAAGGTGTTTGCCCATTATAGATATCTGATTGATATGTCACAAATGTCTGATCAATGGGGGGGGGGGGGTCACACTACTGGGAACTCCATAATCGGAAGATAGTAGGATCATACTCCTTCTTCCTGGTGGAGAGGGGGTTGGTGTACGTTTATGCTCCATTATAGTAAATGAGAGACATGGCACCTGCAAGTTGAGGTTATTCAACAGTCACTGTATCTCTTATAGGACTATAATGGAGAGTTCACACACATTCCGAATTGGTGGGGGTATCAGCAGTAATGCATAAAGGTCAATTCTTCAGCCTCTCTCTATTAGCACACTCTGACAACTTACTACTGTGATACAACCCTCCTTTCCCTCTAACTGTACAGAGATCTGTAGCTACATATGCCGGGGCTGCATTCTGTCTGAAGTTACTTTAAAAGTCAATATGTTGGCCAGTGCAAGATTCCATAAATAGAAACGCATGTACTTTTTAGATATAATAAATGCATAAAGACAACCCGTGTGTGCAGGGAACCTAGACTTCTTCTTTCACATAAGTCTATAGAGTTTGTAGCTTATGTATTACATTCAAAAATAAAGAATAGCGATGACACATACCCCTATGTGCAGATCACTGCAAATGAGCTTTAATGGTATTTTAATGTATTTGTTCCACTGGAATCTTATGTAATGTCAAATAAGCACGCTGTGCCATTAGGAAAAAGGATGTTTTTACACCCCATTTCTTTTTTTTTTACAAAACAGTGAGTGCAGCAAATGAATCACGCATAATTGATTTTGTCTTTATAAAATACTTTTATTATATAATCCTTGTTTTTATTGTATTAAAATACTGTAAACCCGGGCTGAACTTTCTGTAACGGTACTTACTCTTTCTTTTATATTTTATGGGCAGTCAGAGTCATTTATATTATTGCAGAACATATTGGATTTAATCCTGCATTTCACTTTCCTTCCAAACAATTGCTTCTTAAAGGGAACCTGTCACCAGCATTTCACCTATTGAACTTTACATATCCCTCACTGGCCGCTGCTATCACAAGTTCATTGACGTTATCCCCTCTCCTAAACTCCTCCTCTGACTGTAAATAACGGTCTGCAAACAATTTGCACCTTTTATCGTAATAATCCGGTATCCCTTTGTACGCACACATCAGAATAGGACATCAATGCACAAACGCGGGATTTTGTGTGCTGGGGAAGGCGAAGAGCTGTCAATCAAAAGTAAGGAGGCGGGGTGAACTCAGAAAGACTTGAGGAATGAAGATACAACTTTTTTCAAACAAAGATTTGACTCTTTTCAAATGAAGATATGACTCTTTTATGCTCATTAGCATACGGCGTGGGAACACTAAAAAACTGAAAAGCTACAGAGCCGAGTAAGAAGACAATTATAGGTTATATAGAAATGAATTTTCACCCACTACCACCAGGTATTGCTAGTTTAATAGGTGAAATGCTGGCGATAGGCTCCCTTTAAGTCCTGGTTTGTAGCGCCTGATGGATAGAACCCTGAAACATCTTAAAAAAACCTCTGTTTAGCTTGTCATAAGTGTATCAAGGGATTTAGTGATTTATAGTTTTGCTGGGTATAGTTACAAACTTAGCAAATTTTAAAAATAGAACAAGATGTTGGAAAACAGTTGAATATCTCAAATAGAGAACCATAGAAACAAGCCACAAACAAAGGTCAGCCGATTTCTAGAAAGAACAGTATACACTATATGGCCAAAAGTACAGTGCATTCTGGAAAGTCTTCAGACCCTTTTACTTTTTTCACATTTTGTTATGTTGAGGCCTTGTGCTAAAAAAATAATATTCACGTTTTTTCACATCATTCTGCGCTCATAACCCCATAATGGCAAGTGAAAACAGAATTTTAGAAATGTTTGGAAATCTATTGAAAATTAAAAACTAAAATTTTACATGGATATAAGTATTCAGACCCTTTGCTGGGGCACTTGAAATTCATCTCTGGCGGCCTCCCATTTCTCTAGATATTTGAAATGTTTCTACGACTTGATTGGAGTCCTCCTGAAGTAAATTAATTTGATTGGACATGATTTGGAAAGACACACCCCTGTCTATATAAGGTCCCACAGCAGACAATGCATATCAGTCATGAGGAGGAAGAACTGCCTGTAGAGCTCAGAGACAGGATTGTGTGGAGGCACAGATCTGGAGAAGGGTACAAAACGATCTCTGCTGCACTGAATGTTCTCAAGACCACAATGTCCTCCATAATTCTTAAATGGAAGAAGTTTGGAACAACCAGGACTCTTCCTAGAGCTGGCTGCCCAACCAGACTAAGTAATCGAGGGAGAAGGGCCTTGGTAATTGGGGTGAATAAGTACCCAACGGCCACTCTGGCTGAGCTCCAAATATCCTGTGTGCAATGGGTGAAACTTCCAGAAGGTCAACTATCACTGCAGAACTCCACTAATCTGGGCTTTATGGCAGAGTGGCCAGAAAGAAGCCTCTCCTCAGTAAAAGACACATGAAGTTGGCAAAAAAAAAAGCACCTAAAGGACTATCAGACTGAGAAATAAGATGCTGTGGTCTGATAAAAGATTTAACTTTTTGGCCTCTAATTCTGGAGGAAACCAGACACTGCTCCTCACCTGCCCAATACCATCCCTACAGTGAAGCATGGTGGTGGCAGCATCATGCTGTGGGGGTGTTTTTCAGCAGCTGGGAGAGGGAGAATGGTCAGGGTTGAGGGAAAGATGAATGTAGCAAAGTACAAAGATATTCATAATGAAAACCTGATCCTCAGTGCTCTAGACCTCAGACTGGGCCCGAAGGTTTACCTTCCAACAAAAAATGACCCTAAGCACATAGCCAAGACAACACAGGAATGGCTTAGGGACAACTCTGTGAATGTCCTTGAGTGGCCCAGCCAGAGCACTGACTTGAATTCAATCGAACATCTCTGGAGAGTCCTAAAAATGGCTGTCCACCGACGGTCCCCATCCAACCTGACAGAGCTTGAGAAAATCTGCAGAAGAATGGCAGAAAATCCCCAAATCCAGGTATGCAAACCTTGTGGCATCATACCCAAGAAGACTGGAGGCTGTCATCACTGCCAAAGGGCCTTCAACAAAGTCAAGAGTAAAGGGATACTTATGTCAATGCAAAATTTAAAGTTTTTCCTTTTCAATAAATTAGCAAAGATTACTAACATTCTGTTCTCACTTTGTCACTATTGGGCATTGAGTGCAAAATGATCGGCAAAAACATTATTTTATTTTTATTTTAGCGCAAGGCCTCAACATAACGGGCTTTTCTAAATCCATTGTATGTGACACCCCTAGTAATCATTGAGTTCAGGTTTTTCAATTACACCCATTGTAAATAGGTGCATAAAATCAAACGTTGCTAGTAGTATGGGTAGTAGTAGCACGGAAGAGGTGAGTGACTTTCGATGTAGCACTTTCATAGGATGTCTCCTTTGCCACAAGTCAGTTTGTGAAATTTATGATCTGCCAGCTCTGTCCCAGTCATATATAAGTATTATTGTGAAGTTGAAGTTTCTAGGAGTAGCAACAACTTAACTACGAAGCAGCAGACCTCACAAATTTACAACAGGGCAGCCGAATGCTAAAGCACGTGGCTCTTAAAAGTCCCCTATCCTCTGTTGCATCACTCACTACAGAGTTCCAACGAAGTAACATCAGCACAAGAACTGTGCGTCCGGAGCTTCATAAAACGGCTTTTCATGGTCAAGCAGCTGACACAAGACTAAGATCACCATCTGCAATGCAAAGCGTCAGCTGGAGCGATGTAGAGCGCACCGCGGCTAGACTCTGGAGTAGTGGAAACATATTCTCTGGAGTGATGAATCACGTTTTACTATCTGGCAGTCTGATGGATGAATCTGGGTTTGGCAGATGCCAGGAAAATGCTACCTACTGGAATGCATAGCGCCTACTGTACAATTTGGTGGAGGAGGGAAAATGGTCTGGGGCTGTTTTTGAAGGTTTCGGTGTAGACGTTTATTTCCAGTGAAGAGTAATGTTAATGCTACAGCATATAAATGCATTTTAGACAACCGTCTTCTTTGTGGGAACAATTTGTGGAGAGCCCTTTCCTGTTCCAGCATGATGTTGCACAAAGCGAGATACATAAAGACATGGTTCAATGAGTTTGGTGTGGAGGAACTTGGGGGACCTACACAGAGCCCCATAAAACTCCTTTGGGATGAATTGGAATGTGGATTGTGAGCTAGACCTTCTCGTCCAACAGAAGGTGCTTAACCTCACAAATGCTCTTTTGGCTGAATGGGTTCCCAGAAGAGAGGAGGCCGTTATAGATGCAAAAGGTTAACAACCCATCCGCACGCCCATGGATTTGGAATGGGATGCCTAAGAAGCTCATATAGGTGTAATGGAAAGGTGTCCACAAACTTTTGGCTATAAAGTGCATGTAATTTGCACAAATAGCAATAGTGTACATGCAATTACTCTAAATGATCAGATTGCTAATATTAGTGTTCTACACGTGTTACAGCAGACTTGGCACAACACTGATTCAGCCATTTATCCACTAACAGTAATTATCTGGCATAAACTTTGCAAAACAGAAGACGCTGCTTGTCTGATAGAGCCAAAAATGATTCACTTTAGCCATACTGAATATCTGGAGCTAAGAAAGAAAAATACATTTAAACACTAGCATAAAACAGTCACTGCATAGCAAAAGCTGATGTCTATTTTCAGTCAGTTCTGGCCCATTTAGTATTTCCTAGAAAATGCAACAGAGACAGAAGTACCTACCACGGATGTCACTTTTTAAGAAACATATGGCATTGAAGCTTACAAGCATCTGTTTGTAGGAAACAAATGTCACCTCAATTAGTATTTTGTCTTTTTTAATTCTTTTAATTTTAAGAAGTGCAGCTACAATTAAGAGCAAGCTGAACTAAAAAGTCCTTTAGTGCATATAAAAGATAGAGATCGATCGATCGATAGATCGATAGATAGATAGATAGATAGATAGATACATACGCGGCTCATTGGAGTCTATTGTTTGATTTACCAACCTCATTACAAATAAGTGACATCACAATGTTATGGGTAATTCTGCGTTTATGTTTTTTCTATGCTGGCAATATGCATTAACCTACACGACATTGTATGGAAGGGCACTACCGTGTGGAATATCCCAATGTGTAGGTACTATGTGACACTAGCTACAGTCTGATGTGAACACTACAGTTTAATACAATTTATGAGTGTCAGGTTTGAGCACTCATGGGACACCGTATTTTCTTGAAAATAAAGCAAGGCTAGTTTGGGTGGTTTTCACCAGTGTAATAAAGGGTGAGGAAAGCAAGGGTCTTACATCTGAAACTTGGCTATGCCTTCTAAAACATGCCGTGTGTCCTTTGTCAATGATTGAGACACCTGGAAAGCAGGTAGCGATTATTTCATCTCCCGAAGGTAGCTACCGGTGAGTACATAATATGCGCCATGCATTTACAATTTTGTACTAATAGCATGGACCTGTGAAGCGCTTGGCGGCATATGCATGCGTAGCGCTAAGGAAACATGGCAAACAGACATTCTACTTGTTACAAATGTCAGATATATTGACTTTTAGATATGTGTGACAGACAGTTGCCGGGTTAGGAGCAACACCATATAAACAGTCATCTGTTATACATTCCCTTCTACATAATATAGAGGTGGATGATGGAGTGGAGGAAGGAGGATTAGAATGATTTCAGTTCATTCCATATTTACTGTGGCATTACCTTTAGTTTTATATGAATGTATTTAATATTCTAATGTGAAACAATAACTATGAAGGCAAGTTTTTCCAATTTCTTTTCGGTTTATAGAAGCACAAAAAAAATCCAAACAATAATTGGCATTGTTAAAGAAGGTTAATCAATCACTTTGCTTCATGGCCCCAGTTAATAAAGTGACCATCCAAGGTTTCACTGGGTACACAACAGCTACATATGGTCTTAGTGACACATGGGACAGTCAAACACTAGAGGAATCCTATGAGAAATGACTTCGCCTTAGCATTCTGCCAGATCGGTTAGATTTCAGAGAACAATACTTTCATCTAGACCAGGGGTGGGCAAACTTTTTGACTCGCGGGCCACAATGGGTTCTAAAATTTGACAGAGGGGCCGGGCCAGGAGCATTTGGAGGGAGTGTTTGGGCCGGATATACTAAAGCATTAAATGTAGTGTGTGCAAACCTCATAGCACAGTAAGAACACTACAACCCAATTTATTAACTGTCTTTCAAATGTGAAAAATAGCCCTTATCAGTTAATAAATTTGTCTCAAGGAATATGCAAGATATGGCATTTACATACTATTTCGCAGATACTGGGAGAAGGAAATGTAAATAGATTAAAATAACATACGCACTGTGATTTATCAAGAAAAAAGTTCTGTTGACTCTGTAAATTAGCTGCCAACCTCTGAGCAGTAGCCGCCCGTTCTTGTGTTGACTGCTTGCTAGCATAGTTTGCATGCTTCGTGGCAAAGTGACGGCTGATATTGTACTCTTTGAAAACCGAAGGGCTTAATGGTGACGTGAAACAAAGTGAAAATTAAAGTGAAATAAAGAGAAATACGCGCCACATTAACCCCTTAATGACCGGGCCATTTTGCACGTTAATGACCAAGGATTATTTTTTGTTTTTCCACGGTCGCATTCCAAGAGTCGTAACTCTTTTTTTATTACGTCGACATAGCCGTATAAGGGCTTGTTTTTTGCGGGACGAGTTGTATTTTGTAATTGTACCATTTTTAGATGCTTATAACATATTGATTAACTTTTATTTACTTTATTTTAGGAGAGAATTGAAAATAAGCAGCTATTCCAGCATTAATTTTCACGTTATAAATTTACGCCGTTTACTATGCAGCGTAAATAACATGTTAACTTTATTCTATGGGTCGGCACGATTACAGGGATACCAAATGTGTAAAGGTTTTATATGTTTTTTCTACGTTTGCACAATAAAAACCCTTTTAGAAAAAAATTACTTGTTTTTGCATCGCCGCGTTCCAAGAGGCGTAATTTTTTTATTTTTCCGTCGATGTGGCCGTACGTGGGATTGATTTTTGCGGGACAATGTGTAGTTTTCATTAGTACTATTTTGGGGTACATAGGACTTATAGATTAACTTTTATTTTATTTTTTATGGGGGGAATGGGAGAAAAGAGAGAATTTTGCCGTTGTTTTTTGCGTTTTCTTTGGACGCCGTTCATCCGGCGGTTTAATTAATGTGTTCATTTTATTGGTCAAGTTGTTACGATCGCGGGGATACCATATATGTGTATGTGTGATTTGTTTTGACCGTTTTATTAAATAAAACCACTTTTTGGGGCAAAAAAAGTAGTTTTATTTGACTTTGACTGTAATTTTTTTTATTTTTTTTTTCACAAACTTTATTTAACGGTTTTACTTTTTTTTTTTTAGTCCCACCAGGGGACTTCACTATGCGATGTGCCGATCGCATATATAATGCTTTGGTATACTTCGTATACCAAAGCATTATTGCCTGTCAGTGTAAAACTGACAGGCAACCTGTTAGGTCATGCCTCCGGCATCGCCTAACAGGCAGATGCTGAAGACAGACCTGGGGGTCTTTGTTAGACCCCCGGCTGTCATGGAAACCCGACGGCGACCCGCGATTTGTTTGCGGGGGCGCCGATCGGGAGACAGAGGGAGTTCCCTCCCTCTGTCAAACACATTAAATGCCGCTGTCACTGTTGACAGCGGCATTTAATGGGTTAAACTGCCGGAATCGGCGCGTGCTTCGATTCCGGCAGTTGCAGCAGGAGCCAGGCTGTGTATAACAGCCGTGCTCCTGCCGCTGATCGCGTGGGTAAACTGTCAGTACCCGCGCGATCACAGGACGGATATATCCGTCCTCCTGCGCGAACTAGCAGCTGCTGAGGACGGATATATCTTGGACAAGTTCGGCGGGCCGGATTAAAAAGCCTAACGGGCCGTATGTGGCCCGCGGGCCGTAGTTTGCCCATGTCTGATCTAGACAGTTTCCACTGCCCTTTAA
Source organism: Rhinoderma darwinii (assembly GCF_050947455.1). Taxonomy (NCBI): domain Eukaryota; kingdom Metazoa; phylum Chordata; class Amphibia; order Anura; family Rhinodermatidae; genus Rhinoderma; species Rhinoderma darwinii. Next base: position 264,793,081 of record NC_134689.1, on the reverse strand, counting down.
GCAGATCTGTGGCTTAAGTGTTAATTCATCATAGCAGCGCTTACTTCCCTATTTCACCTAAGGCACAATTCCCTAAAGATTCATGCAATGGGTGTAATAGATGTGTGAAAAATAGAACATTTACTTCTCAGATGTACTTGTTTTTTTTGTTCACTTTATAATTCCATTTGACTGTTTTGTTGAGGATATGAAGGTCAGTATTAGCCATGCAAATAAACAGTTTAGTCTAACCAATGATGAGACTAAAGATGATATTTATACAGGTAATACGGTCTCGTCATGTAAGTGATCAACGTATTTTTACATTAAAGGTCACTCCACTTTTAAATATCATTTTATAGTTTCAATACAAACATAATGTAACTCCGTAGATATTTGATAGCTGGTAATGGTTACATAATGTTTCATACTCTATTCACATCCAACGTTGTATTCACAATCAAACCATTTACCTGTTTGATCTCATTTGATCTTTTTTGAGGTATATTATGGCGCATATATTGTTGAGAGATAATGAAAATGGGCATAAGACACATAAGAAAGAGTAAATACCAAAATAATCATATGAAGCTTTTCATAGCCTTGCTGCTAAAGGTGGTTGTGGTGGAGTGTGGGCCCCATTCCAGGCTTGCTATGGGACCTAGGTTTACTTGAAATGCATATGGACAGGACAATTTTACTATATCTTATTGCATTGCAGCACATATCAACTCTACATGTTAAAATACATGCACATAAATGATATTATATTTAGGTAATTTTTTTCTTTATAAAATATGCCTAGAACAATGGTCTCCAACATGTGTCTCATGACCAAACAGCCTCAGTTTCTAATGATATTAATTAAGCTTAAAGGGGTTGTACCAGAATCGACAATCATCACCTATCCACAGGATAGATAATAGTCTGCTCGCTGTGAGTTCCACCAATCGCAATAACGGTGGTCCCTAACCCCTTGTCCGTCTTCATTGCCCAACCGTAGTGAGGAGGAGCTTAAATGGAGCAGTGGTTGAGCATGCGCCCACCGCTCCATTCAATGCTTATGGGGCTGACGGAAACAGCCAAGCACTGTACTCCAGTGTTTCATTCATTCCCATAGACCTTGAAGAAGAAGCGCGCACGTTGGAAGGCTGCTCCATTCAAAGATCTCCTCACTGTAGTTGAGCAGTGAGGAGGTTCAGGACTTCGTTCTCGCGATCGGTGGGGGTCCTAGAAGTGGGGCACCTAGTGTTCAGACAATTATCACCTATCCTGTGGATAGTCCATGTCGATTCTGGGAATGCCCTTTTAAAGGATGTGTTTGCTGCACATATTTGCCGTTTTGTAATTTATAACAAATGAAGGTTAAGGAAAAAAAAGGACATTAATTATACATCTATGAAATCGGAAGTCAAGTTTTCTGCAGTTTGCAGGGCCAGCTCCTAATGTATGTGGGCCCTTGGGCGACAGAGCCACAGTGGGAACCCTGATAAGCCTACTCTAGACTTGATGAGCATAGAGCATGTTTACTCAGATGACCATGAGCCCTCCAGACCCTGTGGGCCTTGGCATTTAACTAGGGTTGTCTGGTGCTGGCCATTTGTACTTTACAAATCAGATTTTTTTGTATGCTAGGGCCATACAACAAAAATATATTTAACACTTAACCCCTTAGTGACCAACAATACGCCTTTTCACGTTCGTCACTAAGGGGCCTTAGGCTAGGCTGACGCCTTTTCACGTGAGCCTAGTCTGAGTCCTGCACGGGTCTCCCGTGCAGGCTGGAGCCGGGGCTCAGCTGTCTGATGACAGCTGGGCTCCTGCTCCAACGCCCGCGATCGAAGTTTACTTCGATCGCGGCCGTTTAACCCGTTAAATGCCGCCGTCAATGGCGACCGCGGCATTTAACTTTGTTTACAGAGGGAGTGAGCTCCCCCTGTCACCCATCGGCGGCCCGCAAATGCAATTGCGGGTCTCCTATGGGGTGTCATGGCAGCTGGGGGCTTGATAAAAGCCCCCAGGTCTGCCCTGGACATATGCCTGATAGAATGCGCCGGAGGCACGTCCTAACAGATTGCCTGTCAGATTTACACTGACAGGCAATAATGCTCTGGTATACGAAGTATACAGAGCATTATAGCAGCGATCTGAAGATCGCACAGTAAAGTCCCCTAGTGGGACTAATGAAATAAATAATAAATGTGAAAGATTAATAATACAAATTACAGTAAAAAAATAGAAAACCATTTTTTTCCATAAAAAGTGGTTTTATTTAGTAAAAGTGTAAAAAATAAATAAAAGTACACATATATGATATCGCCGCGACCGTAATGACTCCATTAATAAAGTTAATATGTAATTTAAACCGCAAGGTGAACACCGTAAAAAAAAAACGCAAATAACAATGACGAAATTGCTATTTTTTTCCATTGTCCCCCAAAAAAGTAATAAAAATGAATCAATAAGTCCCATGCACCCCAAAACAGTACCAATCAAAACTATGTCTCGTCCCGCAGAAAACAAGCCCAAAAAAATCACAACATTGATGGAAAAATAAAAACGTTACGGCTCTTGGAAAGCAACGATGCAAAAACAAATAATTTTAGTTCAAAAGTGTTTTTATTGTGCAAAAGTTGTAAAACATAAAAAACCTCTACATATGTGGTATCGCCGTAATCGTACCGACCCATAGAATAAAGGTAACGTGTTATTTACTTCGCACAGTGGACGGCGTCCATTTAAAAACGCATAGAACAATGGCGGAATTTCAGTTTTTTTTATAATCCCCCCAAAAAAAGTTAATAAAAGTTAATAAAAAAATTATATGTACCCAAAAATGGTGCTATTAAAAAGTACAACTAATCCTGCAAAAAACAAGTCCTCATACAGCTATGTAGACGAAAAAATAAAAAAGCTATAGCACTTTTAATGCGACTATAGAAAAACAAATAAAATAGCTTGGTCATTAGGGCCTAAAATGGGCTGGTCACTAAGGGGCTAAAGCTCAGAAGCTCAGGAACTTTCATTCAGTACGGTCATATAGGAGAAAGCCACAATTTCAACAAGTCAGTAAAATCTTCTGGAAACAAATATAACTCGATCACAAAGCAGTAGTCCATGTATCATCCATCACCCCTTCATTACACGGTGTATCTGTTCTGGCCCGCCTTTGGATGTGATGTTTGGGGTTTATTTACTTTTATCTATGTAGTATTTTTCTACATACATAAAAATGCTTCTGCTATTAAGAATGGAAATCCCCACACTGCATTCACTAGGCTTTATTTAATAGGCAGCCCGTTGTTTTCTAATCAAATATAATGAATTGTGTGTGTCTCCATACAATAGGATGAGCAAATATTCTAGAAAGTGAAGCAATCTCATTTAGCAGAATTTAAGGACTCCTTTGAAGATCCTTGGGGACAGTGGAGGGCAGCAGGAAACAGAATAATTGTCAGCGATGGATGGATTCTTAATGAAACGATAGGTTCAGCCTTGCAAGACTGGTGCCAGTATAGAACTGTATAAATGAAAACATACTACAAGTAATTTTTTGAAGAAGGAAAATTGAACCGCTACGAGTAACAGTCAATGTTTTTGAAATTCTTGAAAATCCACTTTTTCTGGGATGATGAAAATGTACTTAGACATTAGGCTGTAAAATATGTAAATTCACTGTGGCAAGACAAGATGTAATATAAAGTTCTTGCTTTTATGAGCTGTATTTTTTGTAACACTTTGTATAGAAGACTAAGGATTTCATTAAAAGGAGATATATGATCATAGCTAAATAGCTAATATGCCTATCTGAAATCTGTAGGGGGCTTTTCTTCTGTTGTTGGAGGATTAAAGATAGTCAACCATATAAGACATAGGCAAAATATTATACTATTAAATATTATTGCACAGCACTGTATATTATGTGTATATATATATATATATATATATATACACACACACACACATACACATATATATATATATATATATATATATATACACACACACACACACTGGTCCTTCTCGATGAATTAGAACATCATCAAAAAGTTAATTTATTTCAGTAATTCAATTCATAAAGTGAAACTAATATATTATATAGATTCATTACACACAGAGTGATCTATTTCCAGCATTTTTTTTTTTAATGTTGATGATTATGGCTAACAGTTAATGAAACCCCACAATTTAGTGTCTGAGAAAATTAGATTATTATATAACCCCAATTTCAAAAATGATTTTTAATACCGAAATGCTGGCCTACTGAAAAGTATGTACAGTATATGTACTCAATACTTGGTCGGGGCTCCTTTTGCATGAATTACTGCATCAATGCGGCGTGGCATGGAGGCGATCAGCCTGTGGCACTGCTGAGGTGTTATGGAAGCCCAGGTTGCTCTGATAGCGGCCTTCAGCTCGTCTGCATTGTTGGGTCTGGTGTCTCATCTTCGTCTTGAAAATACCCCATAGATTCTCTATGGTGTTTAGGTCAGGCGAGTTTGCTGGCCAATCAAGCACAGCGATACTGCGGTTAGTAAACCAGGTATTGGTAAATTTGGCAGTGTGGGCAGGTGCCAAGTCCTGCTGGAAAATGAAATCAGCATCTTCATAAAGCTTGTCAACAGAGGGAAGCATGAAGTGCTCGAAAATTTCCTGGTAGACGGCTGTGATGACTCTGGACTTAATATAACAAGTGGACCAACAGCAGCAGATGACATGGCCCCCAAACCATCACTGACTGTGGAAACTCCACACTGGACCGCAAGCAACTTGGATTGATGCCTCTCCACTCTTCCTCCAGACTCTGGGATCTTGATTTCCCAATGAAATGCAAAATTCACTTTCATCTGAAAACAGAACTTTGGACACTGAGCAACAGTGTTGGTCCACTATGTTATATCAAGTCCAGAGTCAGCGCAGCCGTCTACCAGGAAATTTTTGAGCACTTCATGCTTCCCTCTGCTGACAAGCTTTATGGAGATGCTGATTTAATTTTCCAGCAGGACTTGGCACCTGCCCACACTGCCAGAAGTACCAATACCTGGTTTAATAACCACAGTATCACTGCGCTTGATTGCCAGCAAACTCGCCTGACCTAAACCCCATAGAGAATCTATAGGGTATTGTCAAGAAGAAGATGAGACACCAGACCCAAAAATACAGACGAGTTGAAGGCCGCTATCCAAGCAACCTGGGCTTCCATAACACCTCATCAGTACCACAGGCTGATCGCCTCCATGCCACGCCACATTGATAACACCTCAGCAGTGCCACAGGCTGATCACCTCCATGCCACGCCACATTGATAACACCTCAGCAGTGCCACAGGATGCGAATATGATGAAAACTTTGAAACCATGAATCATTTTGCAGAAAGGTAAAATGTTGCACATTTGACTTTATATTGATGCCCACCTGCCAAAAATTACATAGCTGTGAGTTTTCTGTTCTACAAAATGGACTAGTTTCACGAGGGAAGGACACACTATATCATTTTATGCCAAACCCAAATAATTCGAAAACGGTCAGCCAATTCTGGCATTCCTACCATATCAGCACGCACACAGCTGCTATAGAGTCCACAACTGCCCATCTGTGGTGAGTGTCATAGTGGCTCCATCCACCACTAGGAGGAGCACACTACATACAGATTTAGACTAGGGCTACACTGCAATCACATGATGCGTGATCCATTTGTTGCGCTGAGTGCATTGCAGTAATAAAAGGGATTGTGGCAGTGTTGTGACCTACAGGTTACCCGACACTACAGGTGCAAAGAAGTTTGGATGTAATGCGTCTGAAGTGCCACTGCAATCTGTGCGTCGCATTCACTTTCATTACCGCTATGCACACAGCACGACACAGCGATCTTTGGCGAGTCTACACATCGCACCCAAAGACGCTATGTAGTTCTAGCCATATACAGCTCTGATTGAGTTAAATACTAACAGTATAAATCAATAAGCAGTTAGCGGCCTCTAGTGGCGGTGTAGAATGAATTATATTAACTCATAAAATGGACCTGAATACTCAATAATAAAATCCATGTGGCAGAGCTGTTAGTAGGTAGTAAGGCCCATTCGGAGTGTGGCTATGGATCACTATGTTTTCTGTGTATGTCCCTAGTGTAGAAGTTAGAATATTATACATAGATGTACATAAGATTTGTCTGTCACTTTTTCTAATACAAATCTACATCATAAAACCAATTTTAGATTTATCCCTACATTCTTTTGGATTTTGTGGCGATATTACCAATTACAGAATTATTGCCAATACTGCATCTTGTTCAAGTGTCATGGTTTCCCATGATAGACCATGTATGGGCAGATCAAATGAGATATTATGTCAATTTCTTCAGGCTGATTTTCCGAATTGTCATAGCCTTCCTAACAAGCTCAATGTTCAGAAAAGAACCGGAATATAGGAAAATAAAGGTCATATCGTGGCTTTAATTACCTATAATTATGAACAATAATAATCCACTTGGTTTTAAGATTGTTCTAGTTGAGTGAAGAGAGTCATTTTGAGCTCCTACTATAGACTGGGTATCTTTTATCATTAGGGTATGTTGACACAGAGTTTTTTTGCAAGCCGAAAATTCTGCCTGGAAAAATCAGCTCAGTTTTTGCACCACACGCATTTTTTGATACATTTTTGATCCGGTTTTTGCCACAGTTTTTTAAGGCGTTTGGGGGAGATATACTAAGCAAAATGTACCAGATTCCTGGGACAAAGTGCACCAAAACCGCGTTGTACATAACATGCAAAAAATTGATTATTTGTGTTACAAACTTTTTGCACCTTCCACGATAGTTTTGAAAAGTGTTTAGAAAAGGGGTGCAGCTAAAAGGAGTTGCAATATGCACCATATTTATTAAGGGCATGCACCATTTTCGGGTGGAAAATGCTGGTGTACAGTACACCAACCAAGATAAAACGGTTTAACATGTCTAGTAAGTTACGCTAACAGTATCATACAGTGTGCACCACAGTGATTAATTTGGTGCAATGGTTGCCTGTCTGGTATAGTTTTTTCCTTTTAATAAATCTTCCCTATTAAATACATGGAAATGGTATTTTACAGTTTTTACAGCTGCCTTGTCAATTCTGAAAAGTTTCTAGCTAAAGTCAATAAATCTGAGATATATATAAATGGCTGAAAAATGGGCGAAAAATCGGAAGCAGAACGCCTCCAAACATCTGCTCATTGATTTCAATGGGAAAAGCGGCGTTCTGTTCCGGCGGGCCGTTTTTTTTACTTGCCTGTTTTAAAAAAATGGCCGTGTAAAAAAACGGCCGTGAAAAAGAAGTGCATGTCACTTCTTGAGATGTTTTTGGAGCTGTTTTTCATAGACTCTATAGAAAAACAGCTCCAAAAACGGCCGTTAAAAACGCAGCGAAAAATGCGACTTTGAATAAAAGACGTCTGAAAATCAGGAGCTGTTTTCCCTTGAAAACAGCTCCGTATTTTCAGACGTATTTTATTTTGTGTGTGCACATACCCATACAATGTAATCCTTTAATTCTGGATTCACATAGAAGAAATGCGGTACTTCAAGTTTTTGTTAAAACACTGGATTCTGGATAAAACATTAAACACGAACATCCAAGACAATAAAATTTATGCTACATAGAATACTTTTTCAGTAAATAATATAAAAGCATGTCCTGCCACACAGAAACTATGTAGTCATATGTAAGTCTGAGGGAAATTTCTTGGCTGGAAAATTGGATTGTGTAGGACAAAGGGCACCAAATTTACTTTAAGGGCTCATCTTAAAGAAGAACTCCAGTAAATTATCCCCCCCCCCCTTCTTTAACATGTGGTGAAACATAGTGTAATGTTGTGTATTGGTTTACATGGGTCTCTGCAGGGTCGATGCAGGATTCTGATTTAAAATGAAAATCACATAACCCCCTCGGCAGCTCAGAATGGAGCGGATACAGGTAAATTAGAGAACCAGGTAAGTGAATACACAACAATACACTACATTTTAAAACAGTGGGAGAGGGTGCAGAAAAATAATTCTCTGGAGTGCTTCTTTAATTGTGCAACCTCTGTTCATATGCCCTATTCGAACATATAGACATACAGGTAACCTACTTGTATTAGGCTAGATTCACACAAACGTGGGGAAACTCAGACATGAAAAACGTGACTTTTTTTTAGGTCCGAGGTGCCCATATGCTGGTTTCGTTTTCACGGATCCCCATAGACTTGAGTCTATCGAGGGATCCGTGAAAACAGAACAAGATAAGACATGTTCTGTTCTTCAACGGGCCCGTCACACGGCCCGTCGAAACAACAGGCATGTGAACGGCCCCATTGAAATACATGTGTCCGCGTGACGGCTGTTTTAACAGCCGTAACGTAAGTACTCTACCTGTCTGAATTCGGCCTTAGTCAGAGCATGTTGTCACTGAGAATAGCGGCTTCTCCGGTGGTCTTGGCCATGGTTACCTATTTTTTTGGGGCTAAAGGATATTTAACAAGCAGTATGAGGAGCTACTGACAGTGTTAGGCTGGATTCACACGAGCATGTTCGGTCCGTAAAGGACGGAACGTATTTCGGCCGCAAGTCCCGGACCAAACACAGTGCAGGGAGCCGGGCTCCTAGCATCATAGTTATGTACGACGCTAGGAGCCCCTGCCTCGCTGCAGGACAACTGTCCCGTACTGTACTCATGTTTTCCGTACGGGACAGTAGTTCCACGGAGAGACAGGGACTCCTAGCGTCGTACATAACTATGATGCTAGGAGCCCGGCTCCCTGCAGTGTGTTCGGTCCGGGACTTGTGGCCGAAATACGTTCCGTCCTTTACGGACCGAACATGCTCGTGTGAATCCAGCCTAAAAAGGGTAGTCTGTATTCGACAAAACTTTTTGGGGTATTCCGCTAGTCTTCATCTTCAGGCCAATCAATTACTCATTTAGCAATATATGCTTCCCCTGGTTGCAGAAATGTATATATGAACCATAATTCATATTATTTTTAATAAAATGTATACTGTATATGAAGTATATTTAACACATTTGATATTGTTCACACTAAATGGTAAAACACACTTCCAATACTGCAAGACATTTTCACTACAAACATTTTAAACATAAAGCAGACTACTATTAAAAAGTACAAAACTAAAAATAATTACGGAGAAGTTTTACATATGCACTTTGAGGAAATTAAATCACAACCAGACATTGCGTCTACCCACTAAATTGGTTATTGCAAATGAACGATGCTTCGTATTAACAGTGTCTCCAAGAATTAGTCAGTGTAATGGGAGCTAATGAGATTTCCCATTCACTTAGAAAAAGAAAGCTGGAGTCTAACTGGCCAGAACATGTTATTGTCATTTCTGTCAATGACAATTTGGCACAGTCTTAATATCTTCAAAATGAGTTTAGTAGGGAAAAATATCATTACAATAATGGTTCCTTATTTCCTGTACTATAGAATATAGAATAATAGCTTCTGACAAAAAAGTTTGATTAGAAATACACCAGGGCATAGAATGAAACATCTGATAACCATAAATAAAACAAAATTGATTTATCACCCTGAAAACATTGCTCTCATCACAGACAACCCCTTTGATATGGGAACCATCACAGTGATCAGTTGACTTCCACGGGTCCGACTCCTGAATCGCTCTGTAAACTGCTGATTTTGCCGTGGAAGCCTTAGCCACACAGATATTTTTTTCTGCAACGGTTGCTTCATGGGAAACAGTTTTACATAGCAGCCATTCAAATGCTTTTTATCAGTTTTTGTTTGTGGCTCATAGAAGGGGATCCCGAGAGGGGCTCCTTCTTTTAGTCCATCCTTATGTCCTAATAGATAGACTGGACAACCCCTTTAAATCTTAGAGGTATTATCTGACTAAATGTATGTCAGATGATCACAAGATGTTTTTCATAGAACAGGCACTTTCACGCATCCTTCAGATTCTAGGGTCTGTCTAATTCATGCTGTATTCAATGTAATGTATATACATTTAGATATATAAAGTCTACAGAAGAAACAGAATACAGTTTATAATTAATCTCTTCCTGCTGCAGCCACTTTTGACCTTCCTGACAGAGCCTTATTTTTCAAATCTGATGTGTCACTTTATGTGGTAATAACTTAGGAAATTCTTTTACCAATCCAAGCGATTCTGAGATTGTTTTCTCGTGATACACTGTACTTTAAGTTAGTGGTAAAATTTGGTCGATATATTCAGTATTTAATTGTGAAATACACCAAAATGTAGCAAAAAAATTCAAAAATTAGCATTTTTCGAAAGTTAAATGCATCTGCTCTTTAAAACAAATAGTAATACCACACAAAATCGTTGCTAATTTACATTTCCCATATGTCTACTTTAGGTTTGCATCGTTTTTTTTTAACATCCTTTTATTTTCCTAGGACGTTACAAGGCTTAGAACTTTAGCAGAGATTTCTCACATTCTCAAGAACATTTCAAAAGGCTATTTTTACAGGGACCAGTTCAATTGTGAAGTGGCTTTGAGGGACCTATACATTGCAAACCCCCATAAGTCACCACATTTTAAAAACTGCACCCCTCAAAGTATTCAAAACAGCATTTAGAAAGTTTCTTAATCCTCTAGGCGTTTAACAAGAATTAAAGAAATGTGGAGGTGAAATTTACAGATTTTTTTTTTTTTTTGCAGAAATTCATATTTAATCCATTTTTTTCTGTAACACAGAAGGTTTTACCAGAGAAACACAACTCAATATTTATTGCCCAAATTCTGCAGTTTTTAGAAATATCCCACGTGGCCCTAGTGTGCTAATTTACTGAAGCACATGTCTCAGAAGCAAAAGAGCACCTAGAGGATTTTAGGGCCTTCTTTCTGTTATAAGATATTTTAGGCACCATGTCAGAAGAGTTTGAAGAGGTCTTGTGATGCTAAAAGAAAGAAAACACCCAAAAATACCACAATGTCCACAAGGAATAAAGAAAAAAAAGCCCCATAAAATTTGTAAAGCAACATCTTTGGAGTACATAAATACCCCTTATGTGGGCATAAATCGCTGTTTGGGCACACTGCAAGGATCAGAAGAGAAGGAGCGCCATTTGGCTTTTGGAGTACAGATTTTGCTGGATTGGTTTCTTGGCACCATGTCGCATTTGCAATGCCCCTGTGGGACCAAAACAGTGTAAACTACCCAAAAGTGACTCCATTTGGGATACTTAAGCCCTTGAGGAATTAAAGAGGCTCTGTCACCAGATTTTGCAACCCCTATCTGCTATTGCAGCAGATAGGCGCTGCAATTTAGATTACAGTAACGTTTTTATTTTTAAAAAACAAGAATTTTTGGCCAAGTTATGACCATTTTTGTATATATGCAAATGAGGCTTGCAAAAGTACAACTGGGCGTGTTGAAAAGTAAAAGTACAACTGGGCGTGTATTATGTGCGTACATCGGGGCGTTTTTACTACTTTTACTAGCTGGGCGTTCTGACGAGAAGTATGATCCACTTCTCTTCAGAACGCCCAGCTTCTGGCAGATCACGCTGTGATGTCACTTCCCCAGGTCCTGCATCGTGTCAGACGAGCGAGGACACATCGGCACCAGATGATTCTGCAGCAGCATCGGCGTTTGCAGGTAAGTCGATGTAGCTACTTACCTGCAAACGCTAATGCTGCTGCAGAATCAACTGTAGCCTCTGGTGCCGATGTGGCCGACACGATGCAGGACCTGTGAGTGACGACACAGCGTGATCTCTCGAGAACACGGCTGTGTCTGCACTGCCAGAAGCTGGGCGTTCTGAAGAGAAGTGGATGATACTTCTCGTCAGAACGCCCAGCTAGTAAAAGTAGTAAAAATGCCCCGATGTACGCACATAATACACGCCCAGTTGTACTTTTACTTTTCAACACGCCCAGTTGTACTTTTGCAAGCCTCATTTGCATAAATACAAAAATGGTCATAACTTGGCCAAAAATGCTCGTTTTTAAAAAATGAAAACGTTACTGTAATCTACATTGCAGCGCCTATCTGCTGCAATAGCAGATAGGGGTTGCAAAATCTGGTGACAGAGCCTCTTTAAACTACGGGTGTAGTGAGCATATTGACCCCATAGGTGTTTCATAGATTTTATTAGAATTGGGCAGTGAATAAGACATAGCTTTAGCTCAACATTTTTCATTTTCTCAACAAAAAAGCACCCCAACATTTGCAAATCAATTTCTCCTGAGTACGGCAATACCCCATATGTGGTCATAAACTGTTGTTTGAGCATACAGTAGGGCTCAGAAGGGGAGGAGCGGCATTTGGCTTTTGGAGTACAGATTTTGGTGGATTGGTTTCTGGTCGCTATGTCGCATTTGCAAAGCCCCTGTGGGACCAAAACAGCTGAAATCCCCCAGACGTAACACCCCCTAGGTGGTGTAGTGAACATGTTAGCCTCGCAGGTGTTTTGCAGAAATTAGTGTGCACTCGATGTTGGAGTGAAAAAGGGAATTTTTCCATAGATATGCCAATATGTCGTGCCCAGCTTGTGCCTCCATAACAAGAGAGATTGCTAATTATTAATTTTTCTTTACTTTTTGTTGAGGTTTTACAGAAAGGCAATAGTGTAATTACAATATGAGTAAAAGCAACAGTGTAAACAGTATACAAATAATTGTTAGGATTCACAATTAGAAGAAGAGTGTGTACACAGCATGATCTCTACAATAGACAAAACAAAAAAAACAAAACAAATAGAACAATAATGTAATATGAACATTATAGTGTAAGTACAAGGAGAGAAGTCTCAAGTACAAATCTTGTGGGTTTGTTAGAAAATAAGCTCCAAATAGTGGAGAAGCAAAATATCAGTTGACAGTATCGGACATAGGTGGGTCTTCACACAAAAGATGTTGAAAGGAGTCATTTTTGCAGAACGCAAACCTGGGTGCCCAGTTCTTTCGGTATTTGGCACGAGAATGATATTCAAGATGCAAAAGCTCCTCCATTCTAGCAAGCAGGGCTTCTTTCCTAAGCCAGTGTCTTATAGGTGGCCCAGCCTCGGTCTTCCAATACAGCGGTAGCAGAGATTTGGCATCAGCAAAGAGTTGTAGCCATAGCTCCTTGGGGACCCCCCTAGGGAATGTCGACCACAGATTTAGGAACACTGCTCATGGTGTTATAACAAAAGAGGAGTGTGTGATGGTGTTAAGTGCATGTTGTATCTGTTCCCAATAGGGAGAGATTTTCTCGCAATCCAACCATAAATGTAGATAAGCTCCCAGGGCTTTATGACATCTCTAGCAGTCTGGGGAGATTTCAGTACATATTTTATTCAAAACCCAAGTAGTCTTGTACCACCTAGAGGTCAGTTTGTATGAGGATTCTTGCAATTCAATACATCTAGAGGTCCCAGGGGAGTTTCTAAAAATCTCTTTGGTGTCTTTGTCAGAAAAAGTAGTATTCAGTTCCAACTCCCAAGATTTAAGAAAGGAAAGCCGTACCGATGAATTAATCTTAATGAGATTGTTATAGTATAATGTAATAAGCTTCTTGGTTGGCGAAGGAGGAGGGTTTTTTCTAACCAAGATGGCAGGCGGTCAAGTGGTCACTGCCTAAGCGCTCCCAAGTAACATCGTCTGAGGTGAAAGTAAGAGAGAAAATTGAGGGAAGAGAATCCAGGCTTAGAACTCAATTTGGGGAGTATAGGAGCAGCCCTGTTAGATAGTATGAAATCATATTTGCTGCAGGACGCTGCTTTAGGAAGGGCAGGACAGTCTCCAAGCCTCTGTTTGTGACTGCACAAGGTCTCGGACTGTCATCAGGGGAGACGGAGTCTGGTGCAGGGATTTCATCCCTTCACCCTTTGTCCATGTTAGATAGGAAGCAGAGGTAAGAGCGTTACTAGACAGTAAAGGGGCTGCATTGGGTTTATCAAGCCAAAGAAGGGAGGATAGGGGGATGCCTATGGTGGCCTCCTCTATGAGAGCCCCAAGTCTACTCGAAGTATGATCAAATCATTCAGTTATCCTGGCTAGTTGTACGTAGTGGTAATAGGATTCGATGTCTGGAAAACCTATCCCCTTGAGTGTTTAGGAAGGACAAGGGTGCTAAATGCTAGCTCTCTAAGGGTATGTTCACACGGCTTATTTTCGGCGAATTTTCAGGCAGTAAACGGCCGAAAGACGGCTGAGAAATCGTAAGCAGAATGCCTCCAAACATCTGCCCATTGATTTCAATGGGAAAAACAGTGTTCTGTTCCGACGGGGCATTTTTTTACGTGGCCGTTTTGAAAAATGGCCGCATTAAAAAACACCCACGAAAAAGAAGTGCATGTCACTTCTTGAGCCGTTTTTGGAGCGGTTTTTCATTACCTCTATAGAAAAACAGCTAAAAAAACGGCCGTAAAAAAACGCAGCGAAAAACGTAATAAAAAAACGTCTGAAAATCAGGAGCTATTTTCCCTTGAAAACAGCTCCGTATTTTCAAACATTTTTTGCTAAGCGTGTGAACATATCCTAATTATTATGTGGTGTTTCCCAGTTTTAGTAACACCCTACATGTGGCCCTAATCTTTTGCCTGGACATTCAACCAGGCTCAGGAGTGAATGAGCACCATGCGAAATTGAGGCCTAATTTGACGATTTAGGCCTCATGCACACGAATGTAAAAACGCCCGTAAGCTTACGGGAAGGTGCCCGTGCCGTTGAAAAATATAGAACATGTCCTATTTCAGGCCATAATAACGGCACAGGCAAGCCCATAGAAGTCTATGGGGCTCCCGTAATTACGGGAGCGTTGCTAGGCGACGTCAGGGGATAGTCACTGTCCAGGGTGCTGAAAGAGTTAAACGATCAGCAGTAACTCTTTCAGCACCCTGGACAGTGACTACCGATCACAATATAGATCAACGTGTAAAAAAAATAGAAGTTCATACTTACCCAGAACTCCCTGCTTCTTCCTCCAGTCCGGCCTCCCGGGATGACTTTTCAGCCCATGTGACCGCTGCAGCCAATCACAGGCTGCATCGGTCACATGGACTGCCGCGTCATACATGGAGGTCAGGCTGGATGTCGAAAGAGGGACGCATCACCAAGACAACGGCCGGATAAGTATGCATTTCTTTTACTTTTACTACGGAAAGGGCTGCCCCTTCTCTTTATCCTGCACTGAGAGAGAGAAGGGGCTGCCGATTAGTGCAGTGCAATTTTGCAGCAAAAACGTGCCCGTAAATATGGGTGGAATACTGGTGACACCGGACCCGTATTTACAGGCACAGGTACGTAAATACTGGTGCAATATGGGTCGAATACGTGTGACCAAGGACCCGTATTTACGCCAGTGTTTACGGGAGGAAAAAAATACGTTCGTGTGCATGAGGCCTTATGAAGTATTGATTCACAATTGCAGAGGCTCTGATGTGAAATAATAAAAGAAACCCCTGAGAGTGACCACATTTTGGAAACTACACCCCTCAAGGCATCTATAAAAGTGGTGTAGTGAGCATTCTCACCCCACAGGTCTTTTCTATAAATTAATGCGCTGTGAATGGTGCAAACTAAAAATTGCAATTTTTCCCTAGATATGCCATTTCAGTGGCAAATATGTTGTGCCCACCTTGTGCTACTGGAGACACACACCCCAAAAATTGTTAAAAGGGTTTTCCCGGGTATTGTGATGCCATATATGTGGAAGTAAACCACTGTTTGGGCTCACTGTAGGGTTCAGAAGGGAGGTAGGTTTGGCTTTTGGAGCGTGGATTTTGCTTGGTAGTAGTTTTTGTTTGGGGTATTACTGATATTTTGGTTTATAATGTACATGTAAGGTGGTACATCAGGGGCATAGTCAGGTGGTATAATAATGGGGTAAAAAAACAGTAAACAGTATATTCCATAGATATTTGTTACGCTGTGAAGCATTCCTTTTTTTCACAGACCAGTGTCACACAGTGTCACACTGATAAATTATGTCCTTTCTTATCCTCTTTTGGTTCACACTCCGCACCTTTGCAGTTTGGGGAATTTTTCTTGGAAAATGTTGTCCTGGTATAATACAGGCACCCTCGCTTCCAGAAGATATGTTTGGGCCCTTCCCTTCCTTGTGCCCTAATTTTAAGGCCTTGATAAACCGCCTCTTGAAACAGAATTTTTTTTCCCCTAGTTCCTGCACAACTGCATATTTTTCTTTCCTAACTTATTGGAGCCTTAACTAATTTTATATTTTTATTGATGTAGTGGTATGAGGGCTGTTTTTTTTTTTTTGCGGGACGAGCTGTAGTTATTATTGGTACCATTTTGGGGTACATGCAACTTTTTGATAACTTTTTATCCTATTTTTTGGGAGGCAAGGCGACCAAAAAACAGCAATTCTGGCATAGTTTTTTTAGTTTTTTTTAACAGCGTTCACTATGCGTTTTAAATTACGTTAGGCCTGATTTACACAAGCGTGTGCGTTTTGCGTGCGCAAAAGGCACTTAACAGCTGCGTGATTTTCGCGCAGCCGCCATCATTATGACACTTTGTTTGGATGTTTGTAAACAGAAAAGCATGTGGTGCTTTTCTGTTTACATTCAGAGTTTGACAGCTGTTGCGCGAATCACGCAGTTCGCACGGACTTCAATGGGTGCATGATGCATGAACAGCGCACAAAGAAAGGACATGTCGTGAGTTTTACACAACGCAATCGCGCTGCGCAAAATTCATGCACTGTCTGCACTGCGCCATAGACTAATATAGGTGCGTACGCCACAAGCGTGAAAAACACACGCGTCACACGCGCGTATATTACGCTCGTGTAAATGATGCCTTAAGTTTATTCTGTGGGTCAGTACGATTCCGGCGATACCAAATTTATAGCACTTTTTTATGTTTTACAACTTTTTGCACAATAAAATTACTTTTGTAAAAATAATTAATTTTTTCTGTCACCATGTAGTGAGAACCATAAGTTTTGAATTTTTGCGTTGACGGAGCTGTATGAGGGCTTGTTTTTTTACGAGACCAGCTATAGTTTTTATAGGTACAATTTTTGGATACATGCGACTTTTCGATCACTTCTTATTGAAGTTTTTGTAGGTCAAAATGACCATAAAATAAAAATTCGGGCATTGTTTTTAACATAATATAACATAATAATTTTTATAGTTCATGCCGATAAGGTCGCGGCGATACCAGATATGTATGGTTTATTTTTATTTTTCAATAATAAAGGACTTAATAAGGGAAAAAGGGCGATAGTGTTTTATTTTATTACTTGAAACTTTTATTATATTTTTTAAAACTTTTTTTTCCACACTTTTTTTTAGTCCCACTAGGGGACTTGAAGGCCCAACTGTCAGATTTTTTTTCTAATACATTGCACTACCTATGTAGTGCAATGTATTAGATCTGTCGTTCATTCACCAACAGCAAGCAGATTAGGCTTTGCCTCAAGGCAGGGACCTAATCTGCTTCCGTAATGGCAGAGCAGGAGTCCATTGTTAGGCGTCCTGTTGCCATAGCAGCAGTCGGCAGCCCTGCGATGGCAGGGCTGCTGATCTGCTGCCAACCATGGGCAAGTGCCGGGGCCCACTCGGCCACCGGGTACGGTTGCTGCGGTCGTCACGGAATCACTGTCCATATATGAACAGAGATGTCAGGAGGAGAGGAGTCCCAGGCGGAGCGCTAGCGGCTCTGCTCCGGGACTCCGTCTCTGGGGAAGCCCCTGAAATCAATGTCCATATATGGATAGTGATGTCAGAGGGAGAGAAGGTGTCCAAGGGAGAGCGCTACATGCGGCTCTGCACCGGGACTCCGTCTCTGGGGAAGCCCCTGAAATCAATGTCCATATTATGGATAGTGATGTCAGAGGGAGAGAAGGTGTCCCAGGGAGAACGCTACAAGCGGCTCTGCACCGGGACTCCATCTCTGGGGAAGCCCCTGACATCAATGTCCATACATGGACAGTGATGTCAGGAGAAGAGGAGTCCCAGGCAGAGTGCTAGAAGTTGCTCTGCTGTGGGACTCCATCTCTGGGGAAGCCCCTGACATTACTGTCCATATATGGACAGTAATTTTCAGGAGCATAGCAGTGATCCAGGCAAAGTGCTAGTAGCGCTCTGCCCAGGAACGCTGGCTCTGGGGTTGCTCTGGACATCAGTAGCCATATATGGACAGTGATGTCAGGGGCTTCCCTGAGCTGGAGTACCGGAGCAGAGCCTTTACTAGCGCTCTGCCTGGGACTTCAGCTCTACTCCAGACATCACTATCCATATATGGACAGTGATGTCAGGAACAGAGCAGGAGTCCCAGGCAGAGGGCCCAGGACTATGGCTCTGGGGTTGCCCCTGACAGCACTGTCCATATATGGACAGTGACGACAGGGGTTTCTCCTGAAGCGGAATTCCCAGTCGGAGCATCGGCAATGCTCTGTCTTGGGATTCAACACTCCTAGAGGGAACCCCAAAGGCACTACCCACAGGGAGGGAGGCTGTGTGGTACTACCAGGTAGGGGGGCTGTGTGGCACTACCTGGGAGGAGGGCGCTGTGTGCCACTACCTGGGAGGAGGGCGCTGTGTGCCACTACCTGGGAGGAGGGTGCTGTGTGCCACTACCTGGGAGGAGGGGGATGTGTGGCACTACCTGGGAGGAGGGGGCTATGTGGTACTACCTGGGAGGAGGGGGCTGCGTGGCACTACCTTGGGGGCTGTGTGGCACTATCTACAGAGGTCACTAAATTTATGGGGGTACAGACTGGGGGACTAACTTCTATATGGGGCATAAACAGAGCTTAATGTCTATATGGAGGCACAAAGTGACGTTTTATGCCATTTTACTGCCGCCGTGAGTTCCCCCGCAAAGGGGCCTACTAAGTCTGTGTTGCCCAAGGGCCCACATAAACCTGGAGCCGGCCCTGGCTGTATCTAAGGGGTTAATGGCAGGAATCGGAGCTAGCTCTGGTTCCTGCCGTTACAGGTGGATGTCAGCTGTAACATACAGCTGACATTCACTGCTGATGTTGCCGACTCAGCTCCTGAGCCATCTTGCCGACGGCTACGTAAGCCTTTTAGGCCCCGCCTCTGGGTGGCGTCTGAAAATCTTCCGTACAAGGCTGACCGGGAGGCCACTATTAGGCCTCCGGTTGCCTTTGCAGCCACTGGCACCCCAGCAATTTCCTTGCTGGTGTGCAGATGACCTGCAACACCTGAAATGCAGCGATCGCTTTTGACCGCTGCATTTAAGGGGTTAATGGTAGGGATCGAAGCTAACTTTGGTTCCCGCCATTACAGCAGGGTGTCAGCAGTAAGATACAGGTGACATCCGGGGATGATGGCACAGACTCCGCTTCTGAGCCGGTGCCATCCATTTGTCGTAAGTATACGACAATTTGCGGGAAGCACAATGTATACTTACGACAAATGTTGGGAAGGGGTTAATATCACATGACTGCAGAATCTATGTTTATTTCTCTTTAGTGTAATCTGCATGGTGCCTAGCAACCACTAGACTACATCTACACCCAATGTAGTCACAGGAATTTCAATATACTGTACTATAAGGCTATGTTCACACGGGGTATTTTGCCGAGTTTTTTGACGCGGAAACCGCGTCGCAAAACTCGGCAAAAACGGCCCGAGAACGCCTCCCATTGATTTCAATGGGAGGCGTCGGCGTCTTTTTCCCGCGAGCAGTAAAACTGCCTCGCGGGAAAAAGAAGCGACATGCCCGATCTTCGGGCGCTTCCGCCTTTGACCTCCCATTGACTTCAATGGGAGGCAGGAGAAAGCGTATTTCTCGCTGTTTTATGCCCGCGGCGCTCAATGGCCGCGGGCGAAAAACAGCGCGATAATTGCCGTGAAAATCGGCGTGCAGGGAGAGGAATATCTGCCTCAAAGTTCCAAACGGAATTTTGAGGCAGATATTCCTCCCCCAAAATACTCCGTGTGAACATAGCCTAAGGCTCTGTTTACACAGAGTATTTTGCAGGCAGAAAAAATCTGCCTCAAAATTGTATCAGGAATTTTGAGGCCGATTTTGACCTGCCTGCACTTTCTTGCCACGGTTTTCACCCGAGGTCATTGAGCTCAGCGGCCGAAAAACACTTTTTCTGCCTCCCATTGATTTCAAAGGGAGGTCAAAGACAGGACCGCGGTAGGACATGCCGTTTATTTTTCCCGCAAGTGTCGAAAAACCGCTCTGGAAAAAAAAGCCTTTGCCTCCCATTGCAATCAATGGGAGGCGGTTTTAGAAGCTTTTTAGTGCCGATTCCGATGCAGTTTCTGCGTCAAAAGTAGCGCCAAAAAACTGAGCCTAATACAAATAAGCAGCTCTGTGATTTAAAATTTTGTATTAGGTTCCTTTCACGAAGGCAAAAGAGAAAAATCATGAAGCTAAAAAATATCAGACAAAGGGAATCTAAGTAAGAACAAGAAAGATTGTAAATTACTGTATGTGCTGTGCACTGTGGGGGAGACGTTGTGTAGCAGGTAAGGCTTTAAGAAAATGCATTTTTCTATTTATCATTTTTTGAAGAACAGTAATATGTTAGGTACTAAAACTTACCACAGATATGAGTATTGCATCTGTATTCATAGGATACACCATCAGGGTATGTTCACACGCACTAATTACGGACGTAATTCGGGCGTTTTTGCCCCGAATTACGTCCGAAAATAGCGCCTCAATAGCGCTGACAAACATCTGCCCATTGAAAGCAATGGGCAGACGTTTGTCTGTTCACACGAGGCGTAATTTACGCGCCGCTGTCAAATGACGGCGCGTAAATAGACGCCCGCGCCAAAGAAGTGACCTGTCACTTCTTTGGCCGTAATTGGAGCCGTTATTCATTGACTCCAATGAATAGCAGCGCCAATTACGTCCGTAATTGACGCAGCGTTCAAGCGCCTGCACATGCCGTTACGGCTGAAACTACGGGGATGTTTTCAGGCTGAAACATCCCCGTAATTTCAGCCGTTACGGACGCCCTCGTGTGAACATACCCTCAGAGTGTGATTGGATTGGTAGTGGACCTTCGGGTGGGGCTCACACCAATCATGAGATTGAAGGACCTGAACATCATGCCCCCTTTGCATTTTGTGCAGACACAGCACCAGGTGGAATTGCAGCTCAGCCCCATTCAAGTGGCTGCTGCTATGTCTTTTCATCGAGAACTGTGCCCCTTCATTCTCGTGATCGGTGAAGGTTTCAGCAGTAGAAAAAAAAATATCCATCAGTACTGTATAATAGTATTTAGTATTGCATTGGTACTAAGGGGCTGTAAAAGGTGTCAGGCCATCAGCTGAAGAGACTTGAGGAATACATAGCTATTACAGTATATCATAGGTACACTGTGCCTTCTATCTAAAGTGTTTCAGACAAAAGTAGTCAAATGCAATTTAGCTTTCGACTTTTCAGTGTATCTAAATTTTAACTGGTTGTAATAGGCAACAAGGTCAATTTTTCTTTTAGACAATGGGAGATTCAGTAGGTTAAAAACTCTTAAATAAAAATAAATATTAATATATGTAAGATGCTTACTCACGAACCCGTTATTCACATTGAAATTACAATAAAATCATTTCTATAATAAAATTTCTGTAATTTGCTTGTCCTAACCAATATTTGCATGCATTTTTCTTCCACAATTTTATGTTTTGTTTTAATTATTAACCATGCCTCATTCTAAATAAACATGAACTTAGCTCCGAAATTTTTTTATGTGGGAAAAAAATACGACTGCTTTTTAAAAACTCTTATTATATCCTATACATCAATGCCATAAAACAATAAAAGTGCACCGTCTACGTTTTTTTTTCTCATTAATTTTCTTATTGATACGACAGCATAACATTTCAGTGTACAAGATAGAAGGAAGACATTAGCACAGAGAGAGAGATAGATATGACAGCTTGTGTGCCATTTGGGTGATTTTACGTGGTGCATTTTTCTGCACAGTTTTAAACCTCACTTTTATAGTTATTATAGATGCATTACATACCTGCATGTAAAACAGTATACCGAAAAAACATGTGCAACTTTGCGGAGTGGTTTTTGATGGAGCAAAACCCACTGTGCAAAAGATAGATAGATTAGATTGATGGTAGATACTTATGAGGTAGATAGATAGATAGATAGATAGATAGATAGATAGATAGATAGATAGATAGATAGAACCACTGACCACATCTACACCCTGCACAGCCTCATCAAGAGCCATGTCCACAATACAAAGCATGGGAAGATATACGCCTGTTTTGTGGACTTTAAGAAGGCCTTCAACTCAGTGTGGCACTCGGGCCTATTCCTGAAAATGTTGGAGAGCGGAATAGGAGGTAAAACCTATGACGTCATCAGAAGCTCCTACACAGAGAACAGATGCAGCGTGAAGGTGAACGGGAGAAGAACGGCTGATTTCCAGCAGAGCCGAGGAGTCAGACAAGGCTGCAGCCTCAGTCCAACGATCTTCTACATCAATGAACTGGCCACAGCTCTGGAATCCTCCTCAGCACAAGGTCTCACCCTCCATGACACCCAGGTGAAATTTCTGTTGTATGCAGATGACCTTCTGCTGCTATCACCAACCGAGAAAGTTCTCCAAGACAACTTGCAAATCCTAGAAAAATTCAGCTCCACGTGGGCACTACCCATCAATGCAAAAAAAAACAACATCATGGTGTTCCAGAGGAGAAACTCAAAATCCCCCAGGAACCCGACCCTCACACTAAATAACGCCACACTTAAAGCGACCGACAGGTACACCTACCTGGGCCTAGAAATCAACCAATCAGGAAGCTTTAAACAAGACGTGCAAAACCTTCTATGCCATCAGAAGAAAACTCTACCACCTCAAACCACCAGTGACGGTCTGGCTGAAAATCTTTGACTCCATCATCTCCCCAATCCTCCTGTATGCCAGTGAAGTCTGAGGTCCGGACACATACCCAGACTGGTCAAGGTGGGATTCCAGCCCAACAGAAATTTTCCACCTAGAATGCTGCAAACTCCTTGTCCAAGTCCATCGGAGTACCACAAATAGTGCATGTCGAGCCGAACTGGGCAGATTCCCAATACACCTCACAATCCAGAAGAGGGTGCTATCATTCTGGGCCCATCTACACAGCAGCAGGCAAAGTTCCTATCACCATAAAGCCTTGCTACACCAAGGGGTCCCAGGTAAACCAGGCCCCCAAGAACATCTCACCCTGACCCGGCCTGAAGAAAATGTCACTCAGCGCGACCTCACAAAAGCCGAAATCAAGAAGACAATAAACGAGGACCAAGAGGAGTATATCAGTGACTGGAGGAACGACATAAAGACATCCCAGAAACTGACAATATACCGGGGTCTACAGAGACAATATAAACTGGCACCATATCTGGAGAAACTGCCAAACCCCAGAGACAGACAGATGCTGAGCTGCTACAGACTGAGCGCCCACAACCTGCTCATCGAATCCAGGCGCCACAGACAAACCTACAAGCCCAGGGAGAGCCGACTGTGCCAAAAGTGCGACCAGGAGGCCGTGGAGGATGAGGCCCACTTCCTGCTACACTGCTCCAAATACTCAGCAGTGAGGGACACTCACTTCAGGACACTCTCTGATCTCTTACCGGACTTCAGCTCCATGGAAGAGGAACTATACATCCTGCTGGGTGAAGAGGAAAACACAGTGGACATAGCGGCACAATATGTCACTGCATCCCATAGACTGAGAGAGACATGATATGCCATGGACTTGTATAACCCCGACCCTAGATGTGTCCCTATCCCCCAATCCCTCAGTCACTATCCCTCATTCCCTTACTTCTTACTTGCTTTGGCAATGCTAATATGTATTTGATCCTGCCAATAAAGCTTCTTTGAATTTTAATTTGATAGAAGATAGATAGATAGATAGATAGATAGATAGATAGATAGATAGATAGATAGATAGATAGATAGATAGATAGATATGAGATAGATAGATATGAGATAGATAGATAGATTATATAGAAACTCTTACGTAATGTGTTCACAAATTTATGCATCACAACTTATTTACATAAGCAATGCTGTGAGCATTAGTGTTGATAGAAATCATATGTAAAGATGGTGGAAGATTCCCAGCGGCGAACGTTACACAGTTTTACAGAGAACCCTCATCATGGTATCTGTACATAAGTTACATAAATGAGGAATTTCATAAATAACGCTAACAAATTCAATCAAAGTCACTTTCCAGTCTGTGCAGCTAGCATAGTCAAACCAGCATGGATTTCTTCTGACCTTTGTTTCTAGATCATATCTGTTGTTTTTCCTGTACGGTTAATGGGGTTTCCTGCTATGACCATGGTAACCTCATATAAAACCTCCTTAGTGTTAATTTGGGTGACTGTACATTATCCACTGACCTGCAAATGCCTTAGAAATTCGTTCTTTCTTCCATTCCCAAGGCTGGTCATACTCTTCTGGAGGCCGCTCATCATCTTGTGGCAGTCTAGACTCACGTGGTCGTTGACCTGATGATTTTTCGCCTTCCGATTCTAATCCATTTTCTGATGGTTCGTACGGTGTGTCATATAAATGCAAGGGTTTACAAGGCAAATCTTTGGATCCCCTTCTGCGAATTTCTGTACAAACACAGAAAAAATACAAAAACATTGACTTGAATGAATTTGTTACTCATTATTTTACAATCTTTCCATTCTATTTTTTTTACATAAACAAGGCAAAAATAAACTGTTTTTTTTTACTGATCAAATTAGAAGATGAAAAGGAACAGAAGGAAATCTGCAGCTTGGAATGAAACTTTATGCAAATACATTCAGCTAAAAAATATTTATAAAGACACTTACACCAAATTATTTACCAGTGTTTCTCAGATGATTCCCAAGTGTACGTCATGTAAATGTGCCTGTCTTCCTGTCTGACTGTGCATTATGTATTGAGTAGATTACGCTCTCTCGGGTAGGCAGCAGCTTTCCCTATAGTGAAATGCAAGGAAACGTGTCTGAAGTGTAACTAATAGGCGCTCAACAGAGACAGGACTTCCCGGTTTGTGGTAAAAAGCTTATTCGATTGTTCTTAATCCCAGGTAGCTGCTTCCATGCTGGTCTCTACAGAAAAAATGTCTGCCTCCCAGAGAAAAAGCGATATTCATAACAGATATTGCTCTCCCCTGAGAGAATGGCTGTGGTCACAACTGCATCAGAGGCTCCGGTGTAGATTGTTGAACATCTGGTAACAAGACAGAAACCCAAAGTCAATGGGTTCTGTCAGGCACTTCCGATATTTTTGTTGTTCTGCTCTTATGATGGAGCGGAACAACAGAAAGACTGAACACAGATGTAAAGGAAGCCTTACCTGAAACTCCATTTATTTTTGTTTTGTACACAGTACTGCCCATAAATGTTGTGTATACAAAGCAATCAGTGATCAATTAGGCTTTCTAATGCTGGCCATACACATTAGATAAAAGTCAGCTGACCATGCCTAATTCATCGGGATCGGGTGACTATTTAATGGGTATGGGGGCCTCCTGACTCCGATCCTGGATGGTAAATGAATCAGGCATTTTGGATTTCAACTCTTATTCAATGGCTTAGTCCCCTCTCCCCATTGGAGAAAAAAAAATGGATGATCAGCTTTGTGGAAATTGGAGAAATAAGTGTCGGTTTAAAGAGAAGTCTCAGCCACAGAAAGGAAGCTATAAACCCATACAACACTAAGGACTAAACAGCTATAAATCTAAGTCTAGATCAGAGGCTCGCCACTTGTGTTTTATTGCTGCTAAATAAAATTAACAAAGTCTAGAAGTTTAATAATCTTTTACTTAAATTATTGGTCTACACAATATTTCACTAGCTAGATCAGCAGTCTGTGCTTGATAACGGCTCTTCTTACTGTACCTATGGGAAGGAAGTTGCAACCTTTGCCAGCTATTTTGTAGGCAGATATACGTCTAATGTTATTTTTATTACCAGGTCACCCAAACTGTAGATGAAGACTCTTCTTTGCCACTTCTCGCTCCCCCTACTGTCTATCCATGCCTTTCGATTAGTGTATGTTACAGTCAAAGTCCTTGTGCTTCTTGAATTAGTACACAAAGAGAAGGCACGCCTCTACTGAAAAACTCCCACGTGCCAACCCACACATAACCTGGGCGCCAGCTTTGCAAAGTCCTCTTATGGTTACCATTCATTTAAATTGAGATTGCAACTTGAAGATAACAGCTGCAAAATATAGTACACAATGTCATATTTAGAGAGAACTAAAGTTTTGAGCAAATCGCTGGAAAGTATCAACTAATATATTCACAAATTTGGCTTGAGAGTCTTGAGCAGCCCTAATAGGCAAAGAGATTATTTGAACAATTAGTTTTATATTATTATTATTTTTATTTTTTATAAAGCAAATGCGTTATGAGAAAATTGTTTTTATTGTTTGAATAAAGTTTTGTTAAACATATTTTAAAATCATTTTTTGGTGATGCTTTTTTTATTTTCTATGTCATTATCAATATTAAAAAATAATCCTTTAATTTCACAGTTTTCACTTTGGCCACTGAGCCTCACAATAAACTGACACTTCCTGCTCTGTAGGGATCACTTCTCAGCAGTCATTTCGTGATCATCACAGGCAGGATTACAATGAAAGGTAATACCTCTATATAGATAATACAGGATCCACCACTCACTATAGGTGATGGACACAGCTCTCTCCTATCCCTTCCTGCACAATGACCTCTGCACAGGTCACAGAGCATGTCTAGAAAACTCTCCCATAGAAGTCAATGGGTCTCCTCCTGTTCACAGGTTACTATAGTCCATGTGGCTGCTGTGAAGCATATCGTATCTCCTAAATGCTGTTAACAACAGCTCAGGCAAGATGGCTGCCCCCATAATCATGTACAGAAAATAGAATAAAAATTAAAAAAAAAAAATTAAGAGAGATTAGGAAAAAAAAAAAGAATGGATCAGATTTACTATGGTGTCTAGGTCTCGAAAGTCTCCAAAAATGTGCAAAATGTTTGCGCAATTTTAAGGTTTACTACTCACTAGCCACTTTTTAAAGTGTTCTAAAAAGGGGGTGCTGTTAAGTCGGTAAAGAGTGTGACTTACCAGAAAGGGAGCGTGGCTTAAAATTCACCAATGTGTGCCAAAAACAGGCACCAAATTCAGGCGCAAAATAAAAAGAGGTATAGGAAGGAGAAAAGTATCGAACTGGTAACGCAAGTTGCGCCAAAATTATCATGCAGTGTGCACCAGTGCCATAAGCTTGGTACATTTTGTGCCTGCCTGGTCTAAGTTTACGCTGTTTAACTATTAGACAGCCTTAGTAAATGTGGGCTAATATGTTACTCTATCTGGATTTAAACTAGTAAAAGAAAATATAGGCAATACATTCCATTTAACACCGCTTTAGGGTATGATTCACACACGGCAGACGTGTTGTAGAAAATTCTACGACTGCTATTCATCTGAATAGGTTTGCCGAAATCTATGCACATGCTGCAGAAACAACCAAGTATATGGATCAGATATATTTATCTCCAACCGCTTGTTTCTCAAATACAATTATTTCTTGATCACTGAAGCAATTCAGGACCAAAGTTAAATCCACTGTTCATGAAAGCAAATAGCAAATGTTCAGACTAAAACCGTAAAAGAACATAAGATGTTTATGAACTAAAGAAAATTCCAAAGAGCTGCAGTGCAAATCTATATGTACACAGCAGTGTCCTGAAGAATTTGAGGCGGATTCAGGAGTTAATTTTTTACCTACAATAATTTCCAGCCACATGCGTTAGAGCAGTTCTGGAATACGGCCAAGGATGACGTGTGCTCGTTTCCAAATACTCCTTAATCATTGAATGCTGGGTATCATCCCATACTGCTTAAAACCAAAACATCAATAATGACAGAATTGCTGCGGCAATCAGTCTCATCTTGTAACACAAATGTTTGCTTAGGTTTTCTCCCATGCCAGCAATGTATTAACTGGCTATGAGCTCGGTGGATCAATATTATTATGAGATGATCCATCTTCTTCAGCTGCTGTAATAGAGATCTGTCTCTAACCCACACTGATTCCCGAGAGCACCAAGTGACGAGACACTAGGCGGCAGATTTACTAAGACTGGCGTTTCAAACGCCAGTCTTAGCTTAAAGCCCGTAGGAATAAGAGGCAACAAATTTATTAGGAGGCGCGCGCTTTTTAAGAAATTTGTTGCATCCTTGGTGCCACAAAGTAAAATCTACACCAGCCAGGAGCTGGAGTAGATTTCTGCTATAATGGATGCCAGTTTCTTCTCCCGCTGTCAGTGGCGGAAACGGCACAAAAGTAAAATTTTTTACCGCAAATTGCGACTTTCCCATTTGCAATGTTTTTTTACACCTGAAAAACTGGCGTAGAAAGGTTCATAAATTCCCCTTTTGTATTATTACTACAGTGCAAGACAAGGCAGAGTCCAGAGTAAACCCGCAGTATTAAAATGTTTTATGAATCGAGGAAAAGAAGACATTGCGGGTGCGGGGTGTTATTTTAATCATCTATTAAAAAACAAGTGCAGTTTTCAGCATATGTTGTACTACGTAACCGCTCTCAGAGCAGCTGTATAGTGCAATGTGTAGCACCATTTTTACGTGCAGCACATTCCCCCCCTTTAAGTAATGCTTACAGGGGGAACATCTATGGAACATGGCCCCTTTTTTTTTTTTCCTTTAAAGGAAACCTGGCGTTACAATTTTCTTTTCATGTGAAGCTAAAGTTTTGAGCCACTTAAGGAATTCCATAACAAGTCATTAATTTATATTGTGTTACTAATAGAATTGCAAATACGATGATCCAATAAAAATCCTGCAGGGATTTGAGTAATTTTGTATCCCCTGAGCTTGCCTTCAGGGAATCTTCAATTCTGCATATGTCACCCATATTGTGTTGATGGCATCTATGAGGAAAAATGTTTAAAAAAAATGTTAAATTCTCTAGAGTTTCTTGCTAGGTCAGCGACTTAGGCCTCATGCACACTACCGTAGCCATGATTTTCAGGGTCGGCCGGCCACGGAGTGTCACCCGCGAGCCGCCCGCAAATTGCGGGCCGTGCACATGGCCACGGCAATTATTTTCAATGAGCCTGGACCGCAGAACATGGTCGTAATAAGGCATGTCCATTCTTTCTGCGGTCCAGGCACGGACCGTGGAAACCACGGTCGTCTGCATGGACCCATAGAAATGAATGGGGCCGCAATTCTCCTGTGGATTTTCGTGTGCATGGGGCCTTATACTAATCTTCGTTACAGCAGCCATTTTAGCAGTTATGAAGCTGCCATATTGTCAGTCACCCAAACATATAAATACATAGACACAGAATTCTGAGGGACACATCCACAAACACGTTTATGCAGATTAGTCATATAATAATTCAAGCAGCTCTAGACTCATGTAACATTACAACTTACACTATATTTGGAGAAAAGAGAACTGGTACACATTTTAGGACATTAATCAATGCAATGACATCACTTTATGAGCCCCCCAGTCACATGAAGTATGTAAAGGGAATAGAGACGAGGTACAAGCCTACAATTCAGTAGCTGCACTGGATTCGCCAACAAGCGTTTGTCATGTTAGGGAATATGGTGCACGCTATACTAATTCTCTAGCTCACTGCTCAGTGCTCCGTCCGTCTTCACACATATGCCCTATTATATTCTGTAATGATAATATGAGCAAAACAATAATACAAAAGTGATAACCATTAAATCTATTAGAATAAATTAATCCTAGAACAAAAGAATTGATATAAAATAGACACACAATAAGGCACAGGCAACATTCAGCGCACATATTATACAGCACCTACAATAGCAAAATACAAATGAACTGCTCCAGATTTGGAATTTATTATCATATTAATGACTAACCCAGCTGTTTGTAATGTTTATTGCTGGGTCTACACATTTTCTGGTCGATTGTTGGTCTTGACCCTAAGGGTATGTTCACACCTAGTGGAAACGCCTCCGATTTTCCAGTCAGATCTGTGGATAGTAGAGTAGCTGCAAAGTTGAGGCTTTAGCCAATCACATACACACGCTGCAGACATTTTCCACACAGAAATTGACCTTTAGTGCAGATTTTTAAATCTGCAGCATGTCAATTTATATCACGGATTTGCCCCATTGAGTTCCATGAGGAAGATAAAATCTGAAATAAAACCCAATTGTTGCGGCTTTTGCTGTGGATTCATTGCGGAGCCGCAGCAGAATGAGCAGATGCGAACAATTGTAAAATTAAAAATGCAGATTTAAAAACGAACAAAAAAACACCACACTATACTAATCTTCTGCCGCTAGCCTGGTCCTCCGCCGCTCTCAGTGTCATGGCCTCCAGTGATGACATGTCATCTAGACACGTGACTGCTGCAGCGGTCCCATCTCAACATGTCATTACTGCAGGCCAGGATACAGAGACCCACGGGGGACCAAACTGGCAGTACCAGGGGAGTGGCAGATGATCAGAAAGGTGAATATATAGTTTTTAAAATCTTCAGCAGCAAATCCATATGCAAATATGCACCAAAATCCAGATTTCCCTGCAGCTATCCGCATATTTGTTATGGAAATACTGTACGGCTGGAATAAAAATGGAGTTTTGATGAAGTTTGAGGTGCAATTTTTGATGTAGTTTTTTTTAACCAAATCTAGCAGAAAGGAAAACTCCTTCCTTTATTCTTCCCATTTCTTTTGAATCCCCTCCTAGCTTTGGCTAAAAAAAAAAATGCAACTCGAACTGCACCAAAAACTGTATGTGTTATTCCAGCCCATTGCTGGCTTTTTTATACTTATACTATTTTATTGGTATCTCACATACATTAACTGCAGCAGTTTCTGGATATTCATTTATGTCCATATGTTTCATAGATTCAGATTATTGATTATTGATTATTTTTCTACCCAATGTGATTGAAAAGCTCAGCAATGCTTACCCCTCCTCTATACCATGCCTGCAGACTTCTCATTATGGATTTAATCACTATATATAGTAGCGGGATGATGGACAGTGGTCTCTAACTAAAGCTTTTAATCACTCAGACTGTTCATGAAATAGTCGCTCCAATTAAGGCCTTGTGATTGAGAAAACAACAACATAGTATCCCCCAGGTATATTCCGATGTAGGCAAGTCAGCAAGTCTGCGCCGTTTAACTAAATTGAGCATTTAGTGTATAACTCCTTGTGGTGCTTAAATAGGTCATTGAGGGTAACGGCCTACTTTATGTCTTCTTTAAGCTACCATGGGAATCAAGAGGTCACAAAGTTAAGCCTCAGTTTTGAGCATTTGAGTAGCTGTTACCCAAAATATATAAAGCTACCTAAAATCCTCAAATATTAAAGGGGACCTGTCACCAGATTTCATAATACAAGCTGCATTCTTTATTCAATAGATCTCTTAGACCTGATGAGACGGATGTCCTTGCATTGAAAATCCATGTCAGAATGACTGCATAATTCTTCCTGTCTGATATTAAAATGAGCATTTTATGAGTCCAAGTATATGCATGCTCAATCTACTCTAATAAGAGTTTGTCCTCCCCCGCACCATGCTGATATCTCGCACATGCTCAGTACAAGCTGGAGTCTCTGGTTCTGCAGTGAGAGACGGCGTCTTCTAGCGGCAGTAGTGTGGAATTACAGCTTCTAACACCACCTGCTGCTTTCTTTTACTGCAAATCCAGGAAAACGGCAGCTTGTACTCCGTATGTGCGAGATTTCATCATGGTGTGGGGGAGGAGGGACACTGACAGGAGTTTGTCAACTCTAGGTGGGAGGAGATATTTTATCATGCATATACTTGGTTTCATAAAATGCTTATTTTAATATCAGACAGGAAAACTTAAAGGATTCTGTACCCATTCTTAGCTGAGTTTTCAAAGTAAGGACACAGTTCATCAGGTCTAAGAGATCTACTTAATAATGTATGCTGTATGTATTGTCAAATCTGGTGACAGATCTCTTTAAGCACAAAAAAAGTATAATTATTCTTTCCATTTTAGTTATTTTGTTTTCTATCAGACCCATATTTTTTACCCCAAGTACAGATTGTTACACGTGCAAGAGATCACTCTTTGGGATCCAGAAAAAAAAAATGTCTAACCTAAAGCCTGTATAAAAAATCGGAACAGATATTTTTCTACTGCAGTACTGTTACAAAATTAACAAATCTAGTCTAACCCCTTGGAGACACAGCCAATTTTGATCTCGCGGACAAAGCCCATTTTTTCAAATCTGACATGTGTCACTATGGAGAAAATAGAGAAGGGAGGAAACCTCCAGCTCACTGGTTCTGCGTCTCCAGACACCTCGCTCGGATCCCCGTGACGGCCCGCGGTAGGTAATACAGGAAAGAAGAAAAGATGATCCAGCGCTGTGTAGAGTTAAAAGGGAAGTGCTTTTCCCACTTTTATTATCAAAAAAAATATTTTTTGATTAAAAATGAAAGAGAGACGCAGTCTCAAGGCAAAGAGTAGTGCGGGTTTGTACCCGAGCCTACGCGTTTCGAGCACGTGCAGTGCTCTTAATCATGGCACATTTTTTTTTGCTAATAAAAGTGGGAAAAGCACTTCCCTTTTAACTCTACACAGCGCTGGATCATCTTTTCTTTTTTCATGTGTCACTATGGTAATAACTTTGCAATGGTTTTACTTATCCAAGCGATTCAGAGACTATTTTCTCATAACACATTGTACTTTATGTTAGTGGAAAAATTTGGACGATAAATTCAGTGCCTGTAAAAAAAAACACCAACATTTACAGTTTTAGGGCTTGTTTAGACGAACGTGTAATACGTCCGTGCAACGCGCGTGATTTTCACGTGTGTCGTACGGACCTATGTTAGTCTATGGGGCAGTGCAGACAGTCCGTGATTTTTGCGCAACGTGAGTCAGTTGCGTAAAACTCACGACATGTCCTATATTTGTGTGTTGTTCGCGCATCACGCACCCATTGAAGTCAATGGGTGCGTGAAAATCACGCATGCCACACGGAAGCACTTCCGTGGGACGAGCGTGATTCGCACAACAGCTGCGAATCACCACGTGCTTTTCTGTTTACAAACATCCAAACG
Organism: Rhinoderma darwinii; assembly: GCF_050947455.1. Classification (NCBI taxonomy): domain Eukaryota; kingdom Metazoa; phylum Chordata; class Amphibia; order Anura; family Rhinodermatidae; genus Rhinoderma; species Rhinoderma darwinii. The sequence goes on along the minus strand of NC_134689.1, from coordinate 264,760,058 downwards.
GAGTGTCATAATGATGGCGGCTGCGCGAAAATCACGCAGCCGCGCATCATACGGGGCTGACACACGGAGCTGTTAAGTGCCTTTTGCGCACGCAAAACGGCACGTTTTTTGCATGCGCAGAACGCACACGCTCGTGGAAACCCGGCTTTATAAATTTAGATGTATCCGATTGTAAGTCAGATAATAATACCAGGTAAAATAGTTGCTAGTTAACATTTCCCATATGTCTACTTTATGTTTGAATCATTTTTGCGACGTTAGGAGGCTTATAACTTTAGCAGCAATTTAAGAAAATTTCAAAAACCTTTTTTTTAGGGACCAGTTCAGTTCTGAAGTGGCTTTGAGGGCCTTATATATTAGAAACCCCCATAAGTCACCCCTATTTAAAAACTGCACCCATCCAAGTATTGTTTATTAACCCTTTAGATGTTTCACAGGAATTATAGCAGAATGGAGGTGAAATTTACTAATTCAATTTTTAAAACATTTTTTTTTTAGAAAATCCATTTTAATCCATTTATTTTTTTTGTAACACAAAATGTTTTACTAGAGAACATGACTGAAATACTGGCCTCAGAAGCAAACGAGCACCCTGTGGATTTTAGGGCCTCCTTTTTATTAGAATATATTTTAGGCACCATCTCAGGTTTAAAGAGGTCTTGTGGTGCCAAAACATAGGAAAGACCCCCAAAAAAAGAGACCATTTTTTACTAAATATATTGAAATAACATTTAAATTTTTTCGAATAAAATGTAGCTTTTTTCATTTCAATAAGGAATAAAGGAGAAAAAGCACCACAACATTTGTAAATAAATTTCTTCCGAGTAGGGCAATACCCCCTTATGTTCTCATTAACTGCTCCTTGGACACACGGCATAGCTCAGAAAAGGAAGGAGCACCATTTGGCTTTTGAAGCTCAAATTTGGCTGTAATGGTTTTTGGGTGCCATGTCGCATTTGCAAAAGCCTTGAGGGGCCAAAACAGTGGAAAAGTGACTCCTTTTGGAAAACTACTTTAGGAATTTATCTATGGGTATACTAAGCATTTTCACCCCACAAGTTTTTTTTCTGAATTCATGTGAATTAGGCAGGGAAAGTGAAAAATAAACAAATACTTTTTTCCTTGTGGAAATGAAAAAAAAAAATCTACATTTTATTGGAAAAAAGGAGAAAATGCTCCCTAAAATTTGTAAAGCAATTTCTCTAGAGTATGGCAATACCCCGTATGTGGTTGTAAACTTCTGTTTGGGAATATGGGAGGGCTCAGAAGAAAAGGAGCACAATTTGGTTTCTGGAGCTCAAATTTTGCTGGAATGGTTTTCGGGTGCCATGTCAATTTGCAAAGCCCCTAAGGGACCAAAATAGTGAAAACCCCCTAAAAGTGACCCCATTTGGGAAGCTACACCCCTCAAGGAATATATCTAGGGGTATAGTAAGCATTTGAAAGCACAGGTCTTTTGCAGAATTTAATTGAATTAGGCTGTAAATGAAAATCTACATTTTTTTCCACTAAATTCTAGCATTTTTTCATTTTTACAATTAATAAAGGAGAAAAAGAACCCCAACATTTGTAAAGCAATCTCTCCCAAGTACGGCAATACCCAATATGTGCTTTTAAACTGCTGTTTGGACACACGGTAGGGCTCAGAATGGCAGGAGCGCTATTTTGCATGCAGATTTTGCAGGATTGGCTTTTAGGCATCATGTCGCATTTGCAGAACCCCTGAAGTACGAGTACAGTAGAAACCCCTGAGAAGCGACTTGATTTTGAAAAACTACACTCCCCAGGGCATATATCTAGGGGTGCAGTGATAATTTTGACCCCACATGTGTTTCCTAGATTTTATTAGAATTAGGCAGTGAAAATAAACAATTTTATTTTTTCCAAAAATGGGGTGGTAGGAGAAAAAACACTCCAAAATTTGTTACTCAATATTTCTCGATTATGCCAATACCCTACATGTGGTCATAAACGGCTGTTTTGGCACATGGCAGGGCTCAGTAAAGAAGGAACGCCATTTGGCATTTGAAGCTCAGATTTTGCTGGATTGCTTTTTGAGCGCCATGCCCCATTTGCAAACCAGAGTACAGTGAAAACCCCCTTGAAGCATTTATCATTTGTCTGGACATATGACGGGGCTCAGAAGTGAAGAGTTATATGCGCATTTGAGTCCTATTTTGGTGATTTTCAGAGAATTTGCCTACAATTTTCAGGATTCCAAGGTCAAATAGTAAAACAAACCCCCCAGATGTGACACCATTTTGGAAACTACAGCCCTCAAGGAATTTTCAAGGGGTGTAGTGAGAATTTTGACACAACATGTGGTTTTTTATTAGAAATTAATGCACAGCGGATGGTGCAAAGCGAAAAATTATTTTTTTTCCACAGATATGTAATTTCAGTGCCCAATATGTGGTGCCCAGCTTGTGCCACTATGAAAAGACAGCTCTCTTATTATTAGGCGGTGTTTCCGGACTTTAGATACACCCTACATGTTGCCCTAATCTTTTGCCTAGACATATGACAGAGCTCAGGAGTGAAAAAGCACCATGTGCATTTGAGATCATTTTGGTGATTTTTGCAGCATTGGCCGAAACCTGCTGGGCTCTTTAAATAGTTAAAACAAACCCCCAAGAAGTGACCCCATTTTGTAAATTACACCCCTCAAGGCATCAAGGAATTAATGCGCAGCAGATGGTGCAAAGTGAAAATTGCAATTTTCCACTGATATGCCATTTTAGTGCACATTATGTTGTGCCCAGTTTGTGCCGCAGAAGTCAAATACCTCATTCACGGTTAATCGGGTTCTCCAGGGTATGGCGATGTCATGTATGGGGATGTAAACTGATGTTTGAGATTACTGTAGGGTTCAGAAGGGAGGGAGTGCCATTTGGCTTTTGGAGTGCAGATTTAGCTTGGTGGTTGTTCTGTTTGGGGTATTACTGGTATGTCAGTTTATAATGTGGGCGCATATGTAATTTGTGCGGAGAACATCAGGGTATAACAAGAGGGTATAATAATTCGGAAAATAAATAATAATCCACAGATGTGTGGCCAGTGTCGCACTAATAAATGGTGCCCCAATCTTATCCGCTTTTGGAACGCTCTGCACATTTTGTGTCTTCATATTCTGAGAGCCAGAACTTTTTTATTTTTCCTCCAAAGTAGCTGTGTGAGGGCTTATTTCTTGTGGTGCAATCTGTTTTCAATGGTACCATTTTGGGGTACATGCAACTTTTTATTCAATTTTTTGCGAAGCAAGGTGACCAAAAAATATAAAATTTTGGTATGGTTGCTTCTTTTTTTTTTTGTTTTGAGGCATTTACCAAGCGCTATAAATAACATATTGACTTTGTTCTCCGGGTCGATACGATTACGGCGATAACATGTGTATATAGTTTTTAAATGTTTTACAGCATTACCACACTAAAATCACTTTTTTAAAAAAAAAATAGTTTATATTTTGTGTTGCCATATTCTAAAAGCCGTAATATTTATTGGTACTATTTTGGGGTACATGCGACTTTTTGATCACTTTTTGAAAAAAATTTTGGGAGGCGAGGTGACCAAAAAACAGTGATTCTGGCAATGTTTTTTTTTACGGTTTACGGTGTTCACCGTGCGGGAAAAATAATATTATAGCATTATAGCTGGTGTTGTTAAGGATGCGGCGATACTAAATGTGTACATTTTTTTAATGTTTTCAGTTTTTCCTATAATAAAAGATTTATTTTACTTATGTAACTTGAAAATAAATTATAATTTTTTTAATTCAACATTTTTATTAACTAACTTTTTTTTTGTCTTACTATGGGACTTGAAGGCCTGAAGCCCTGATCGCTATTCTAATACACTACACTACATACATAACTAAGTGTATTAGAGCTGTCAGTCATACATGACAGCAAGCTTATTAGGTCCCAGTCGATTGCGCTATTGATTCCGTCAAAACAACTGAACCCATTCACAATGGTGACAAACGGAAACCATTAGCACAGTTTCCGTCACCATTGAGATCAATGGTGATGCAAACGGAAGCTAAGGTTTCCGTTTGCTTTTCCGTTGAGGGGTTAACCCGACGGAAGCCTCCGACGCAACCCCTCAGCGGAAGGGCAACGCTGATGTGAACTGGGTCTAATTCTGTAAAATTCTAATTCTATAGTTGTTTTAATAGCGATTTACCATAGCACAGCAAGAGAAGATAATAGTAATTACACCGTGTTCCAAATTATTATGCACATTGGATTTAAGTGTCATAAACATTTAATTATTAGTTTTTCAATTAAACTCATGGATGGTATTGTGTCTTAGGCCTCTTTGGATCACTGTAATAAATCTCAGACACCTGTGATAATTAGTTTGCCAGGTGTGCCCAATCAAAGGAAAACTACTTAAGAAGGACATTCCACATTATTAAGCAGGCCACAGGTTTCAAGCAATATGGGAAAGAAAAAGGATCTCTCTGCTGCCGAAAAGCGGGAAATAGTGCAATACCTTGGACAAGGTATGAAAACATTGGATATTTCAAGAAAACATAAGCGTGATCATCGTACTGTGAAAAGATTTGTGGCTGATTCAGAGCACAAACGGGTTAGTTCAGATAAAGGCATAATGAGGAAGGTTTCTGCCAGACAAATTAATAGGATTAGGAGTGCAGCTGCTAAAATGCCATTGCAAAGTAGCAAACAGATATTTGAAGCCGCTGGTGATTCTGGAGTCCCGCGAATCTCAAGGTGTAGGATCCTCCAGAGGTTTGCAAGTGTGCATAAAGCTATTATTCGGCCACCCCTAAACAATGCTCACAAGCAGAAACGATTGCAGTGGGCTCAGAAATACATGAAGACTAATTTTCAAACTGTGTTGTTTACTGATGAGTGCCGTGCAACCCTGGATGGTGCAGATGGATGGAGTAGTGGATGGTTGGTGAATGGCCACCATGTCCCAACAAGGCTGCGACGTCAGCAAGGAGGTGGCGGAGTCATGTTTTGGGCTGGAATCATGGGGAGAGTGCTGGTAGGCCCCTTTAGGGTCCCTGACGGTGTGAAAATGACCTCTGCAAAGTACGTAGAGTTTATGACTGACCACTTTCTTCCGTGGTACAAAAATAAGAACCGTGCCTTCAGTAGCAAAATTATCTTCATGCTTGACAATGCACCATCTCATGCTGCAAAGAATACCTCTGTGTCATTGGCTGCTATGGGCATAAAAGGAGAGAAACTCATGGTGTGGCCCCCATGTTCCCCTCACCTCAACCCTATTGAGAACCTTTGGAGCATCCTCAAGCAAAATATCTATGAGGGTGGGAGGCAGTTCACATCAAAACAGAAGCTCTGGGAGGCTATTCTGACATCCTGCAAAGATATTCAAGCAGAAACTGCCCAAATACTCACAAATTCAATGGATGCAAGAATTGTGAAGGTGATATCAAAGAAGGGGTCCTATGTTAACATGTAACTTGGCCTGTTAAGTTTTTATTTGATTGAAAGAGCTTTTGATTTGTGTAAATATGACCTCCTGATGCTGCAAATTCAACAAATTACCATTTTAGTTCTCTTTACAACCTTTAAAATGTTTTGATCTCTGTTGTGCATAATAATTTGAAACAGTGCATTTTGAGTTTTTTACTTCTAAAAAAAAATCTGTTATCATTAGGAGATTTGTGCAATAAAATTTGCATTATACTCCAACGGTTCATGGTCTGAAGATTATACTGACTGTAATTTGCATCGACTATTTAGGAAAATCAGCGAAAAATAACATTTGCATAATAATTTGGAATGCGGTGTAGTTTGGCCTTTTCACTGGCATACAATTTCCCATTTTGTAAGAAGGCTAAAATCATACGATACCTACTTATATACTTAAAGACTATGTACACCTTTGAATGGAAATATTTTTTTTAAAACTAACTTTTTATGATACACTTTATATGAGTCCTAGTTACATAGAAGCTGTATCATTCTGTCTGAGCCAAGTTTGTCAGTTCAGCTGAATTGACTGCTCGGCTGAGATCAGGTCCTGCGTGTCTCGGTCAAACAGGATCCACCTAATAACTATAACATCTACTAAGTTCATAACTTAGATTTGATCGATATTAACTGGATCCTGTGCGTCAAAGACACGCAGGACCAGCTCTCAGCCAAGCCGTCAGTTCAGCTGTACTGATGGAATCGACTGAGAGAAAAACACAGCTTCTATGTATACAGGATAAACGGAAGTTGTATCGTAAAAAGTAAAACCTTTTTTTTAAATAAATAGTTAAAAACACCAAAAATATTGATTTAATAAAAAAATCCATTCAAAATGTGTACATAATAAATACATTTCAGATGCTCTGTTTCTTCAATAGGAAATTAAGGCTATTTATATTTAATATTAATTCTTAAACTTGTATAATATCCATCAACATTTGAAAATTCTGGTGGGATGGCATATATAGTGTTTAGGCTCTGTTCACAATGCCATCAGAGGCTCATTTCAGTTCCTCCATCGGCAGTTGTGTCAGATTTGACAGGAAGAATAGAGCCACATGCAGCATTACATTTTCTGTCAAAACAATAGACACACGACAGAACCCAACGTAGCCCATTGTATGTCAATGGGATCTGTATGGTACTATTGTTATGTACCGTATGACAAATCCGGTATTGCGCAGTGGCCTCCGACAAAAGCGAGAACCACAATGCAACATTGAACAAAGCCTTGTATATTCAGATAATACGGTGAATGCTGTTATAAGAATTAAATTATATGGTAGGGAAAATGCATTCATTTGTACTTATTTATATTCTCAAAAATAAAGTGTTTAATTTCTCATATTTGAATGTCAAGTGTATTAACTGCTTTATCTAATAGAGATGTCATGTCATATATGAGCAACATCTACCCTACTGAAGGACTGTGCCTGACCAATTCAGACTAAAAATAATCTGCACAGTGTGGAAAATTGGGTGCGTGCCAGAACTAATCTCTTATCAGACTCATATGGGTTAAAGGACAGTCGGTGGTGTAAGAAACACAACAGTTATAGAAGAGAACGACAGAGAAACCAGCATCAAATATTCCAGGACACAGACTGTATATCTAAAGCATTTGGTTTAGGGAAAGTCCATTAGACTGGACACATGAAGTATTAAAAGTCGGACAGGAGGTCAGACCAATTGTGCCTCCTGTGGACTCTGCATTCCAATGATAATTTACACCTGAACTTCCATTTTTGGTCAAGGGCATTACTGGAAAACTTCACAGGGAGATAACAAGACTCCCTCGAATCTGTTTGAGCTGGGTGTCTTATTCAGAAAAGGACTGTCCATCATGCTGCCACTTCCCTTACCTTAGCAGCATGCAGCACCCAAACAATTGTGAAAGGGCTTGTAAAGGATCAGAAAAACATATCTACTTTCTTCTCAAAACAATGCCACACTGTCCAAAGGTTGTGTGTGGTATTGCAGCTCAGTCCTATTCACTTCAATGGTGCAAAGCTGCGATACCAGACACAATCCATGGACAGTTTTAGCGCTGTTTCGGGATGCAAGCAGCCATGTTTTTCTAATTCTAGACAAACGCTTTAAATAGATGGCACAGGAATTCTTGACCAGCCTTTGCCTAGTTGTCAAATTGTAGGTCATACGTTTTCTTGTATGTTATGTTTGTGATGGCGGTTTTCTCTATTCTTGTTTATAGGACTCCCTGGGAGTTCTGCTGTATTTATCTATCCTCCCCGCTACTGGAGTCTAGCATATTCTTTCCATCAAAATTTGCAGAGGCAACAAAATTTAGTCAGCCTTCCCAGGCACTGGATGTATGTAGGATCTATGTACGCCTTTATAGATGGCCTACTTGCTTGTCCTCTTACAATGTTCTCTTATGCTGTGCCACCTGACATGCTCTTGATGCATTATTTCCAGTTCATATGAGACGCTGGTTATAAGAGCAAAGAAAGAAAAATGTTCTACTTGCAAATTGCTTCCTAATATTTCAGTAAAAGGTTCTCCAAATTTAGGGTACACTTAAAATAATTTTTTACAACCAAGCATCATATTTTTACTATAAATAATGATATACTAATAATATAATGTAATAATATACTATTAAAAATGTACTTCTTCAGGTGTATCCTTTGTATGCCCCAGGCTATACCCAGGCGTGCAGCACTCCCTCTAGCATGGTACCAGTGGAAAGGTGGAGGAATAAATGAAACATCAGCAGAAGCACGGAAAAATACGATTCGCCACTGCTGCAGCCAACCAGAGAGCTCAGTAGTCACATGCTGGATCACTGGGGGGGGGGGAGGGATAGGTGAGTACTAGTTATTTTCTTAATTCATGTAATTCACAGCCATTAGTAAAAAAAGATTAGGAACTTGGATAAACCCTTTAAGGATCCCACTGTACTAAATGTACGCTGTAGTCTAGGAAAGTATGTTTTTACTTATAAAGTCAGGCTGGGTTCACACGACCTATTTTCAGGCGTAAACGAGGCATATTATGCCTCATTTTACGTCTGAAAATAGGGCTACAATACGTCGGCAAACATCTGCCCATTCATTTGAATGGGTTTGCCGACGTACTGTGCAGACGACCCGTCATTTACGCGGCACTTCTTTGCAACGTAATTTGAGCCGTTCTTCATTGAACTCAATGAAGAGCAGCTCAAGATTTACGAGCGTCACAGACGCCTCGCATAATGCGAGGAGGAGCTTTTACGGCTGAAACGAGGCAGCTGATTTCTCCTGAAAACAGTCTGTCATTTCAGCCGTAAAAGCCTCTCACCGTGTGCACATACCCTTAGATAGAAGTTTATTATTGATTTAAGATGAAATTATACTTTGAATGTGAAGCAAAGAATTTAGATTTTTTTTGTGGAAAAATGACAAACTTCCATTATATATTTGGCTATATACAACATGTGAATAAGTAACACGTGTAATAATCCTCAACATCTTCCCCAAACACAATTCCCACTGACAGAGGTTATTATAGTTGTATAGTATTTCAGAAGTTATTCTCTATGGCTGCTGTTAAATAAAACGGATATAATGTTGCTTTTTGAAGATTTTCCCCTCTAATGTAAAAAGTTTCAGCAATTGCCAATATAATGCAGTATTAGTCCACTCTGCGGTATGCCGCGAAAGTCACTATGTACACGTGTTGTAAATTAACCTTATTCTGACTAATTCTAATCTCCCAAAACAAAGAGATCAGTATATAAAGTTACTGATTACCATTTCTAACATATTCGTATAACGGTCTACTGTCCAATTATATTAAAATGACATTTCCCACTACCCCATATACTGCAGCGCTCCCCTGCCTTGGTGCACCTGTGACTGTTCTCATTCTGATCTTGGTTTAGGAATATAGTGCTAGCTTGCGCAGGCTGAGCAGTAGAGGGGAACATGTATGTAACCCTGCATACAAATTCAGATTTCATGTCATTAAGGTGTGCAGAAAAGCTGGGTGAACTCTTTATGGGCACTGAAATGGACATTAGTGACCTTTAGAAAACCCATGACCTAATAGATCAAATCAGATTGGCTAACAGACTAATTTCCTAGGTAAATTATTTTTTATTTTAGGATTTTTTTTTATTTTATAAGCGTGTTACCAAACCATAGTTATTAAAAATAACATCATTATGCCATGCTCCTTAGGAAATCCATTCAGTATTGCAATATTACATACTGTATACATATTTTACACCTATACCTTTCTTACCAAAGTCAATCTGCCAATGGATTATTAAAATTTCATTTTTGCTGCCCTGCAACATTCTACAGCAAAGTATAAATCAGCATCTGGCATCACATTCTGCTTGCCAGGTTACCCACAGTCTTTTCACACAAACCATTTGCATGCATATCTGTGCTTTGTATGTACCGGAATAAATGCACAGTCAAGTTCAGAGAATACCGTTATTTGACAAATTTTTCTATGCGGTTTTTAAGTCATCTTTCTTGATCATAAAATATTAGGTATGTTATTCAATTGAAGAGAAGAGCATAGTTTACAGAATACAAGAATGTAGCACAGTCAAGTATGCCATGCCTGTCTAGTGGGCAGCAATGAACTGCAACACTTGGTAGTGCCCACTGCTCAAAAACATCTGCCAGAAAATCACCGGCTGCTAATGAAGAGGAACTCAGCACACAGATCACTGTTCCAGTGAGAACACCAAGGCAGGACGGAAATTAAAGTATGCAATGAGAAGTGGAGACTTTAGCGGCATAGGTAGAGTGTTACAGTATTTCCATATCAATTATATTGAACTTTATGCCTACTACACCTACATTAAATGCTATAGTTTATGTAGATACTTAAGGATTAATGTACTGTAGCTGCTTAACAAAGATCTGACATCTTCTCAAAAACGACACAACCCACCAAAGTAATAAATAATTATATAAGTAGATATTATATTATTCTGTATGATATAAAACTCTTTTCTCACTTGTAGATTGTTTCAGGTGAGACGTGAAGAATAGTTTTGCATGCTTTAGTGCTTGTTTTCTTATTAAAATAACGTACACCTTGAAGGAACTCTTTTTTTAACTTTTTTTCTTTTTTTGTATAATGGGTCCGGCATTTACATAGGCAACTGCGAACATAGCCTAATCCTGTTGTCACGTGGAAACAGTCAAGAACCAGGCCAGTGGCTGCTAATTCTAATTAATCTCCTTACAGCTTTATTTCTACTTTAGATATTTTTAATTATTTGATTCTAATAAAGGCTTGTGGACTAGCCAATATGAGGGAGCTTTACTTTACATGGAAAAAAAACAAAACTAATAATCTGAATGTGTACAGAAGAACCAACAGTCCTAAAAAATGCCACACTGATCATTTATGTATATGAACAATCTGAATGTAATTCAATTTCTATACTGCAAAATAAGTCAAAACTTCTATCTCTCTGCTGTTCTGGAAATGTATGATCTGCACAGGTATGTTTACATAGGAGCAGGTATGTTTTCACATATTATTTGGAGTCTGGATTTAGTTTCTAATGAAGTTAAACCCTGACTATATTACCTATATATTTGTGCCAACTTCAATCAATTCAAGCCAGAAACAGCCAAATTATCTGAACGTTTTAGTGGGTCGGGATAGTCAAAATAGGTTATGAAACGGGGCTATAATAAACTAATCCCAAAATGAAGGCCAAAAAATGCCGGATGACAGAGTCTGATTAATATAACAGTATGGGTATGTGCACACACACTAATTACGTCCGTAATTGACGGACGTATTTCGGCCGCAAGTACCGGACCGAACTCAGTGCAGGGAGCCGGGCTCCTAGCATCATAGTTATGTACGATGCTAGGAGTCCCTGCCTCTCCATGGAACTACTGTCCCGTACTGAAAACATGATTACAGTACGGGACAGTTGTCCTGCAGAGAGGCAGGGACTCCTAGCATCGTACATAACTATGATGCTAGGAGCCCGGCTCCCTGCACTGTGTTCGGTCCGTTACTTGCGGCCGAAATACGTCCGTCAATTACGGACGTAATTAGTGTGTGTGCACATACCCTGAGAGTCGTATTGGGAACTCTGGCATAATATCATGACCATAAACTGGTCCGATTTGATATTGAATGGCAGAATAAAATCCTGTGTGGGTTTGGTTCCCAGCATGGTTCTCAGAAGAGCACCAACAATAAAAGATTTATTAGTTAATTCTGAATTTAGGAGGCAAACTAAAAAGAAGGAGCTATTGCTGAGAAGCCAACCTAAAGAAATATACAAATGTAGGTCCTATACGTATTGCAGATATGTATTAAAACGTGATACATATACAGATGATAGTAATCGTAAAGATTACGTGGTGAAAACATTCATAAATTGTCGACTTGATCATGGTTGTCTACTTTATCTTAAGCCCTTGTGGCAAGAAATACAATGAAAAAACACTACATGAACTGCAAGTACGTATAGGAGAAAACATAGCGGACATAAGAAAAGGGGAAATCAAGAACACATCAGCGGCCCATTTTTAAATTCACCATGGACAATCCCCGTCTGTTCTTAGATTCATGGGGCTATATCAGCTACCAGACCGAGTGGTGACAGAAAGACTCCTTTTTCAAAAGGACACAGTGTGGATTTATACCTTGGACACATTGTCACCAAAGGGGTTAAATAACGAGATCATGTTCAATACATTTCTGTAAGCAGATGGGGTGGCCCTGGACAGTGAGAATACAGCTATGATTGCTGTATACAAGAATCACCGATTGTCTCCCCGCCACTGACCTATTCAGCGAGACCCCCATGCGGTACGGAGCGATGCCGATCCTGGCCATGCACAGGGTCTATGTTTGGTCTATCCTCTTGTCTTGCATTTTCAATACACTGGTGGAAGCAATTGCCAGTAAGACAATTGTATTGATTAAACCTTGATTGAAAAGGAAAAAAAGAGTGTTGGCTACACTTGCTGTGTGGACAAATTGAGGCCCTCTTGTTGTAATAATTGATCCATATTGCTCGTTTATCCTACCGTGATACACGCTTTCATTGGCGGCAACTGCCCAAAGGGCAATTACATTAGATGGTTTCTCTGATTCAAAATTGACAAACGTGTGGATAAAGACCACACATTTAGAAGAAGCTATATTGTGCTCGTATCCTACCGTGGTACAAACGCTCATTGGAGGCAACTGCCTAAATGGCAATTACATAAATAGTCTCTGATTTAAAAGATTAATAAATGTGTGTATAAATACTGTAGAAGCCATATTAGAGACCTCGTGTATCCTGGCCAAGTGATGCTTAATAGATTTCAGTGGGTTATTTTGTACCCTAAATGAGTGCTTAGTTTATTCTTGGGAAGTTTCTGTTTTTCTTTTTCTGTTTGTTCTAGTACCCTTTTTGGGTCATTAATTAATCAGAAATAAAGGAGAAGTAAGAAAAAAAATGTTTTTCAATCTTTTTACTGCCCTGTTACAAGACTGTTTGCTATGTCTGAAAATATTTGATAATGCAGATGTTCCATGCGAAATGTAGCCAATTCAGAGATTGCTGGATGGGAGGGCAAAATGTCTGTCTTTCGACCTGGTGCCTCCGCTTTTGAGCAATTTTAGATTTATGCTAATTAGTTTCTTAATAGACAACTGGGCGTGTTTTTACTTTTTACCAACTGGCCGTTGTGAAGAGAAGTGTATGACGCTGAGCAATCAGTGACCGATCAGCGTCATACACTTCTCATTGTTCCAGCCCAGTGTGGTTGTGCAGTGAAAGAAACTGGGCTGGAACAATAAGTGTAGGACACTGATTAGTTACTGATTGGTCAGCCTCATACACTCCTCTGTACAACACCCAGTTGGTAAAAAGTAAAAATACGCCAAGTTGTCTATTAAGAAACTAATTAGAATAAAGCTAAAATTGCTCATAACTTGCTCAAAAATGATTGTTTTACAAAATAAAAACCACTGCTGTTATCTACATTACAGCGCCAATCAGATTATGTAGGAGATAGGGCACTTATAATCTGGAGACAGAGTCTCTTTAAGCCACATGGTGTCAGGAAGTGATGCTGATATACTTGAACAAAGTTAGCAAGTGTTCGTTTATTATAACCAATTAAAGCACAATTCTCAGAAGCTTTACATAAAAGTGTCTTAAAGAGGCTCTGTCACCAGATTATCAAATCCCTATCTCCTATTGCATGTGATCGGCGCTGCAATATAGATAACGTAACGTTTTTGTTTTTTTTTAAAACAATAATTTTTGGGTAAGTTATGAACAATTTTATATTTATGCAAATGAGCCTTTCTAATGGACAACAGGGCGTTTTTTCTCTTATTTCCAACTGGGCGTGTATTGTGTTTTTAGCAACTGGGCGTGTTTACTTCTTTCACTGCACAATCACACTGTGCTTTGGATCATGCTGGGCTGGAACAATGAGAAGTGTAGGACACTGATTAGTCACTGATTGGTCAGCATCAGACACTTCTCTGTACAACACCCAGTTGGTAAAAAGTAAAAACACGCCCAGTTGTCCATTGAGAAACTCATTAGCATAAATCTAAACTAGCTCATAACTTGCTCAAAAATGATAGTTTTTCAAAATAAAAACCACTGCTGTTATCTACATTTCAGCGCCAATCAGATTATGTAGGAGACAGGGCACTTATAATCTGGTGACAGAACCTCTTTAAAGCGTACCTAACTTTTCAGGTGACGTTTTAGACTAAGCTGTCATATGTGTATATTGGATGTTCAGCTTTGTCATAGGGATATTCAAAATCTCCATCCACATTAATGTTTACATCATAACTCATTCCAATAGCAATTATTAGAATGTGGAAATTGATGTAGATGGAGGTTTGGATCCTAACAGATTCTCTTTAACAGCAATAAACCATTCTGCAATAGGAAAGTAGTGTTATGGGGTCACAGACATAGTAGAACTTATTACAAATGGGCTATATCTTTAACTCTTCATAACTGTATAGGAAATAGAATTATATGGGCGCTTACCATGTATACTATATGCCGATTTGTAAGTTTAACTAGCTGACAGTTGTAGACACTGTCCTAAACATGGGTTTGGTGAAAACTTTTTTTCCTACATCCCGTATGTAGTACCATGCAATATATAAGAGAGAAATAAAAATTTTCTTGATAATATGATATCTATGTCATTTCGATCCATTTACATTCAACAATCTGTTTTAAAGTTCGAAAGCAAGAAGAAACATACATAATATAGAAGAGGACTTAATAATAAATTCTCCACACACAGTGTCGCTGGTAAAATAAAGTTAGTGCTTCTGGGCTTGTAAAAATCTTGTTTATAAAATGATTTACAACAGACTAAACCTTTGTAATGTTAGTTTAAATGATCTCAGTAGGGTGATGAAAAGAAGTGAAAACACAACAGTAAATCCAAAATGACACCAAGAGTCTTCTAAAACCAAGGCCACTATTCACCTCCAACATGGCAGTCACCCCTGCTGAACTTTTATCAAAGGGCAAGCTTCCCACTACAAGAACACCAGTGATTCCTTCAGACTCTAATGGTTACACAAGTACAGAAGTTGCCCGGCAGTGCTGCACTGAGTTTGGGTAGCTGCCTAGCAAACAGCGAGGGTGACTACTTTGGTTTGGCATGTACTTGTGTAGATATGCATGAACATGCTAGACATTAGGTGACATAAGCGTATCAGTCAGCAAAATGCTCTGCTCTGTTTTTGCACAAATCGTTTTAGAATATTTTAAATACACAGTCGAGTCACATTATTATGACCACCAGCTAATAGCCAGAGTAACCGCCGTGTGCAGCACGGACAGCAGCTAGACGGGCTGGGAGTGACTCAATAAGGTGCAGGTAGGTTGTCTCAGGTATCTGGAGCCATGCTGGAGGAGGATCCATAGAGTGAGTAAGACGATCAAGGTGGTCCCACAAATTCTCAATTGGGGGAAAGTACTTGGAAGTCCTGGTCGTGCATTTCCAACCACTGTAGGACGTTTCTAGCCGTGTGACATGTCGCATTGTCTTGCTGGAAGATTCCATCTGATCCTGGGAAGACAAACAACATGTATGGGTGGACGTGATCTGCAACAATGGATTCATACTCAAATCGACTCAGAGTGCCTTCCACATGGATGAGTGGGCCCAGAGAATGCCATGAATAAATACCCCAGACCACAACGCTGCCGCCACCATCCTGCATTCTTCAAGCAATGATTGCAGGGTGTTTGTTCTGTGATGTCTATCGCCTGACAAGCCAAAGTCTATCTGTTTAATGAGGCAGAAAACGTGACTCATCGGAGAAGGCAACCCTTTGCCAATCATCGGTGGTCCAATTCTGATAATGCCGTGCAAATTGAAGCCTTTTTTTCCGATGCACCTTTGTTAGCATAGGAGCAGTGACCATCCGTCTGCTTTGGAGCCCAATACGTAGTAGGGTTAGTTGTACTGTTGTTTTAGACACACGTGTGGGATCCCCCTGTTTGCTTTTCACAGTGAGCTGTTCAACTGTAGCGTGTCGTTCGGTCCTTGCACACTTTCATAGTAGACGTTCACCCAATGGCACGTGGTGCTCCGCAGTTTCCACGTTGGTTATTCCCAATGGTGCCATTTGTGCACTCACAGTACACTAGCACCACAGCAACACGCAAACAGTTCACTAACTGTGCTGTTTGAGAAATACTGCCACCATGGGCCTGAAAGCCAATAATCATCCCTTTTTGCAACTCTGATTAATCGCCCCTTTTACCCATGGCAACGAGTGATATGTGTTCAGACAGCCTATCGCACACCTTATATACCCACCAAGCCAGCCCACGACACATCATTTCCTTTGTGTATTACGCGCTGCCGACGTCGAAAGTAGGAGGTAGTCAGAATAGTGTGACTCCACTGTGTATATTCTGTATTCATATAACTCACACGGTGATCCTCCAGAATTTCTTCCGCGTATCTTAAAGGGGTATTCCCAGGATATGGCAAAAAAAAGTCTGATACTTGTTAGTCCAAACTGTGATTGGTCAAAACCCTCAACAAGACTTTAAAAAGATAAAAAAAGGGAACCCTCCCATGAGAATATGAAGTCATGTTACAATGTTTATAACTAAAAAACAAACAGATTGTTAATGGTTTCTTTTGTGCACTGTGATACTTCACAAAGTTAAATGGTTTGACTTAGAGTAAAAAAAAAGGGTCTGACATTTTTTTTCCCCAAAATAAGCCTCACTCTTGTCCATGGGTTGTGTCTGATATTGTAGCTTAGCCCTATTTTCTTGCCCCTCCCACATTTACCTGCAATTCAAGACACAAGTTATGAACAATAATGGTGAAAACCTATTTTTCTCAACTCAGACAGCTCTTTGGTATCTTTGCCTACAGTCCTGTGGAAAAAAAAACAGATTCCACATTATGATATACATTAATGGCACATTGTGAAAAATGACAAACTCCTCTTTGCAACTTCTTTATGTATATCAGATGCTCTGTAATCTATCTAAGTCTGTAGTATAGAAACACGTTGTCCAGATACAATTCTACTGGGCTATTTAAATGTAACTGAGAGAAAGGAAAATATGTATCCAACGTCTGCCTTGATACAAATTATGAGATGTTGGATACTGCAAGTGTCAAACAAGGAAAGCCCTAATCTTTTGCTGCTTCAGATACTTTCCTCATGGGCAGATGAACTTGGCCATTAAACTCTTAACAAGGTCAAACAAAGAGCATTTTCTGAGCTTGTTTTATAGTCAAACATTTTTTTAACAATCACTTTGAAAGAAACTAACAAAAAAAGATTGTAAAGTAGCAAACCTCTGTATCACACATAGCAACGCTGCTTCCAAGCTAAGATCATTGATTTTATGCGCTTCAGTGCACCCAATTTCTCAAATACTGTGTGCAAAACTGTCACTGAACCCAGGCTCGATGCACTTAGATATATCAAAATAGTTATACCAGTACTCAAGAGTACACACCAAGAATAGAAAGTGCACAAAAACAATAATTATAGAAATAACCATGCATCTTTATTCACGTATTGAAATCCATAAAATACACATTAAAACATTCATTCCCAATGATTTAGTCATGGTTTTAAGGGTTTTTAATTTGTATCTTTAAGTACATCTTACTCAAACTTCCTTTCCTAGCACTTTAGGTTACCAGTAGTTTTCTAGTCGTAGAGAGAAGACTTCGTATACCATTGTTTGTACTGTTGGCGCGACGGATAGGACACCTATACTTGGACAACATATGACCACATGGAGATTTACTGTTGAGCACAACAACATTTATTGCGTGTGTGATGTACACTAGTAACATAAATTGCCCTGGTATTAATTTATTTTTAACAAGCCTACTAAGATACAGCATACTTATCCCCTTGTCAGATGGTCCAATTTTCACTATACCATACATTGAGACACAATATGCCATTATGTGCACTTTTAAGTAACCTGAAGGATATACCTTTCTTAATGGTTACCTCTAGAGATGAGCAAACTTATGAAAAGTTTGGTTCGGCTGGTTCGCCGAATTTCACGAAAAAGTTCAATTCGGACCGAACTAGTTCTGACCGAACCTGTAATTTCCGTGCGCCGAGCATGGTACTGTCCAGGGTGCTGAAAGAGTTAATGGGTTGCACTAACTCTTTCAGCAACCTTGACAGTACATGCTCGGCGCGGGGAAAATACAATGTAATAAAAAATAAAAAAAATACGTTCATACTTAAATTCCTCCTGCCCGGCCTCCAGCGATGACGTTTCATCCATGTCGCCGCTGCAGCCAATCACAGGCTGTAGTGGCGGTCACGCACGTCACGTGACCGCCTCTGCAGCCAATCACAGGCTGCCGCGGCCGATGCAGCCAATCGTAGGCTGCCGCGGCCGCTGCAGCCAATCGCAGGCTGCCGCGTCAGGAAAGAAGGTCGGACTGGAGGAAGAAGAGGGACTCGTCACCAAGACAACGACCGGGTATGTATGAAATGCTTTTTATTTTATTTTTAATCAGCAGCCTCTTTTCTCTATCAGTGATTGATAGAGACAAGTGGCTGCCGATTAGTGTAATATTTTTGTAATGTTTTTTCTGCCCGCTGATTCGCTGCGATCCGAACTTTTCGTGATGTTCGGACCGAAACCGGGTTCGGTTGTCCCGGTTCGCTCATCGCTCATCTCTAGTTACCTCATGTATTAGTTATTTAGAACCCAATATTTAAAGTAATATTTAAAAGTCACATTCTGAGTCTGATAGACTTACGTACATAGAGAAGTGGCGTCTGGTCCACACAAGACGTTGTGTGAATTGGCAAGTCCGTTTACAGGTCACGTGACCGCACGGGGGCGCCAAACGGAGCCTGCGTTTTCCTTAATAGACTCCCGGTGAGCAAATAAATATTATTTAAGATGTACAAGATGCCCATTAAAAACGGGCAAAGAAATAAAAAATGTCATGGGTGTTCTTTTTTTAACTGTAGATGTTCTCCAGAGGTTGTAAGTGTTCTTCCTATAATATTGTTTAAACACTGGTTTGTCCGCTTATGATATGGTTATTTATCACTTTTAGATATTTATACAATATGAATACATTTTTTGTCACATCTTATATGTATTTATTTTTTCTATCTATATAAGTATATATATGTCACATCATTTTATTTGCAAATTGTTAATATATTTATACAATTAGATGATTTTACAGGCATGATTTTATTACGATGTACGATGCCACTATTTACTCACCTACATGGCACTTTACTCACTTTTTTATTTGGCACACATTTTTTTTGCACTGCACATCACTGTTTTGTTGTGTACACAATATCTACTAATACTTCTTATCATTAATGACATTTAGTAAACGACATGGGCTATAGTGACTTAGAGATACTGGCCACTGGTTAGTCAAATAATGTTCTACGCTACCCCCGGATGAAGCGAGGGTGAAAAGCACATAGGGATGTGGTGTCTCTCCTGGTCAGTATACATGCCATTATGTGTTATTTTCTGCAGTATCCTCTAAGTATTGTATTCTAATGTCATGTGACTACTATTTTTTTTACTCTTGTGGGTCGTTTTGCACCCTAAGGGTATGTTCACACGCCGAGTCAAAAACATCTGAAAATTACATAGCTGTTTTCAGAGAAAACAGCCTCTGATTTTCAGCCGTTTTTGAAGCCACAAACATTATTTTATGCGTTTTTTTGAGCGCTTTATGAAGCGGTTTTTCTATTGACAATAAAAAACAGCTCCAGAATCGCCTCAAAAAGTGACATGCTACTTCTTTTTATGGGGTGTTTTTCTTAAGCGCCATTTTTTCAAACGGACGCGTAAAAAACGCCGCCTCTGAACAAAACACAGTTTTTCCCATTGAAATCAGTGGGCAGATGTTTGTATATGTAAATATACTGTAAATATTGAAACCCCCTAAAATAATGTTATTGGAAACACTCTTTTACAAGGAGACACTGCGTGGCAAGGGCTAGATAGTTACATTTCCATGCAGTTTTTATAGGATTGCTCCAGTTACAACTTAAAGGGTTTGTTATTTGGTGCGCCTCTTAATATATTTGGCGTATTTAATTTCAACAAAAGTCAGTTTAAAACTGGCGTATGAAATGCCAGTTTTAAGAAATCCCCTGCTATGCTTTTATGGCAGAAAGCATTGGACCTCAAGTTTCAAAACTTTTCAGAGAGAAAAATAGCAGCCAATCAGAGTCAATATTAATTTTCTAAACTACACTAAAGAAATGAAACATGGACTCAGATTGATTGCTATAGACAACAAGGACACTTTCCCCTCCAGGTGCATGCAGGCAAATCAAACGCCAGGGCAGGTTTAATAGATATACTGTTGCCATTGTTTTTCCATTTTTACAATTTATACAAAACATAATGACCTGTGTACAATGCAAATCAAAAATATAAATACAAATATAAAAGCAAATGCCTAGCAACAGGTACCCCTTAACACAAAAAGGGGTTTCTAAGTAAAACTGAACATTCAGTTTGCTCCCAGTGTGGTGTACTCACCCCACTAGAATAAATCTTACCTTAGTCAAGTCTGATGGGGTCAACAATATTGATTTATCAGCCTGAGCCCTGTATGATACTATACAATCACTCCATGTGTAAGAAATGTACGCCTCCTGTATGTAAAGAAGTACATTTCCACATGTAACTCAGCTGCAGTAATGGGAAATAAAATAAAATTTGGTCTGATATCAGAGATACATAACTTCTACAGGTCAATCACCCTGTGGGTTCTCCACAATGGGGACCTGACTTAGGCTAATGGGGGTGTAAAGGGACTCCCTACACTGTAGGCAAAATTTATTTTATATTTATTTATTTTTATAATTTTTCACAATCAATAAGACTACTGAGACTTTTTGAGAGTACACTACAAACAGCATCCTGAAAATGGTTACATAATAAACTGGTTAACACATTTACTTTTTATGAATACCATAAAAATCCTGATCCACGGTTTATTGCAGAGAATCAGAGGTTTCACGTCTACAAATGGTCCTACATAGAGATAAGTGGATAAACATTTTTAAACCATTACGGTACTTAATTTAATTATTGTTTTATTAATAGTTCAAAGTTGTAAAGCCAATAATACCAACCCAAGCTTTTATAAATGGATCTGGGGATACAATTTCCGCCCTCAAACAGAACTACTTTCTGAAATGGTGCTTCAAATGAAGCAAGATAGCATGTCAGCTTGGGTAAACTTTTTAATTTTAAATTTTACTGCCTCCTTAAGATTCCTTCAATGCCTCATTGATCAGTCCAAGAGAAAAATCAGTCCATTGAAACAGCTTAGGGAATAAGAAACTCATTACTTGTATATGGGAAAATGGCCATCGCAATTTTCCTGTAATGGAGACATGCAGAGTTGCCTCTACTATAGAAAGTAAAGTACCAGGAAATTTAAAACACATTCCTAGAAAAACAGAACTACCGGGTAGTCAAATTGTAAACAAATTTTATATATATTGTAGGAGCCAGTAAGACCATATCAGGAGCCTGTGTGTTTTATAAATGGCAAACCATAAGAACATCCATAGACTTCAATAGAATGGATATTTATATGTGTATAGGCTAGTTGGCTCATGGGATTTGGCCAGCACTCCGATATAAAGAATTGAAACTTTAAATACTTATAGAGCTTCAGAGTATACTACATACATTGTAGATGTACCGCCATCACTTAAATGAAGAACAAAATGTATACAAACTAAATTACATGTCAAACATATCACACATGGCAGCCATAACTTAGTAACACATCTAGTCTCATACACACCTCTACAGGAAGCTAATGTTTAAGGCAGAACATTTATCTACATATTTAAGAAAATAAAGAAACTTTTTTTTAGCAGGATTTGGCATGGACAAGTTTAGTAATGTAACTGATGGGTAATGTCCAATGTGATGTGGGAGCAATAACCACTGCCAAAAGTATAAATGGTCATTTGGATCATTCCTGTGTTACTGTACATACAAAAAAAGGTTTTCTTCTATGACCAATTCAATTTAAATAGTTCTTGAGAGCTCGCCTCAAACTCCTTAACAGCAGGCATGAAACATTTAAAGTTCATTGGATTATTAGTAGCATTGGAGAGTATTCTAGTAGCGAAGTATTACAATTTGGAGGAGAGGAGGGCATTTACTTTTACTGGTCTGCCCAAAATATAAATGTGAGAATGTAGGTTTAGGGGAGTGTGGAGCATATTTGAAATCTCAATATTGATAGCATAAGGTCCATGGCCCTCCAGCAATGCAGACTAGTCTAATGGGTAACGTTGAGATTAATTAGACACGAAGTCTCACAGGGCATAAGTGTAGAGGTGGGAGAAAAATCTCAATCACCCATTAACACAATTAGAGATAAAGACTCTAACAATACATAATAAACCAGAGAAAGAGAGTCCGTATATATCCACATGTAAAAAAGTTTTTATTACATAACTTTATTAATAATAAATACACAAAATTACAAAGAGAATCTAAAAATGAGTCCTTGACTAAGTCACAAATATCAATATTAAACAAAATATTTAATTACATCAAAGTATACAGTTTATGTTGATAATCGAAATTGCTCCTATACAAGGTACATCTATAAAAAATAATAAGATGCAAATGCAAGAAGTACAGCAGACCAGACCGTTAGACCATTTGCCTAAGAAAACTAGTTTTCCTAAAAAAGTAGCAAGTGTCCCTATTGATCCAGTAAATGCACTTACCCATAATTTAAGGAGAATCGTGTGACCCAGAGTATGGAAGTGCGCCCCGACGCGCGTTTCGCTTGTAGCTTTCTCAAGGGGTCTTTGAGAATTATGGGTAAGTGCATTTACTGGATCAATAGGGACACTTGCTACTTTTTTAGGAACACTAGTTTTCTTAGGCAAATGGTCTAACGGTCTGGTCTGCTGTACTTCTTGCATTTGCATCTTATTATTTTTTATAGATGTACCTTGTATAGGAGCAATTTCGATTATCAACATAAACTGTATACTTTGATGTAATTAAATATTTTGTTTAATATTGATATTTGTGACTTAGTCAAGGACTCATTTTTAGATTCTCTTCTTTGTAATTTTGTGTATTTATTATTAATAAAGTTATGTAATAAAAACTTTTTTACATGTGGATATATACGGACTCTCTTTCTCTGGTTTATTAACGTTGAGATTAAGTCTATAAATGCAGCGTAGAAAGAAATATAATCATAATAAAGTTAAACGTGCTTCACATTCCTAAACTGCATCTATTTGCATTTTAGGCAAGATTCTGCAAAAAGAAGGTATTTTGCTTTAAGTACTAACCCAGATGTCTCCTCTGCCTGAGCTGTTGGACTGAATGCAAATTAAAGGCAGATCAGCCAAAATAATTTCTCAAAATTAGATCAGACCACTCAAGGACAAGCACGGAGCAGCAATAATGTCTCACTGGTCTTGATTGGCAACCGGTTACATCCACTTCAGCATTTCCAGATGGCATATTTATGCCCATGAACAGAGGGGACCATTAACCTCTTCAGTGGTGAGGAAAAGTGCAGAGATCAGAAATGTGCTAAAGTGTACATTAGCCATAAATTGAGAGGACTGCTAAAACACATATTTCAATTAAGGTAGTCACATTAGAGCTTACAGTACTTGGATAGCATAGGTTATTACAAAAAGGTAATATTTACAGTACATACGCAAAATATTATATACTTGAAGTGATAATAATGTATTCATAAAATGTGGAACATAAATATAATTTTTTTTTTCATTTATATCCATTTACAAAATACCTCGAAGAGAAACTGCAGTGAAACCAGACTTTACCCTTGTAAATATCCATTAGGGAGTCCTTCAGAGTGAATGAATATGCTTTGCAAGGATGTTTGAGTTGCTGCCTAGCAACCAGCAAGGTGACCATGCTGGGTCTACCCACTGTTGTGCATATCAACGGGGTCACCTTCTGTTTAGCAAAAGAACTGGTAGTGTGAGTGCCACTAACACCTCTACTCCTGCACTTGGCAGGAAAAAATAACTACCAGTCTCCAGCACTTGAGAAGGGAGGTAGGAGTGTGTATGCATGAAAATATATGCATGATGTGTGTGTGTATATATATATATATGTGTGTGTGTGTGTGTTATATATATATATATATATATGTGCATATGTGTGTGTGGTGAGGAAGACTGCAGCTGGAGAGATTATGTCCCTTAGCCAAAGTCCTCTGTTGGATTAAAGGGCTGACAGCGGAGGTCTGCTGTTAATCACATGTGTTCACCTGTCAGCAGGAGCAACTGTATTTTTAATAATGGCAGAAACAATGGAGGAGACCAATCATTACAGTGACGAATGGAAGACGGTATTTAACACCCAGGACGGGCACTACGAATACCTAGTTATGCCCTTCGGACTGTGTAACGCTCCCGCCGTGTTTCAGGAGTTCGTTAATGATATCTTCCAAGATCCCCTCTATGTCTGTGTTGTTGTTTATCTCGATGATATTTTGATTTTCTCCCCAGATTCGATGACTCATCAGAAGCATGTCCGTCAAGTTCTACTACAATTAAGGGAGAATCGTTTATACGCCAAGCTGGGGAAGTGCGTCTTTGAGAGGGTTTCTCTGCCCTTTCTGGGCTATATCAACTCGGATCAAGGTCTCAAGATGGATCCTGAGAAAGTGAGAGCTGTCCTGGAGTGGCCACGTCCTCAATGCCTAAGGGCAATCCAGCGGTTCCTGGGATTCGGCAATTTCTACCGGCAGTTTATTCCAAACTTCTCATCTCTGATGGCTCCGATCTCTACCCTTACCAAGAAGGGCGTGAATACCAAGGTATTGACTCCAGAGGCAGAGTGCGCATTTATTAGCCTCAAGAGAGCCTTCACTTCAGCTTCGATCCTCCATCATCCTGACGTATCTCGGCAGTTCTCACGGGAAGTGGACACTTCCTCTGTTGGTGCTGGTGAACTTCTGTTCCAGAGGAGATCCAAAGCAAAGGCAGTAGTATGTGGCTACTATTCTAGACTTTTTTCTTCTGCTGAGCGCAATTACTCTATTGGAGATTGGGAGCTACTAGCCATCAAATTGGCTCTGGAGGAGTGGAGACATCTTCTAGAGGGCGCAGCTCACCCCATCCTGATCTTCACCGACCACAAGAACCTTACCTACCTTCAGTCTGCTCAATGACTGAATCCCCGTCAAACCAGGTGGTCGCTGTTCTTCATCCATTTCCAGTTTTTGCTCCACTACTGTCCTGCGGACAAGAATGTGAGGGCCGATGCCCTGTCCAGATCGTTTGAGACGGAAGACATGGTGGAGTCCCTTAAGACTATGATAGACCCGTCCTGCATTGTCACTGCTAATCCTCTGCAGGTTAGAGACATCCCTCCGGGGAGAACTTTTGTTTGTTTGGCAGACAGGAGAAGAATTCTCCGCTGGGGACACAGTTCTAAACTAGCTATTTTGCTGGAAGTTGATCGCATGAAGCAAAAAGCAGATATAAGGAGAAGAGAGCCGCCTCAGTATCTTCCGGGTACCAAAGTCTGGCTGTCCTCTCAGAACATTCGTTTGAGGGTGCCTTCATACAAGTTTGCTCCCAGGTCACTTGGTCCTTTCGAGATTCTGCAACAGATAAACCCTGTCTCCTATAAGCTGCGGCTGCCTCCTACCCTCAGAATCCCCAACTCCTTTCATGTGTCCCTCCTGAAGCCTGTGGTCCTGAACCGCTACAGCAAGACTTCTAGTTCCACAGTTGCTCCCAGCGGTTCTTCTGATGCGTTCGAGGTGAGGGAGATCCTGGACTGCAAAAGGGTAGGAGGAAGGACTTTCTATTTGGTGGACTGGAGAGGGTTGGGTCCTGAGGAGAGGTCCTGGGAGCCAGAAGAGAACCTCAGTGCTCCTGCTCTTATTAAAAAATGTCTCTCTCGCTCTGGCCCCAAGAAGAGGGGACGTAAGAGGGGGGGGATACTGTAGCGTCGATGGCCACGGGCCATCGGGTTTTCTCACCTCCTGATGCCCACAGCCATGGATCCGTGAGCGCTGGTCCCCATCTCCTTCCTAGGAGACGCCAGCGCTCACTTCCGCTCCGTTCTGCTGTGTCCCATAGGGTGTGCTCGTGACCGGTCTTAAAGGGCCAGCGCGTGCACAAGAGGAAATCATCATCATAAACTGCCCATGATTTCCTGGTCTATAAGACGGCCCCAGCCCTTCTGATCCTTGCCTGAGAGTTGTTAGTTATCCCTAGTCTGTCTTGCAACTGGTCCCTTAGTGTTTCCCGTTCCAGTTGTTACCCGTACCCTGTTACCTGTTCCTGTATCCCGTGCTGTTCTTGTTCCCGTGCTTACTAGTGTCAGAGTTGTGTCACGTCCTGTGTCACGTCTGGCGTAACCTGTGGCATCTGTGTCATCCGCCACGTCCTGTGTCATCTGCCACGTCCAGAGGAATTCGCCACGTCTGGCGCAACCTGCGGCACCTGTGTCATCCGCCACATTTGGCGTTACTTTCTGCACCCATCTCCGTCAGAGCTGCGGCCACTGTCTGGACTATCCAGGTACCCTTGTGTGGGACATTGTATTGCTGGGGTTCCCTGTTTGGCCAGCTGGCTCCCCGCTACGGCGGTACAGCCTAGTGGGTCTACTAACTTGCAAAGTGACACAGCATGTGCAGAGATATACAATTCTGAACTACTGCATGCAGGCGCACAACTACAGTTACACCCGTGCCCTGGTGCCTGAGGGGGTCCAAAAGACCCCTCTGTCACATAACATGACACGAGTATTATAAATAGCACATCGTATTGGTGGAGGCCCTGTTACAGATTTTGCCTTTAGGACACAGGAGCTTCAAGTTACACCTTTGACTGCATGGGAAAAATGTAAATGATTATTCCCCTTTAAGTCTATTTTTTGGTACGTATTTTGAGAGTTGGCACTCTTTGGCTATGGTTGGCATATGCCTATATCAGTGTGTTCCTTATGAAGGAAGGAAACAGCCATTGACGTAAGTAAGAGTAATCAATTACTACTGGAAATGGAAGACTTGCATGTGTTATAGTATAATGTTTAAATGATTGTGAATACTTGGACACAGAAACATACTGATTTAATCTGAAACGAAAGTATTATATTGTATATGCATGGGGTTCTCTCCTTTTCCACCCAAAAAAATATAATATATCTAAAACAGGTAAATAGTGGGTGTGGTTTTCAAAGGCATGACTTTCCACTAAGTGTGATTTGCCACTCGGATCTGGGATCCTCAGCCAGACAATGACTCCCTGTAACTTAATCCTTCTCCTCCTCCATCCCCCGCTTTTGACTCTCTGACAACCCCCGGCCTGCTGCAATCTCACGCTAGTGACCTTCCCACACTTAATGGTGCATGGGTAAATAACAGTTCCATATTTTTTGGATGTGCTGCATGAATCCCTCTTTTAATCCCACACTTAATTTGGATGCTGCTGACATTGCTAAAGCTGGGTGGCCTAATCCAAAACGGGAATTAATCTGAATGCAAATGCACATCTTCTTTTAGAAAATTACCGGCTATTTAAAAGTAATACAATTTTACAGTGTCCCGATGTAAAAAATTTTTTTTAAAAAAATATCAAAATAAAAAAATATATATAAAAAGCAACACATAATTGATATTGTGGCGCCCATAACGACCCGAAATAGAAAAGTAATACATTATTTAACACGCATAGTGAATGCTAAATAATAATAAAAAATAAAAAAACAGTTCCAGATTTGTAGATTTCTATTGATCCTGCCTTCCAATAAACACAATAAAAAATTATCAAAAAGTTACATGTACCCCAAAATGGTACCAAGAAAAACTACAAGGCGTCTTGGAAACAAAATAAGCTATCATTCAGCTACATCAGCAGAAAAATAAAAATGTTATGGCTCTGAGACAATGGTGACACAAAAACACATACAAAAAAGAAAAATAAACTTTTTTATTGTGCAAAAGTAGAAAAACCTAAAAAACAAACAAACACCCGTATAAATTCGGTATTGCTGTAATTGTAGCGACCCGTAGAATAAAATGAATATGTTATTTATACCCCATGGTAAATGGCATTAATTTAGGAGGCAAAAAAGAATAGTGGAATTGCTGTTTTTTTATTCCATTTCCCCCAGAAAAAAGTTTAAAAAATAATAATAAGATGGTGCCATTAAAAATACAACTCTTAACACAAAAAAAATAAGTCTTTAAACGGCTATGTCTAGGGAAAAATAAATAAGTTATGACTCTGGAAATGCGATAAAACAAAAAACGTAAAAAAAAATTTTTACAAAAATTGCTTTATCATTTAGGCCCAAAATTGGCTTTAGTCACTAAAGGGTTAATGGTTTGTAATAATCAACATTTCTGTACAGGACTTCAAAGATCAGATTTTAGTGAAGTACAACACAATTTACCACGCAAATGCTCTACAGGTGACCAAAGTGTAATTTATCTTTTTCTTGTGTTCAGCACCAGAAAATAAATGATGACTTTACAGTACATTATTTCATTAGAACAGCAGTATGGTAATGTATGTACATTTGTTCTAGCGGGGTTTCTGAGTAACGCTATTTGTTCTCCTGTATTTAAACACCATATGGTCTATTCATTAGAGACTAAACATTAAAGACATGTTCATGAATAAATTCATAACTGATGCAACATATGTAGCATGGTCCCACAACTATCATTTGTCTGTTATAGCAGTGGTCTGCTCATATGGGGCAGAGGTACCCTTTGGGGCCCCTCTGGCTCCAGAATCCAGGTGTGACTGCTACCTCTGCATCCCCTTTAAATATGCCCTTGTTGCTGAGAATCAATCAACATGTATGTCTTCTCTGATCATCTCTTATACACAGCGCTTAATGAGTGCTTTGCATAGAATAAAGGCAGCGGCAGAAGTTAGCTGGATGCCGTTATTGGAAGGCGACTGCTGGGTCTAACTAACTAGTCACTATAAGGGTATGTTCACACACAAACTCAAAAACGTCTGAAAATACGGAGCTGTTTTCAAGGGAAAATAGCTCCTGATTTTCATACGTTTTTTTAAGCCACTCGCGATTTTCGCAGCGTTTTTCGCAGCGTTTTTTACAGCCATTTTTGGAGCTTTTTTCAATAGCGTCTATGAAAAACAGCTCCAAAAACATCCCAAGAAGTGTCCTGCAATTCTTTTTGTGGCCGTCTTTAAGCAGCCGTTTTGAAAAACGGGCACGTAAAAAAAAAACGGCCCATCGGAACAGAACGCCATATTTACCATTGCAATCAATGGGCAGATGTTTGGAGGCGTTCTGCTTCCGATATTTCGGCCGTTTTTCGGCGCTTACGGCCCAAAAAACGGCCGAAAATAGGCCGTGTGACCATAAGCTAACAGGGCTCATTTCCCCTGTACAGTGGAAAAACAAGGTAAATAAAAGCAAAATAAAGTGCGAATAAACAAAATAATAAATACACATAAAATACCCACCCAAAAAAATGTTTCCCATGCCAATCATTAATGTAACGCCAGCCCTGACCCAATTCACCTAAAATAGACATGTAATATATCAAAATTTACGGTAGACAATGGTGATCACAAATAAAAAGTATATTTTAGGGTAAAACTATATTATTATCAGAGAAAATTAGCTGAAAAATAAAAAAGCATATCTTTTTACTATTATTTTCAAACTATAAGCCTGAAAATTCTAAAATAGCCAAAGGGATGTGTATAAAAATGCTAAAAGAAACCTGCATTGTCTATGGAAAAAACGTTGCAAAAATCACGCCGCTAGCTCAACAAATAAAAAAAGTTATAGCAGTTTAACTAATGCGTGCTAAAAATGGCTAAATGGTGTCTAGTCCTGAAGGCTCAAAAAAGCCCGGTCCTGAACTGGTTAAAGATTACCAATCTAGATGTCACATGTCTCTATGACATTTTAGAAGATATAATTTTGTGCGTGAAGGTCTATGTTTACTTTTCAATTGGTTTTCAAAAGGAATCTTCTAATATATGTCAACAGGTGTCACATCAGTGGATGTTGTGAGCCCCGGCATTTAGTAACGGGCACAGGATTGAGATTTATTTGACTTGGACTGTATGACATGGTGTCAGTTTGCAGAAAGGAAGACTCTGAAAAGTGCCCCATAAAGCGATTTAAACAGCACGCTCTGCAAAATGTTTTACCTTATTCTCTGTTTATTTATATAATACATGCCCCACAACCTATGGGATTTCAATCAAAAATGAATATAGACCCCAGACCCCTTACACTAATACAGACCACAGACTAGACTGCTTGATCAAATACAGACCCTAGATCAGACCCCCAAAATAAATACAGACCCCAGAGCAGAACCCCCTAAAGTGAGAGAGTTCAGATGTGCAGATACTCAGATCTCCCCGATCCTGCATCTTTACTCCCAGGCACTGCTGTCCCTGGAATCAACATGTTGTCTGCAATGGCATCTGGGTGTGAAGAGGACTGCAGGAATGGGGAGATGAGCGTATATTTTAAAGAGGACGCGGGGCACCTGGGTGATTAGCCTGCACTTCCATGAGTTCGAGAGGTCTCACATTTTTCCGGCAGTCTCCATAACATTCCGGAAGTCTTGGCAAGTATGTTATACATAACAGTCAATTTGAACAAACAGAGCTGGAGCATAAAAACACATGGAAGGGACGGGCAGCACCTTAAACCACTGAAAAGACAGGAGGGGTGTTTCAGACTACCTTAGATTTCCTTTGAGCTGATCTTAATAGTCTTAATGGAGCACAGCTAAAAAGTAGCCAAGTACCCATATATTACTAATAAATGCAGAACGGCTTAAAGTTACCATGAAGCACCCCTATATTCTAAAAATCAGTGGAGGTCCCAACTCACAGACCCCACCAATGGAGCCTTCAATATATCTTTTTATTGACACGTGAGACAATTAGCTAATAAGAAAAACTTCTTAACCATTTTCACAGTAGTTGACGACATTAATTTCCCTGTAAAACAAATGGAATTGATGTAAAGATCAGGACAGACAATCACCATTTTATCAATAAGTTCTATAACTCTTGGTTTACTTATTTTACGATCCTCTATTCAGTAAAGAAGCCTTACGGCCATGCAGTTTTATGGACTACAGCCGAGAAGCAGACTGGAAGAAAGGAGAAATGGAACAGATGACAGTACAAAGAGCCAATGACAAAAGTACAAGGAGAAAAAAACACACTTCACAAATGGATGCCAAGTACTAATTTCCCCTTTGGGCTTTGTGCTTGCCTGTACAAATCTACGAAAGGACATTACAAAGAGATAGTGAGAGAAATACGCTATAAATCAGAGTCATCAGCTTGGAGAAAAGAAGTAATGTGAAGTGGCTCTTCTGCTTTTCTTCAATCTTACATATTATTTTAGCAGATTCTTCTCATGGTAGATATAGAGGTTATTTTATCCATTGTATAAAGGGAAATTTATAAGAATAAAATGTATAAACAAATAAAATGTATAAACAATTAATTTCAGGAGCACAACCACTATTGAAGCCTATAAAGTACCATGTGCGAAGTCCGGCCAAAAAAAACCTTTTTATGTCCAGATAGCTACAGCATAAGTAACTACAGGGTGGGCCATTTATATGGATACACCTAAATAAAATGGGAATGGTTGGTGATATTAACTTCCTGTTTGTGGCACATTAGTATATGGGAGGGGGGAAACTTTTCAAGCTGGGTGTTGACCATGGCGGCCATTTTGAAGTCGGCCATTTTGTATCCAACTTTAGTTTTTTCAATGGGAAGAGGGTCATGTGACACATCAAACTTATCGAGAATTTCACAAGAAAAACAATGGTGTGCTTGGTTTTAACGTTATTTTATTCTTTCATGAGTTATTTACAAGTTTCTGACCACTTATAAAATGTGTTCAAAGTGCTGCCCATTGTGTTGGATTGTCAATGCAACCCTCTTCTCCCACTCTTCACACACTGATAGCAACACTGCAGAAGAAATGCTAGCACAGGCTTCCAGTATCCGTAGTTTCAGTTGCTGCACATCTCGTATCTTCACAGCATAGAAAATTGCCTTCAGATGACCCCAAAGATAAAAGTCTAAGGGGGTCAGATCGGGAGGCATTTCTAATACTAATGTGCCACAAAAAGGAAGTTAATATCACCAACCATTCCCATTTTATTTAGGTGTATCCATATAAATGGCCCACCCTGTACATCTATTTTTCATGGTCTATTTATATATATATATATATATATATATATATATATATAAAAATATAAAACAGACAGCCGTGATCTGTTTCCAGTCTGATTTTAGAACATCAACAAAACAAAGGGCCCACAGTAAATGCACAGTATGAAACCCATGTCCTAGTCATGAGACCCGCTATATTACATTTATGTGCGGATCTATTATTAAAGGAACAGTGTCACCAAAAAAAAATTTGTAATATCAGTTTGATGTTAGTGCTTTATTAAAAACGTTTGGATTAATTTGTGTGTTTGTGTGTTACTTTTTCTTATTTTTACACTTTTTCTTCCCTATGGGGGCTGCCATTTTTTTTTCCATTTCTGTATGTGTCGATTAACGACACATACAGACATGGAATACGGCAGCACCAGTCCCATAGGGACTGCGAACGGGGCCCGTTCCATCCATTATGGTGTACGCCGCTGTGTGGGAACGGCGCATGCGCCGCTCCCACACAGTTCAATTTGAAATGCGCGCCATCCGGCGCCATTTTCCTGTGGACCGGAAGTCGCGGCCGGACAGTAAGATTACTACTTCCGGTCGCGGCTTCCGGACTTGTGCACATGGAGCAGCGGCAGCAGACGGAGCAGATGGACCGGAGGGAGCGGCGGCGACTGGAGCAGGTAAGTTATTTCTATGTATGTTCGTGTTTCAGTGTGTGTTTACTACTGTATGTAAACCTACTACACTGTGTGTTAGCTCAAAAAATGGCGACACACAGTGTAGGAGGTTAGACCGTTCAATCCCCTAGTTTCTCCCGGCACTAGCCAGGATAAAGGAGGGGGGGATTCCATCTAGTGACCAGCGCTGGGAAATATTATAAATTGAATCCAATTTATAATATTTCCTGACTCGTGAAAAAAAAGAAAAAATTAGAACAATGTTTAATCACCTACACACTAATTGTTTAACTAAAAAAAAAAAACATGTTTTGCTGGCAACACATTCCCTTTAAACCTATAGAAATAAAAGTGGAACATTAATGTATTCAAATCACATGGCAAGAACTGCTAGCTGTAAAGTCTGGAAAAAAAATAAGTTTTTTTAATAAGTTGTTTTTTTTAATCAGATTTTTTTAAATTACGTTTAACATAGAATACAAAACACACATACAGATAACCACCACTTAAGAAGTACAGAAAGTACCAGAACTTCTGCCTCCACTCCACCCCCTTCGCAGAAGACCATAGCAAAATACAATTTCAGAAAAAAGGCACAGTAGGAACAGTAATATATGACAGTAAAAGAAGAGACGAGGAATTGCACTAAATTAATTTGAGAGCTATAGCATTTCCAATCCTATTTCCATATAAGCAACGAGACATATTTAGTGATCATACATACAGCGCAAGAAGTATTAACTACATTGCACGCCAAGTCCCTTCTCCCCCACAACAAAGCACCAGATGGTATGCCAGGGGTGTTCATCCAAGATCTTCATACTCTTTCCAATTTCTCCAGTGTTTCTCCTTAAATATACCTCTTTTCCAGTCTGATTATAATGTTCTTTTTGGCTACACTTTCAGTTAGCACAGGAGGAGAGGGTTTGATCCAGTGGAAGGCTAGCAATATCCTAGCTTGATAAAGCATGCAGGACATACCCACGATTATATGACAATTATCAACGGTGTCCCTAAAATTCCAAGAACGCAAATCCGCGGCTCGGTCAGAAGGGAAACGCCATGTCAATGGTGGCCAATACACCTCTCTAATATGATCCAATAGATGAGCATTCCCATAGCATATGCAGATAAGATGGGCATCAAACATCCTACATCTAGGACAAGACAAGTCCTCCCGTATACCAGTCTTATGCACTAGACTTGGTGTTTAACAGACTATGAATGAGAAACAACTGTGGAACTCTGAGGCTCACATAACAAAACCCTTGGGGCGAGTTCTAGTATAGAATTCCACTGTTCCTCTGAGATAGGTCCTATGTCCCTTCCCCATTTCCATCTTACTCTTGGAGGAATATAAAGGTCTATAATAAGTCTGCATTTTTCTCAGTATACCACTGTTTTCCATGACCGCATCACCCTGGGATGTCCTCAATTGATAAATGAGGGACAGGTCATTCTGTGCCTGCACCACAGCTCCCCGCAAAGGACCAGCATTCTCTGCTGTCTGAGAGTACTTTTGCTTAACAAAATAGCATTTACCATCGACTGTTTTTAGAGGATGTTCCTTAAACAGTTTGAGCCTCCTCCCAGTCAAACCTAGTAAGGTCAGAGAGACAAGCAATATATGCCTATTCTGTATCTTACACTCTCCTCTGAAAGGCAAGAGTAAGCTCTCTTATATTGGGGTTTATGTCTACTAATGCTTTTTTTAAAATATAACGACCACTCATCCCCATCCATAGCTCCGTGTGACAGGAGCAACGTTGCGCCGATAAACGATATCCCTGTTTTTGTCAATCCACTGCATGTAGGGCAGTTCTCTCCATCTTTACTTCACTTGTACCATAGATGGCAGATGCATGGAGAACCATTCAGCCAAGAGTACTTTCTTTACAGCTAGAATCATAAGATGCATCAGATCTTCTAGATGTCTACTCTTCGCTCTCTTGAAAATGCAACAAGCACAGCCATTGATCCAAATGTAGAACCACTCTGAGTATAAAGCAGAGATATTTCTCGACAAGAATCCAAAGTCTATATACCCCTAAAATGAATTAAATCTGCTCTCACCTCCCCACATTTTGGACATTCTTGTTTATATATTAAAATGCAATTCTTAAACATCATATTAAATGCTCTGTATGCGCGAACATTTATTTTCCACTGTATTTCTTAAATCATTTCTGATGTGGTAGCTTATACCGTGCTCTAACTTCCTCCGGCAGATGACTATTCAGGTCTCTGCTCCATTTCGCTATCATTTCACCTTTATAAATGGTTCGCTCATCTGCACTTATCCATTTTCAGACACAGGAGATTGAGGGATTACCTCCCATTGCATTTACCATACTTCTAAAAGACGTTTGGTACCCTCCCAATATTTTTCCAATATGATCCTCTTTCCTTAGTTTCAGAGTGACCTGTAGAAAGTTCAAAAATTCACCATCTCCCTATTGATATTCTTGTTTAACTTGTACAATTGTTTTTTGTCTATATCGGAGAGGTCAATAAGCATATTCACACCCTTTTTCTTCCAGTTCTTCACCCATTCCACACATACTTTCCATGTCCACTACCTGACAACTGATCACCTATCCATCAGATAGGTCATCAGTATATGCTCTCTGGGGGTCCGACACGCGGATCCCACACTGATCAACTTCTCTGGCTGCATCCAGGCACCAAACGTCCAGGCTGGAAGCAGTTGGCTCAGGCCACGGAATAACGACTGAGCTGCAATACAGCAGTTCTGCTTTTATTCAAGTGAATAGGAGCAGAGCTGCAGTTTTGCGGTATGGCCGCTATGCAATGTACAGAGTCAACTGCTTCCGGCCCCGTACATTGCATACTGTGCAATGACATCCGGTGCCCACAGGCAGCTGTAGCAGCGGATTGGTGCCAGGGTTGCCAACCGACGGTAAATTTACAGACAGTCCGCAAAAATGAGTGGTTTTTTTTCTGCCGTCCGCAGCATCAGGCAGAAAAAAAAGCACCGTCTGGGATTTTCGGCAACCTCCCGGAACTTTGCACTGTGCATGCGTCAAAATGTACATGAGCAGTGCAAAGGAATAGTAGGCCGCGGCCGGGCATATTTTCAGATTATGCAGAATCTGAAAATATCAAGGCCGGCTGCTGCCAAGTGAGGTCGGTGCCGGGAGTGGACCAATCCAGTCACCTGACATGAGGTCAGGTGACTCAGGTCAGGTTGACTGGACTGGTCCAGTCCTGTGCCATCACCGACCCCATTCAAAAGTGATTCTCCGCTGATTTGCTTCGCCACATAACCACCTCCTCCTCCTGGTGGTGAGTGGTGTCAGGCAGAGCGGAGAGTGGTAGGGGTAGGCTACCGATTCTCCGCTCTGTTTGTACTAAGGGGAAGGGAAGGGTAGGGGAGGAGGAGGCTGCGCAGCGCTACTTACAAGGGAAGGGGGGAGCTGTGTGTGGCTATCTACAAGGGGGGCTGTGTGTAGCTTTATCTACAAGGGGGGCTGTGTGTGGCTATTTACCAGGGGGGGCTGTGTGTTGCTATTTACAAGGGTGGGCTGTGTGTGGCTATCTACAAGGGGGGGGGGGCTGTGTGTGGCTATCTACAAGGGGGGCTGTGTGTGGCTATCTACAAGGGGTGGCTGTGTGTGTCTATCTACAAGGGGGGCTGTGTGCGGCTATCTACAAGGGGGGGCTTTGTGTGGCTATCTACAGGGGGAGCTGTGTGGGCATCTACAAGGGGGGGCTGTGTGGCGCTATCTACAAGAGAGAGCTGTTTGGCTATCTATAAGGATGAGCGGTGTGTGGGTATCTACAAGGGGGGGGGGTGTGGTGTTATCTGCAGGGGGTTTGGTTACTGAGGGGGCACTTTTATTGTGTTGAGCACTGAGGAATAATTATTACCATCTGGGGCACTGTGGATTACGAGTTTGTTTAGAGGATGTGGTATAGGTGTGGAGGATGCTGGAAAAGCGAGAAACCAACATGTCTTTGTGTTAAATTCTGCAGAGACGAATCGTGGCAGGAATAAGTCGTCACAGTGATCTGGGTCGGATGGAGAAAAAAAGGGAAAGTGAACGACTAATCAGAGAAAACATCACCTAAGTAAGCGTGGGAAAGCCACAAGAGGAGCTGTGATTGGTTAGTTACTCCTAGCACACTGCACAGGCAACGATTTTCTAATGTGTCCGTAAAAATTTTGGTCTGTCCGTGAATTTTAGCTCAGTTGTCCAGAAAATTCTGAAGTGGAGGTTGGCAACCCTGATTGGTGCGGGGGTCCAGGTGTCAGACCTGCGCCGATGATCTACTGATGACTTATCTGGTGGATAGGTCATCAGTTATCCGGTAGTGGACAACCCCGTTAAAGTATTCACGAATATCAAAAAATTCAGAAACATTGACTGGTAAGCAAAATCTTTTTCCCAATATTTTCCATACCGCTCGGGTGTCCCTTAAAAGAATAGAGGACGTGCTTATAGCTGCACTTTTCCCCAGCTTTCCATGTAGAAAGAGTTTTAATGTATTTGGATATATCAGCTGCCCCTCTAAATCTGGGTCAAGGAACTTATTCTTATTATTGATCCATTGTATGATACATCTAGCAATGTATGCTTTATTATAGATATACCTCTAACATAGTCATAGGTGAGGGATCCGAGAGACTTCTGTGCATATATTCCACTCTGACTTTGAACTGCAGTAAACGGTCAAACCCCAGTTCCTGGACAAAATGTGATAAGAGGCCGAGTAGCAAGAATATTGTCTAGAATGAGGATTCCTAATAAGCTAAATATCATGTAGACCTAATTCTGCCAGTCCAACAGCAAGAGATGTTGGTGCAGAAATAGTCCCAGTGTGAAATTTTCCAGTATGGATCCAAGTAATTGTTATAATCACCCACCATAAGAACAGGAACATTAGGGGATGCAACTACAAAGATACTGCTGTCTTTATTATTTCTCCAGAGTACGGAATAGGTATATTAATAGCGATCAGTATGAAGGTGAAATTATAGACTCCGGGTTTATAGTAGATGGATTACAGGTAAATGGAATAGCTCTATGGATGACAAACACGGACACCCTCGCATGTATATAATGCGTAGAATGGTAACAGTGTCGCATCCAGGAGCAGTGAGGAGCTTGCATCTTATCTTTTCTCTTCACCAGATGCAGGTTCTCTCTGTAAAGCCACTTTACAAGTCGTCAAACGTATTAATTAGCGCGTTGATGTTGTGTAAAGCCCGCGGTAGGTCTTTCTGAACAGGGGGTATTTGACCTTTCAGTGTCCCCACTCTGCCCTTCTCTTCACCCATGCATGTGGTCGCCTTTTGG
Organism: Rhinoderma darwinii; assembly: GCF_050947455.1. Lineage (NCBI taxonomy): Eukaryota > Metazoa > Chordata > Amphibia > Anura > Rhinodermatidae > Rhinoderma > Rhinoderma darwinii. Next base: position 264,721,895 of record NC_134689.1, on the reverse strand, counting down.
ACATGATGCCTGATAATTGCAATGCCCTCAGAGGGGTTGTCCAGTTTTTTTGTTTTCTTTGACTTATTTGTAGATTAGGAAATCATACCGTTTTCTAATATACATGTACTAGAAATTCTGCTCTCATACATTTCTTATAGTGCATGAGGCCCCTGTCACAGTGGAATGGTATAGCCCACAGATTAGTCCTGTGCAATGCATCCATAAACTGACTGAATATGACTAAACATGGCGTCAGTCATGTGACCGCTACACACACACACACACACACACACACACACACACACACACACGTTGGAGCAACATGGGCTATGTGAATAGGACTAATGATGGAATATTGATAAACAATTGATTCGCTGTGCCTGTATTCACGGTCTCTAGATGATTTATAAAATAACGGTCTATCTCTAGGTGATGTTATGTTGTTAAGGCTGTGTTCACATCAGCGTTGCCCTTCCGTTGAGGGGTTCAGTCAGAGGTTTCCGCCGGGTTTACCCCTCAACGGAAAGGCAAACTGAAACCTTAGCTTTAGTTTGCCTCACCATTGATCTCAATGGTGACGGAAACGTTGCTAAAGGTTTCCGCTTGTCACCGTTGTGACAGGGTTCCGTTGTTGTGACGGAATCAATAGCGCAGTCGATACTGAAGTGGACAACTGCACTGATATAAGAAAAGGTATGTGAGCAGAATTTTAAACACATGCATATTAGAAATCTGTATGATTTCCTATTCTATAAATTAATCAATAGAAAAAATAAAAAAGTGGACAACGCCATATAAATGTTAAGGGTGGCCAGTGTATGATTGCACTGGAACATAGTGGTGAAATTGTAAGTGCAGTTCAACATGCAAAATAAAATATCAGATTAACTTTTCAACTAAGTGTAGAAGTGAGTAGTGACCATTTAAACCAAACATTGCGTAAATCAATAGTACAATTTGTACTATATCTTACTTATGAGGCTCCTTTCCTCCACCCTCCCCCTCTTAACTGTTCACTCACCATGAATTTACTGCTTTTTCCATCTCCTCAAGAAGAGACGACCATCAGCTCACTGAGGGATCATATTACAGCTGCCCATAGAAATCTATGGTGGGGGAGAGCAGGAGCAGAGTGAGAGAGAGGCAAAGAGGGAAACAGATGCCGCTACTGCAGCAGCTTCTCGTAAGTGTTGTATCTTACCAAATTCTGGATTCACAGTTACACTGCTCATTACTGCTGTATAATGCCCCCCATGTTGCTGATGCTTCTATATATGTGATAGATAGAGATGGGAGAGCAGGATTCTCCTCTTCTGTCTGTTCAGTGCATAGAAGACATTATAACAGTTAGGCGTCACTCACCAGCTCAGGGAAAACTGAGAATTGGAGGTAGAGCCTGTAGAGGGAGAAAACTACAAAAAAATGCCACATACAAGTCATATAATGGCTAGAAATAGTGTTATTCTGCATGTACACACACATGACATCTCCTTCTGAAAAGTTACCTGAAAAGTTAGGTACGCTTTAAATGATCCCTATTTAAAGGGGGTTTTCCATCTCATAAAATGATGGCATATCACTAAGATATGTCATCATTTTGTGATAATGGGGGATATGATTGCCAGACTCCCTATACACATGGAAGAAGGTTCTCTGAACAGAGGAGACTAAAATTGAACTCTTTGGCCATCATGAGAAATGCTTTGTGTGGTACAAACCCAACACTTCTTATTACCCAAAGAAACCCATTCCCACAGTGAAGCATGGTGGTGGGAGCATCATGCTGCGGGAATGCTTTTCATTGGCAGGGACTGCAAAACGAGTCAGGATTGTAGGAAAGATGAATAGCCGTAAAAATACAAGGAACTTCTTAAAGAAACCTGTTTCAGTCTGCCAGATATTTGAGACTGGGGCAGGGGTTCAACTTCCAGCAGGACAATGGCCCTAAACTTACTGATAAAGTTACACTGGAGGGGTTTAAGGGCAAACATTTAAATGTCTTGGAATGGCCTAGTCAAAGACCAGACCTCAATCCAATTGAGAATCTGTTGCCTGACTGTTGTACACCAACACAGACCGATCTAACTTGAAGGAGTTGGAGCAGTTTTGCCTAGAAGAAGAGGCAGAAATCCCTGTGTCTATATGTGCTAAGCTAATAGAGACCTAAGCCAAGAGACTAGCATCTGTAATTGCTGTAAAACGTGGATCTACGAAGTATTGAGGGGGTGAATACTTACGTTCATTAAAGTTTTATTAATTAGTTTGTGTTACTGTAAAAAATATTTTGCACCTTCAAAGATGTAGGCATGTTGTGTAAATCAAGCAATACAAACCCCCCAAAAATCCATTTTAATATAAGGCTGTAATGCATCAAAACAGGGTGAATACTTTTGCAAGGCGCTGTATACAACAAAATAATTCCCATGCGAAGGATTGTTAGTTTTATCACTAATGGCATGTGGATATTGCTGCAAAAAATGGTTCCAGGCTCCACCTCCTGTCGAAAAATCAAAGTTCAACAAAGAATAGCCACTGCATAATTCTTTTATTCCATCAAAAGTTGAAAATACAGTGCAGGCAACGTTTCATTCATACAGTGGCCTTTCTCAAGCCCATATAACCAACAAGTATATATACCCATCTACATAAAGAGTCATCTGAATTGGCGCCAAACCACACCTCTTTTACCATTTTAAAATAAAAAAAAACATGCAAATAGTAATATTTGAAAACCGCGCTTTTACAAAAAATAACCCCACTCTATAGACATAATATAGTAAAAAAAAAACATGATTAAATGGAGATCATCAGTCAGTATAGGAAGCGGCACATAACGGCATAATCCAGTGAATTACTATGTACATATTACTGCAACAATCAAAATTACTTATGGGGGCGGGATATTACTAATGAACTCTGCGGATAGGAAATTTTTATTATGTGGCCTAATTGTATAATCCATTTGTAATGTCGGGGTAGGGAGACAGACAGGTGAGCCCTAATCTACCCGCCACTCAGTCCCTGCCTACTTGCAACGACCCGCCCTAGGCGACGGGGTACAACTGGGCGACGGTCCCTACACTCAATAGGTGCACGACAGACAAACAGATAAGGGTACAAAGAAGCCGGGGAAATGGGGAAGTTGCCCACGGGAACACCGTGAGCAACAAGTGAGGTGAACGAGCCGAGTCAAACCAGGAGATGAGCGAGGCACAAAAACGCAGAGCAGAAGAGTGGTCAGTAAAGCCAAGGTCAATAACAAGCAGAGGATCAGTAGTTCAAGAAGCTGCAGCAGGGCCAGGAAACCAGCAGAGAAGAATCACAAGCAAAGGAGGATCAGGAAAGGCAGGTATAAATAGACAGAGGGCGGGAGCTAGCTCCGTCTGGCCAGGCTGTGATAGGCTCTCCCACTCCTAAGCCTGCCATCCTGAGTGGTGGAAGATGGAGTCAGTCTCACAGACATAGAAGCAGGTGCAGACTGATTACCTATGGGCGTTGACACAGAAGCTGTCTGGCAGATCCTTTACACCATTGATGTTGAATGTCCGGTTCCCTAGCAAACCATAACCACCACTATTACGGTTACTACACTTGTTAACAGCGAATAGACACAACCCATGACATAATGACATCATGCGCAGCTCAACTCGACTGGGATAGGCTCAAAATTATCGCATCTGGGATGCTACGCAACCAAAGACGCCACCATAGTCATATCATTAATGATAATCATAACATCTATAGCCATCTCATAACTGTACCACCTCACTATTAGGAACCCAAATACATATCAGTATAAAAAAAATAATAATCTGTATTAGGGCTCATACCCACTAGGAAAGTGTTGTCCAGTCACCTGTATAGCGGTGATCACCCTAGATCAAACACATCTGCCCATTGATACATGGACATTCTGTATTTGCTATATGTTGCTTCATGCTGTGGCTACATAAAATTCGACAAAGCGATGTTCAGCTCCAACAGCGAGCTGAAAAAAATGAATTGGATAAATTTTCTGCGGTTGTCATTGTGTTCTTTGCATGTTACATGAGCTAGAAACAATGTTTTTTTTTGTAAATTATAAACACAGAACTGCTAAATAATATAGAATATCACATTTCTTTATCTTTGCAGATGATAAATGTTTTCTGACTGGTGGAAGCCAAAAGAAAAGGAGAGAACCTGACAAAATTGACAACGCAGCATGACTCCTTTATAGGGCCATGGTGCAGTGATGACCTCAGAGATGGGATTGTCATCCTCTGGACATAAAAAGTGGTCCCTGAAGAAATCAGGAGGAAGGGCAAGAACCAGGAGAATACATAACACCGTGACCTCATATGACCCTTTTCACATTGAACTAATAAAAATAATATAAATATTTCTAAAGGGAAATGGCAAGCTAAGAATTTTTATACCATGGCCGTGTATTTTTTTTCTTTTTTTTTTAGAATGTCGCCTCAAAACATTGCCACAATGATAATAAGATTGTATTTATATATGTGAAAATACATTTACAGCTTTGTGTTTACTGCACTTGTTCATGTTGCCTCTTTACACTGTTTCATTAACCTGCATTGTACATTAGGGTACGGAATTTGCGGCGATTTCCTAATAACTTCTATTTTCAGAAATATGAGTGATTATGAAAATATAGAAAGAAAGATAAGAAAAATCAAATCCCCAGTTGATTTGCCATCAGCAGGTATAGCCTATTTTATGAGACTCCGTGATGACTGGGCCACATGAGCAGCATACAGGGTGCTGAAAATGGCACCATGTTTTCTGCGGACTACGGCTCTGTTCACATCTGAGAGCTTCCCTCAGGAGTTCCATTGACCCTTCTTGCATTGGAACACTTGTTAAGCTGACTGGATTTTCAGTTGGTGTTGAACGTTTAGATGATGGCCGGAAGTGACAGACAATGCCTTCCTCTATACTCTTTTGTGGGTTGTAATTTGCAGGACAATTATTAGTGGTCATATGAGTGACCAATAAACATGCATCTCCTTTAAAACTTGGACAAATTTCCAACTTGGTTGACCGGTTTCTTAACCCCTTAATGATGTCCGATGTACAGTTATGTCGCTGCGGGCAATGACTTCCTGCAACTCAACGTTTCTGTACATTACAGCTGACACCGTTCTGCAAGGCTAGGACCAGAACTAGCCTCCGAGCCAGCTGATTAACCCCTTAGATGTAGCGCTCAAAAGCGAGCACTGCATCTATGGGGTCACTAGCAGATCGGCACCCCGCAACGCGATCGCGGGATTATCGATAGCCGCTTTGGCAACTGGAGTCCTAACAATGGCCACTTGTCTGACAAAGTACGGAAGCCTGTTAGGCACTGCCCGGAGGTCGGGCCTAAATAGCTTCTGGTCACGAAAAGAAGATGGCGCAGGGTTTAGAAGTTAGGCTCAGATCACTGCCATTAATCCCTTAGATGCCGCAATCAAAAGTTTCCTCACCAGTTCACTGTTACTTTGGCAACTGCAGGCATAACAATGGCCTCCTAGTCTGCCACGTACAGAAGTCCATTAGGCCCTGTCCGGAGGCGGAGCCTAATAGGCTTGATGTCAGTGTATGACTGCCAGGTCTTATGAATTGCACGACGTTGATGTTCCTGTTGACCTTCGCGCCCAAAAAAACGGAATAAAAAAAGTGATCAAAAAGTCGCATGATCAAAAAGCCACAAAAAATAAGCCCTCACATCACTCAATTGATGGGAAAAAAAGAAGTTATGGCTCTCATAATATGGCGACACAAAGCAATTTCTTTTTCGCAAATATTTTTTTTAAAATAAAAGTGGTAAATAAAAGAGCCGTAATCATATCAACCCGCAGATTAAGGTGAACATGTCGTTTTTACTGCCTGATGGACGCCGTAAAAACAAAACCGCCCAAAAAGTACAACTTGTCCTGCAAAAAACAAGCCCTGATACGGTTATGTCGACGAAAAAATTAAAAAGTTATGGCTTTTGGAAGGCTGGGAGGGAAAAACTAAAATGAAAAAACGAAGATTGGCTGTGTCCTTAACGGGTTAAAAACGCAGGAGGAAAAAACGAAAATGAAAAAACAAGGAGGAGGGAACCCCCTAAAGTCAGTTCAGAGTATAGGTGCAGGAGTTCCCCATAACAATCAATCAGATCATTGTTTTCATGTATAACCTGTGCTAGAAAACGGATTGGTTATTATAGGCAGCGCTGACAGTTTTCTCTACCCCCTCATTGGCATAATAAAGGTTGTTTTTTTTTTATAAATTGAAGGCTGCCTGGATATTGACAAAAACTATAATGACTGAAATATGTGAAAATAAATAATAGACATTGAGCGCAGATACCAATATAGGAATTATTCATCCAGTTTACATGATGTGGCCAATAGTAAGTACTTGTTGAGACAATGCAGTCCAATACACCATGATGTGAAAATGGCTGATTCCATATAAAAGGACTGAACCTTACATCTGCTTGTTGATCAATACCATTTTTCCCCACCGAGTCCATTGTTACAAGCACTTTGTCTAGCAGCTGATTCAGCGTAACTACTGGAAGGAAGCAAAGTCAAAGAATTATTACTTTCAGAGCTCTCAGACTACAATAGGCACCAGACAGCAGTATGTGAATTCACAGTTTGTAGTAAGATAGATGTATTGATTTTCATAAGGACCATATCTTTAAGAGGTAGTTTCGTATGTGATTAACTCTTCAGGAGAAAAAAATGATAATTTAGTGATTTAGGCATCAATAGAAGGTTATGATAGCAAGTGAAGTTATGGACAGCGCACACAGAAAAAGAATCATTAGCAGCAATTGTTAACAGAGATTACAACATATTTAATGCTAAAACATAAAATGGGTAAGTTCTATATTACTTTTATGTTCAATGGTTTGCATGCCGACAACTTTCTGTATTTTTCTTGAAAAGGTTAGTCTTGGAAGGTATCCAGACATATACTGCAAAGTCCCCATAGTCTTATCTGGGCCAGATATATGCCTAAAAAGTGTGGTTATAGCATACATCTGGCTGGTATACATCTAGAAACCTTAGCTGTACTGAAAAATGTAGGAGCCGACGCTTTTTCACACAAAAGGATACCACAAAAAAAACATGTAGCCTTAGGATACATTTTTTATAATGGAAGTCATTGGCTGACATTTGCAACTGTATATAAGTTTCAAGCATATCTCGTATGTATGTATGTATGTATATATATATATATATATATATACACACACACACGCACATATATATATATATATATATATATATATATATACACACATACATACACTGTAGCGTCCTACTCACGCCTCGGCGACCGTGACCATGTATCTGTAAGTGCTGGCCAGCATCTCCTTCCTAGGAGACGCCAACACTCACTTCCACTCATGCCCGGCCTTAAAGGGCGCACATGAATTATATTACAAATTAGCCCTAATAATTCTGGACTTTAAAAAGGGGCCCTGCCCTTTCACTCCCTCCCTGAGCATTGTTTGTATTTCCCATGTAAGGGTATGTGCACACACACTAATTACGTCCGTAATTGACGGACGTATTTCGGCCGCAAGTAGTGGACCGAACACAGTGCAGGGAGCTGGGCTCCTAGCATCATACTTATGTACGATGCTAGGAGTCCCTGCCTCTCCGTGGAACTACTGTCCCGTACTGAAAACATGATTACAGTACGGGACAGTTGTCCTGCAGCGAGGCAGGGACTCCTAGCATCGTATATAACTATGATGCTAGGAGCCCGGCTCCTTGCACTGTGTTCGGTCCGGGACTTGCGGCCGAAATACGTCCGTCAATTACGGACGTAATTAGTGTGTGTGCACATACCCTTAGTCTTAGCAAATGGTCACTCAGTGTTATGCTGTTCCCAAGTGTTCCCGTGCCCCACTACCTGTTCCTGTATCCTGTGCTATGTTGGTTCCTGAGCCCTATCGAGTGTTGGACTAGTGTTCTGCCATCGGTCACGCCTGCTGTCGTACAGCACGTCTGGTGTCATCTGCCAAACTTGATATCCTCCTCCACATGTGGCATCCTCTGCCGTCAAAGTCCCATCTGTGCCTAGCCACTGCGACTGTCTGGACTATTCAGGTACCCTTGTGCTGGACTTTGTATTGATTGGGTACTGTGTTGTTTGGCCAGCGGCCTTCCAGCTACGGCGGTGCGGCCTAGTGGGTCCACATAGCCACAGATCGTGACACACATACAGACATAGTATAACAAATATTATAGAGCAAAACCTGGGTTAAAACAGGTAAGACTAGTTGGTAATTAGATGGTTATTTGACAGAAAATCTAGGATTGTTCAACTATACTGACCAGTGCACATAATTCCATTAGCCTAGAAATCGTATTTGTGTAAGTCATACTTTTTCCCGAATGTATTGTTAAGGGCAGTGGTTACTTCTCCAGGAGAAGTATATCAGAAAGGCAATGTATTGGCCATGAATAAATAACATGCTTCCTTCCTTGCCCTCTACCTTTCTTCTGACAAGGAATTATGGCAGTTCCTACCAATAAGAGCGCCAGATTTGATAAGGATTAAACATTAATTCTCAAAAGCTTAAAAAGTAGCTGAAAGACCTACAACCACAAAGTTTTTATTTCGTTAAATGGCCACAATATGTAAGAAAGGCACAGATTTCCCATCAACACCTGTCTGAATGGTAAGGTATAGAAGGTTTTTTGTGTTATCGTATTTTGTCTAAGGTTTGTTTTTGTGGGCGATTTTCCAGTAAATTAGCGACAAGGTTTTCTTTATAAAACCTATTTTGCCCCTTTACAAGTAACATTATACAGTATGCGGACACAGCGGCACTTTACACTCGGTTTACAAAGAATTTACAATATCTAGTTGTAAATCTCAGCATAAGCAACGTTTTAATTTTACACAAATACAAGATGAAATTGTTTTTCATCCACTTCATTACCGAGGGTTATTTACCATTTAATGTCCAGGCAATATTTACCAAAAATTGGTACGTCTCAGTTTAAGGACTATAAATCATTTTATGATATGTGTGACCCTATGACAACTCTTAGCTTCCTGGAAGCAGTACTGTCCGTCACCATCTGATAATATACCTCTTGTGGGAGTTCCCCCAACTACAGTACAAGCCGTTTGACAGGAATTAGGAGGACATGATAACTATTCATTTAATTTGATTATATAAAGATCACTGGATATAATAACGGACTCGAAAATGTTTCATGTGTGAAATGCAGAAGCAAGAGTATCCATTCCAAATCCTGTGCCTTTACAACATGGCACGTATATATTTTTACGGCTAGTTTCTGGTGCTGTAAATGACCACATCTCCACAAGAATAAGAATTTAAAGGCTAAATTTACCCAAAAGGTAGGTTTTAACATACAAAATAGAAGTCATTTAATAACATTATGGGGTCTGTAAGCTTGTATGCTTGCTGATTTCCACAACTATAGAAACCTCAAACCCCTGTGGCTTTCATTTTAATGGCCCTTTGCTTAGAATGAGGTGTCAGAGATTTTCTCTGCTTAAAATCTGAGTGGTGCTGAATAGGTTTGAGGGCTCCAAGTAGGACCACATCAGGCATGTAGCTAGGGGATTGGGTGGCAGGGCATGTGCCCTGAGCATTAGATGTGGGGTAGGATGCTCTTGGCACCTGTTGTGTTAGATGCCAGCCCCCCACTAGCGAAAGTCAGTACTTGGGTGACAGATTAAGAGCAGTAATGCAGATAAGTGAAGCGGAATATGAACAGAATTCAGTGACTCTATACAAACTTGTCAGACATGAAGTTGCACTTCAGTGCAAGAGAAGTTTAGGAGCCGGCAAGGAAGGTGAATGACTGAGGTCATTATTGGGTTGACGCAGGCTAACCCCAAGTGTGGAGTCTAAGAAATCCTCCTTTCTTCATACATAACCCCAACAAGCAGGTATGAACTTGCTAGTAGGACTCCCACATCTCAGTCCCTAGGATAGTCCTCAATAGATGGTCAGGTTACAGATGGTAGGTTCAATCAGTATCATGAAACAGCACCAGCAGCGAGAGTTAATAATAAATTCTTAATAATAACAGGGATACTATGTTGGCAGCAAACCTTTTGCCTGGTGGAGGACAGGAGAGCTGACAGCAGCCAGACACATTAAGACTGTCGAGACAACCATCTGATGTCTATGGCTACCTAAATGCATGACTATTTTAAGATCATGCAGCATCTTCTAATATTAATAAACGGTCTTGCAGAAGACTTTATGTCCACTAGTCAAAATGACCAGGCACTAAATTAGGATGTAACAGAAAAGTCAATGCATAAAATGGTTTCGAGCGACTTTACATAAATCAATATTAATCATTAAATGTCAATATTTATGATTCTAACACAGTAAAGATAACATTTATCCCACTGCATGGCTACTAAAAACATACATACACTGATATAAAACTTACAAAATACACAGGTATTTACAGTACTACACATAGCATAGAACAGCATAGAAGTCTGTAGGAAAGGTCACCGACACCTTAGGGAAATTACTTCGGTAACCCACTGTCTTTTCCATCTGCTCCAATAGAACGGACAACCTTCACTTTATAGGCAGCAATGAGGACTGCAAGTCTACAGTATTTCAGCAAGCTGCAATTATACAACAAAGCAAGCATGCATCAATGCGTAGTCCCCACTTAACGCGGCAGCGCTAAATTATTTATTTGTACAATGACTCTGAGGGCAGTCAGAACAGAAAAGGCAGAAATTCACAGCAGTCAAGGTCAGGAAACATTTAAAGGCACAGAACCATGTTCAAGCAATGATAAAGATGGCATGTAGTCATATGAAATGGATTAGTACAGAAAGCTCTCATCAGCGGTGTAACTAGGAAAGACTGTGTCCCGTAGAAAACTTTTACCAGGCCCCCCTCCCCTGGGTGCCACTCATCCCCCCCTTGTAGATAATGCCTCCCCATAGATTCTGCCACACAGTGCCCCCTGTAGATACAGCCCTGCTGTACATAATGCCATACAGCCCCCTGTACATAACGCCATACAACCCCCCCTGTAGAGAACACCATACAGCCACCCTGTAGATAACGCCATACAGCCCCCCTGTAGATAGCACCATTCAGCCTCCCTTTGTAGATAACGCCATACAGCCCCCCTGTAGATAACGCCATAACCTCCCCCTGTAGATAACGCCATACAGCCCCAATCCCCCCCCCCCCAAAAAAAAAACAATAAAAAACCGGCATGTAGCCTATGGGTTGTCCCACAAAACACATGTATCCCCTATCCAAAGGATAAGGGATACATGTGTGATAGCTGGGGGTCTGACTGATGGGACGCCCAGCGATAAGGAGAACGGGGGACCGAAAGTCCCCCGAAGTGCTCCATGAGAAACCTTGGACTTCCGGGTCTGTGTCCGGCATCTCAATAAAAATGAAAGGAGCGCAGGGCCACGCGCTCCATTCATTTCTACGGAGCTGCCAGACACAGACCCCGGTCTAATGCCACGGGCCCCTAAGCAGCCGCTATGGCTGCTGCAGCAGTAGTTATGCCACTGGCTCTCATGTTCTACAGATAACAGGTGAAATTGTATGAACAATGGACTAAGTGACGATGAGTTGAAAAAAGTGTCAAATTTATATGGAAGAGGAAGAGGGCACTATCCTGGTTCTTTGGCTCCATAGTAATAAAAAGGATGCAGACAATCTAAAAACAGTCTATACATTATCACTGTTTGCTTTTCTGCACATAAGCTCCTGCAAACAATATATATATATATATATATATATATATATATATATATATATATATATATATATATAAGAACAGCTTAATATTGGAATGCACAAGTGGACATTCCAAATCTTAAATCTTAGCCAGAAATGAACATACAAATGTCATCATATTATATATGGATAATACACGTAAAAACAAATTCACTGACTTTAGAACCTTTCTGTTTAATAGTGTACTGTATAATCCAGCCACAAACTGGGTCCTGAATGTATTAATTTAGAATATCTTAGGAAAACTCCTGACGTACATGCTAAATGTGTCTATTGGGCTCCATTAGCCCCACAAGTATCCTTTCTGCCTTGATCGGACTGATATACATCAGCATACCTTTTTTAGATATGAATAGAATAGCGAGATCGCACAAAAACTTATACCAACGGGAATACATTTTTTTGTTTAACATGGGAGCCTATGGGTGCCACTATTTCATACATCAGAGGCATCCATTTAACATATACATTATGTGCTTTTTAAATATTTGCACCAACACGGACATCAAAAACCTATGGCACACAGAACACACATGGAACTGTAACGTATGAAAAACGCTGTATTTTTTGCGGACGTAAAACAAACACGTTCTTGATAATCTGGCCTAAGGGTGATGTAGGACTAACATTGTCATCCTTCACCCATAGGCTCTAATGGTATCTGTTTAACATATGAATCATGAAAGGAGTCATGAGAGTTCATAACAAATACGTTTAACATATCTCATAATAGTCTATTGGTGATGGATGCCACTCTTAGGCATCCGTCACAGCCTACGTTTAATGTAAACATTGGGAGCACATATGGCAAAAAACGTGATGAGAACATAGCTTTAATAAGGTACTGTATTTGAAAATGAGTTTTCTAAAGCGCTGTTCACACTGGCATCAATTTCTTCCATTTTTATAGGATCCATGATAGATCCGACAAATCAGTTACGCTACACTCACACGACAGTGAAAAACGTCAGTGTGACGACCGTTTTTTTAACGGCCGTCACACGGGCGTTTTAAGGACAATGAAGTTCTATAGGTGTATTCACATGTTCTATTTTTGGCCGTTTTTACGGCCAGAAGGTTCCCATAGAAGTCAATGGATCAGCATTTACCGGCCGTTTCTCAGGAAACAATCCTTGTAACGGCCGGTAAAAACTGATCCCTCCCGAGGACTCCCCGCACACAGCGCTACTCTGAGCGCTGAGCCCGGGGAAACCCTTGACATTACTGTCCATATAAGGACAGTGAAGTCAGGGCTTTCAACAATGGAATCCCCGGCCAGAGCATCGCAAGATCTAGTCTTGTAAATGGCACACCCTGCCTGAAGATAGCAAACCCCTCACCCCATCCCCCGTAGGTAGCGCCAGTGTAGCTCCCTATAGGAGCAGAATCTCCTGGAGAAGCCCCTGGCGTCACTATCCATATATGGACAGTGACATCCAGGGGTTACTCCTGGAGCGGAATCCCCGGCACGCTCTGGAAGGAGATTCCGCTCTCCTGATGTCACTGTCCATTTATGGACAGAGACGTCAGGGGCTCCGTTTATGAGGATTCCCCGTCCAGAGTGATTTTGCTCCTAGAGTGAGCTACAGTGACGCTATCTACAGGGGAGGGGGGTGCTATCTACAAGGGGGGTGCTATCTACAGGGGGTGTGCTATCTATAGACAGGGGGTGCTGTATCGGAGGTGTGGCACTATCCACAGGGGACACTGTGGCGATATCTACAATGGGCACTGTGGCAATATGTGGGCTCTGTGGCACTAGCTACAATGGGCACTGTGGCACTATGTGGGCACAGACACTTTATATGTGGGCACTATGTCCCTTTATATGTGGGCACTACGTGGGCACTGACACTTTATATGTGGGCACTGTGTCACTTTATATGTGGGCAGTCTGGTACTATGTGGGCACTGTGGCACTATCTATAGTGAGCACTGTGGCTCTATGTGGACACTGGCACTTTATATGCAAGCACTGTGGCACTATGGTACTATGTGGGCACTGGCCCTATGTGGGCATTATCTACAGTGGGCACTGTGGCACTATCTACAGGGATATTGCAGCACTATCTACATGGGGACTGTGTTGTTTTCAGGGGGTTGTGTTTTATTTTTTTAACAGCCATTAAAAATGTAATGCAAACGGAAGACAAACGGCCATGAAAAACGGACAGACGGACTGGAAATGGATGAAAATTTAGAGACACAATGATGCAATGACTGCGCTATTGATTCAGTCATAAAAACAGAAACCTGACGGAATGGTAACAAACGGAAACCATTAGCAGTGTTTCCGTCACCATTGATATCAATGGTGATGCAAACGGAAGCTAAGGTTTCCGTTTGCCTTTCGTTGATTGGTTCTCCCGACGGAAACCTCTGACGGAATCCCTCAACGGAAAGCCAATGCTGATGTGAACAGGCCAAAAAATTGACAGTTGATCAGTTTTTAATGGCCATTTTTTTTTCACTATCGTGTGAATGTAGCCTTATAATGTTATGAGTAGTTTGAAGGATGCAACATGATCTGTTTTACTTTTCTCATTGACGTGGATTAGTCAGGTTTCCAGTTTTGCTTTTTTTTTTTTTTTACTGAATAGATTAGGACATACTACACTGACCATCAAAGAGCAACGTAAGGCTTCATTCACACCTGCGCTAGGGCTCCGTTCTGCCGGAGCTTTCTGTCAGAACGGAGTCCTGACAGACACAAACAGATCCGGTGCCAATGGTTCCCGTTTGTCTCAGTTGTGCAAGGGTTCCGTCATTTTGACTGCAGCAATACTGTAGTCGACTACGCTATTGATTCCGTCAAAATGACGGAACCCTTGCACAACTGAGACAAACGGAAAACATTGGCACTGGATCCGTCACCATTGAAATCAATGGTGATGGAAACTGTAACCTATGGTTTCCGATTGTGTCTGTCAGGGCTCCATTCCGACAGAAAGCTCAGACAGAACGTTGACCTAGCGCAGATGTGAATGAAGCCTTAACCTGACAAACAAACTAACACAAATGTGTACATAACCAAAACAACTTTAACTATGGCCATTTTGTATTAAGTTAATATTTTTTCAATGTTTCTCTCACACATTTATCACCTATTTACAGGTGGAGTCCCCCCACTGATCACTAGAACGGGGGTACCAAGCCCCTTCCTTCTCACTGTAAAACTGCAGTCAGGAGGAGCTTGAGTGTAGTGGTGGTCACACATGTGCCAACATGCCGCTCCATTCAATGTCTAGGGGACCAACGGAAACAGTTAACCGCTGTACTTGGCTGTTTCCGTCAGTCCCTGTGGACAGGTAATAAATGTCCTTCATGGGACAACCCCTTATATATTTAACAATTAGCTAGAGTCAAATTGTCTCAGCTTCTCCAATTTTCCATATAGAAAGTGATATATTCTCATACAGAGAAAAGTACATACAGCAGTTACAGATATAAGCAAATGTTGCAAAACTCCTGTGTTACATCATTTAACCATAAAAACGTATATAGCTTCGTCCATAGTATGATTGTATACATATAGACTGACTAACAGGACAATTAAACAAAATGTGAAGTGTGCCCGTTTGTAAAAATGGCATTTGCACTTTTTCATTTAAAAGTGCATTGTTTAATAACGAATAATTAATAATACATTTTTCTTTTCTACATTTCTTCCGAGCTTCTATTTTTGTTTTATTTTTTTTACAGATTTGACTTAATACCTTATTAATGGAAGCTCCAGATTTACAATGTTCCGGTGACATCCCCAGTAACAGCATGACAGAACCTGTTTAAATTCTTAACCGGTCATGGTTAATTCCTTTATTTCTATACAGATCACAATACATGACACCTAAAGTAAAGCATAGGAATGTTAAACCCAGAAATTCCAAAACATTTAACTATTTATTTACCACAGGGATAAAACATGCTGTGAATTAATGCATCAGTAGCTCAAAAACGCACAGTGAACAAATTAATTGTGTAAGCAGAAACTAAATCGACATTGTCTCAGACCTTCTAAACACGGCAAAACCATGTGCAGGCAGCTTGTACAGCAGTCTCTGCGGGTCCATATCACGGAGTCCGTAGGCACTGCCATATAGTTCCTTCATGTGGCATCATATTCTCCCTAGGAACAATATCTCCAAAATATAGCACGCGAGTGGACCTGCCACTTTTTCTTCCTCAGGAATTCGGTATGAATCGGAGGTACAATAATGGCCCATTGATTTCTATGGCTACTGAATGAAGGAACTACACCAAAAACTGCATCTAAACTGTGTGTGAACCTGGCCTATTACCAACATGTCATTTATGTTCACTGGAATTTACTAAATAAACTCTGAAAAAAATCACAGAACGGTTGAATAGTTCTAGCCAAGTCAACATAATAGTTTCTCTTGGTTATGTTCTGCTCAGGTATTTCTATACCTTACAGGTAACACAGCAAATATGTTTGCGTCATTACTATGCTGGTACAGGCGACAAGGTTATGGAGTTTGTTTGTGATGGAGGTAATGGGTGAAAGTGTACATTACTATGGCCAAGATGCATTTATTGGTGACATTGGCACTTGCACTTACGGTACAATGAAACAAAACAAGTTGTTTTCCAGTTAAAACACTTACTAAAAATAATGCATATTACCCAGTAGTACTTAGAATTAAATACACATTAAAATGTCGCTAAGAGAGTCATAGATTGGAACAGCTGAACAGGAGAACACTTGTATTAATTTAGACTATGAATAATTCCACTTGTAATGCTCTCAGCTAAAGTGAAAGGCAAGGATACGTTCCTTCTCCACCCCCATTGCTGCTGCTTAATCTTGTAATTTATTTATAGATCATCTTGTCATTGGAGTGGAGAAGTCTTTGTGACCTATGGAGAGTCAATACACTACTGATGAAACTACATCAATCCTGCTGTATAAGCCTCGGAGAGATACAGTATAATATCGTCAATATAACAACTGACTGGAAAAGCCATGCACAGCATCCGCCAAACATGTACACAAACTGTAGATCTTTCTCCCAAGAATCGATATTCCATAAAGCTGTATACGGATATTGTTAAAACTTGACAATGAGAGCAAAGTTGGTCTTTACAATACAAGAAAATGGACCTGAAGCACCCAAAATCCTGCTAAGAATCATGGTCCCATAGGTTTTAAAGGACTATACAAATCTAAATAAAAAAAATAAAAAAAACCTGAACTCATGTAGTGCTCTATCTGACACTTGGTAGCTAATCTTTCCAACTAGAATTTGGCCCCTAATCTCAAGAGCTTCAGCTGGTGGAAGAATTGTTTATTCACATGAGCTCCCTGTGGAATCTATTTTCAATTATTCCATTTTCTGATGTGAGGCACGAGGTGTGATGAATTTTGAATGTGCCTCACATTAATAGTAATTAACCCCATTATGTTTCTCAGTCATAATGGGTTAAAGTGTAAGGTACGGATAGTACACAGGCAGTTGTTAGGACATACCTAAGTATGCCCTAACAGGAAATATGGTCAGACAGCCCTGGGGTCCTTCAATGGACCCTGGGCTGTCTGCTCATATATGGTATGTCCCTCAATCGCGTCACAGGGATTTCCTGTGACGTGATCCAAGGGGCACCCCCCTTCTCATTTTCCCATTGAATGCTGTGGTCAGGTTTGATTGCAGCATTCAGGAGAATAGCGGCGGAAAGGAGAGGTTTCTCTCATCTGGTGCTGTGTAATACAACAATTGCCCCGCTTCTGACAAGTGCACGCGGTCAGCATGAGGTGATACGGCTGGTGCTGCACTAATGAGCGGCGGCGAAGGCACTGAAGACAGAGAACATAGGGGTGTTTTGCAGTGCATGAAAAAAAATAATGAAAAAAATTTGATATCCAATAACCCAAGAAATTTTGTGGACCGAATGTCACACGGTGCTATCCTAGTAATTAAAGCAAAAAAGCAAAAAACAAAAAAAAACCTCTAGGATATATCAGCACTCACATGGGTATGTAGTAAAAATAAATAAATAATTTTATTAATTAAGTAGTTAAAAAAGGGGAAAAAAAAAGTCATATCACAGACCAATTCCCATGAGGAAATAACACTGATATTACAAATAACAGTTCATGCAAATGTGACCAGTAAATGTCATCACCCAAAAATACATGGAAACAAGGTCACATAATTTGTATAAACATGTCCAATGACAACATATATGCAGTGCACAATTGAAGAGTAAATATCACCCTTTTAGAACAAGGAGGACGTAAGCACACTAAGCCTGTCTGACATATGGAGGGTTAATGAAGTAGAGGAGCCAGGTTATAGCCAGCAAGCAGGAGTTGAAGATAAGCGTGTAATCTACTCATCTGGTTACGAGATCGTCAGTCCAGAATTCATCTGTTTATCACTCACAAAGACTTGCTGTGACTACGTGGAGACGAGTATTTTCAATAGGGTTTCCTGACCCATAGCAGGGCTCCCAGTTGTTTGGGAGTAAGTCTCCCTCCTCACTTCAACTTGAGGTGATACGGCTGGTGCTGCACTAATGAGCGGCGGCGAAGGCACTGAAGACAGAGAACATAGGGGTGTTTTGCAGTGCGTCTGCCATGTTCTCTCTTCAGTGCCGGCAATCATTAGTGCAGCTCCGGCCGCATCACATCATACGGACGGCGCGCACTTGTCAGGACTCAGGAACAGGGCAATGGCTGCATTACACAATCGCAGCCCCGCTCTAACAACATTCATGTGTTACAATGCTAAGCCGAGCGTCCGCACAGCTCAGTATCGAAATACATGAGATTACGGTATCGAATATTTTGAGGGTGCACGGTACCGAAACAGTATCAAAGCTTCGATGCATCGTGCATCCCTACTAAGAATATTACTGCAATATTTACGTCAAAGAAAGCCTGGATAGGATTAAGGTCAACTAACCTGTAATCCAGATATATGGCAAACATTATTAAAGAAATCTGATTTTAGGACAGCAAGCTGCTCAGCAAGAGTTTAAATACTATAAAAGCATAAAAGATTATAGTACATAATATTCTAAATGGCAGAGAATTTAATGACCAGATGGGGAAACCAAGCAAAGAGTGCCAAGGAAAAAGACACATGAAGTAATAGAGTACTGGCATTCAAAAGAGCTGAAAAACAAGAGCATTTGAAGGATAAAAGAACAAATCTTTGCTCAAAGCAAGTTTGGAGATAATATCACTAGCCAAAAAAATACTTATAAATCCAGGGATTGTGTTGTAGATTAATGTTTTACAGTATGAACAAGTCACATATGGCTGAGCGAGCAACTTTGTGTGTTACATATTGAGGACAGTCTGGCCTATGATTGACTATAGAACAGCAACATTCGTGAGCCACATGATTGCCAAATTTTCTTAAGCACAGACAAAAATGGATCAGCCCATAACACCAGTTGCCTCCATGAGAAGTAAAGCACAATGAAAGAAAGAATAATGAGGTAATTCTTATTGCATTGGGCATTGCATTGGGCACGCTGATTCAGTGTGGCTTATCCGTGTGTGACTATCAGATGCGATTTCCATGCAGAACCCATGTCACTTCTATTATTTCCTCAATATGGATTTTACCAATTGCGGCAGAAATTCTGCACCATATGAACTACTGATTCCCATTGAAAATAATCCCTAGACGACTTAAAGGTTTTTTTTCTCCCACAATTAACATTTATCGCCTATTCACAGGATAGGTGATAAATGTATCATCGCTGGGGACCCTCCACTGGGACCCCAGCGATCTCTAGAACGGGGGTCCTGACCCCAGTTACTCCTCACTGCACAATCACAATTAGGAGGATTTTGAATGGAGCGGAAGGTGAGCATGTGTGCTTCCGCTCCGTTGAATGTCTATGAGGCCGATGAAGTCAGTTGAATGTAGCGTTCGACTGTTTCCGTTAAGTCCCAAACAATAAATGGAGCGACGGACGCATTTTAGGCCGGCACCCACCTCACTAGGGGGGGTGTAGTGAGGAAAATCTGAGGGTTCAGGACCCCCTTCTCACGTTCAATGGCGACCCCAGCGATCAGAGAATTATCACCTATGTATTTATTATACATACACACACACACTGTCCGAATTCAGAGCTTAAATGGTTATTTCCATCTCAGACATTTATGGTCTATCCACAGGATATGCCATAAATGTCTGATAGGTACGGGTCCCAGCTCTGGAACCAGCACCTAAATTTAGAACGGGGGTCACACAATCCCTGTCCCGCCTGGAGAGGTGGTTACGCATGCACGTGTCTCTCTCTATTATGTTACGTAAAAGATAAGCAGTGCTGTGGATATGTCAAATGTCGGAGATGGGAATAACCCTTTAAAAATTAATAGTTTATACAGAATAGGAAAATTACATTTGAAGATTGGAAAAACCTCTCCTGACAGTCATCATTTCACACATTCAAAGACTGCAAAATCCTCAATTTACATACATATAATCTATTAGCAGGGAATGATCCGATTATCCTCTGCTAGGAGTTCCTGAACAAATCAGACAATTGCTCAAAGGTTCTGTGTAATATCGCAGAAGATTTCTTCGTAGTAAAAATGCTGCCAGACTAGTATTTTCAATACAGAAGTGTTTTGGCTTCACCCATACACCGAAATCATGATATATGGGTGTTCCATATGAACAGCCACCATTGTTAACAATGTCCCGCCTCGAACACTAATCAAAAATTATTGGGCTTTGTGTCATCCTAGTGCTTATCGGCAGCAACAATAAGCTAAATGAACACATTTATAGACTTTCATACCTATACATTTATTAGTAAGAACAAAAAAATAGACATTTAGGAAGACACCCCTTTTGTAGTCAATTGTATTTAATACTGAAGTAGAATTTGATATTATTGTGCATAACTAAAAGGTAGCCAAATTATGTTTATTAAAATGAGTTACTAGAGATCATTTTAATCCCAGCATAAAGCAATGGCCAGTGCATCTGCATTTACGCTGTAGAGAATATGGCCCAGATCTCCCCATGCCAATTTCAGCACCACTTCAATACTATGTGGCAAAATTACTACATGGCTACAAATTACTATGTGGAAAGAAATGACTCAATGGCAAGATGATGGTTGTAGAGATGCACTGAATATCTGTTGGCAAGCGCATGGTATGACATTTATAGTGCATAGTAAGGTTCCTACATGTTATGGGCATTATTTTGGGTTGATGGGGCTTCTTCTGTACCCTCAAATGGGTTACAAGATGAAACTCAATGAAGTTTCATTTCACATACACTATATTGACATATGTATTCGGACACACCTCTTAATCATTGAATTTAGGTGTTTTATTTAGTCCCATTGTCAGAGGCGTAAAAAATCCAGCACATAGTCATGCAGTCTGTCTTTACAAACATTCGTGAGTGTATGGGTCGTTCTAAAGAACCCACTGAATTCGAGCGTGGTACTGTAATAGGATGCCACCTTGGAAACGAGTCAGTTTGAGAAATTTCTTCCGTCCTAGATATTCCACAATAACCTGTGAGTGATAATATTGTAAGGTTGAAGTGTTTAAGAACCACAGCAACTCTGTTACAAAGTGTCAGAACACGTAAAGTTACAGAACGGGGTCACCGAGTGCTGAGGCGCATAGTGAATAAAAGTCACCAATGCTCTGCTGACTCAATAATTGCAGAGTTCCAAACCTCCTCTGGCACAAAAACTGTGCGCCGGGGGCTCCATGGCATGGGTTTCCATGCCCGAGCACCTGCAAGAAATCCTTATATCACCAAGCAAAATGGCAAGCGTCGGAGAGGTGTAAAACACACCGCTACTGAACTCTTTTGCGGTGGAAACGTATTTTGTGCAGTGACGAGTCACACTTCTCTAACTTTTGATGGACAAGTCTGGATTTAACAAATGCCAGGAGACTGTTACCTGCCTGACTGCATTATGCAACTGTAAAGTTTGGTGGAGGAGGGATAATGCTATGGGGTTGTTTTTCAGGGGTTGGCCTAGGCCCCTTAGTTCCAGTGAGGGGAAATTTTAATGCTTCAGCATACCAAGACATTTTGGACAATTGTATACTTCCAATTGTGTAGTAACCGATTGGGGAAGGCCCTTTTTCTGTTCCAACATGACTGTGCCCTAGTGCACAAAGCAAGGTCCATAAAGACATGGTTTGGAGAGTTTAGTGTGGAAGAACTTGACTGGGCCGCACATGGCCCTGACCTCAACCCCATCAAACACCTTTGGCATGAACTAGAACGGAGATTGCCAGCCAGGCCCTCTCGTCCAAAATCAGTGTCTGATGCTCTTCTGGATGAATGGGCAAAAATTCCCATAGACACTCCAAAATCTTATATATACACACACAAAAAAAGAACAGGGAGTCATACACTATTTATACATGAAAGTAGAAAATCACAAATTTTATTTTATCACAAAAATGGGGTATATAAAGTATACAGGAGATACAAACTAGATTGACTGTATAAAGGCTACACAGAATGGACAAATATCACAGTGGTGCATACATAACACATAGGTAGGTTACGATCATTAGAATATGTGATATTAATTACATAAACATCTGGCCATAAGTTACCCTATCTAGGACATGTATAAGGAGAAAAGAACATAATGCAAAACTTTGTTCAGGATTGTGGAAAGGAGTTTACATATCCACAAAATAGAAGAACAAATATAGTATCTCTATAAATCAATGTAAATTGGGGCAAAAAAGAAAGTCAGCATGTGTGCCAAATGGCAAAAAGTTGCTAAATCACCTGCCACTAACAAAAAGGCCCTAACCACGGTACATCTGTTTCTATATGTATGTATGGTGGTTAGGGCCTTTTGTTTGTGGCAGCTGATTTAAAAACTTTTTGCGGTTTGTCCATATATTGTATGTCTGGGCACCTTTATATAAATTACCGGTATGCGTAGTGTTATAGAAATAAACGAATTAATGTAAATGTCCACAATTCAACACTGCAAAACCTTTTAATTACACCTTGGGATATGTTCACACGCAGAGTCAAAAACTTCTCAAAATACGGAGCCGTTTTCAAGGGAAAACAGCTCCTGATTTTCAGACGTGTTTTTTTGTGCCACTCTCGATTTTCGCTGCGTTTTTACGGCCATTTGTGGAGCTTTTTTCAATAGAGTCTATGGAAAACGGCTCCAAAACTTCCCAAGAAGTGTCCTGCAATTCTTTTTCGCGCCCGTTTTGTTACGCATAACAAAATTCCGCGAAAAACGCTCTGTCGGAACAGAACGCCGTTTTCCCAGATGTTTGGAGGCATTCTGCTTCCGATTTTTCGGCCGTTTACAGCCCGAAAAACGGCCGAAAATAGGTCGTGGGAACATACCCTAATAGTATATTCACACGCAAACGCAAAATACGTCTGAAATTACGGAGCTGTTTTCAGTACTCACGTTTTTCGCGGCGTCTTTTATGGACGTAATTGGAGCTGTTTTTCATTGGAGTCAATGAAAAACGGCTCCAAAAACGTCCCAAGAAGTGACATGCACTTCTTTGATGCGGGCTTATTTTTGCCCGCCGTCTGTTGACAGCGACGCCTAAAAAATACACCTCGTCTGAACAGAACATCATAAAGCCAATTGCAAGCCATGGGCAGATGTTTGCAGACGTAATGGAGCCATCTTTTCAGGCACAATTCGAGGCGTAAAACGCCTGAATTACGTCTAAAAATAGGCCGTGTCAACATACCCTTACGGTTCATGGACACTGCAAAACCTAACTAGAGTCCCTATGAGTCTATATTACGTACTTGTAGGCACTCCATCTGCGGCCATACAGTATGGTGCCTATATGAGACACTGTATTATCCCCCAAGAAGGAATGCAATGACTCTACACTATCGCTCACCACGATTTTTATAATTCCATGAGACAAAACCTCTTTGTTCCACCGTATAAAACATGAGGAACACGGAGGTATAGTATGGGTAGGTGAACTGTAATACAGATTCATACTACACAGATCTGTAATGCGTTCATGTGAATGAAGACATATAGATATATAGGACACACTCACACACACACACACACACACACACACACACACACACACACTAATATGTTTCCCTTGGACATCAGACTGGTTTAGCACACAATGTAAGACTAAGATTCAAGGAAAAGCCTGGGAAAACCTTTATCGTGAGGAGAACATCATAACAAGTAAGAGCAGTCAGCCAAAAATTGATGAGCAGCCTTCAGTAATCAATAGAAGATAATGAATCCAACGCTGACCCTGATGGACCAGTGTGGATTCATTATAATGGACCTTAGGAAGTGGGATATAATATTAAAATCACCAATGTATTTTTGCTGTCACTGTATAATCCATCATCCAAATTAGTTATTACGGTGTAAACCTTGCTCTTCAGCAGCAGCACATTTTGCTTTGTAAGTATCCAGAGATATTGCTAATTCTGAGCACAGCAGGAGCCCTCTCACCGTTCAGCTGAGAAGCACATTTTGGAGGTGACAGACTACCCAACCGAAGAGTTAACAAGTCCAGCAAATGCTGACGACACTCTAATTAGAAAGAGAAAATGGACAGCAAAGGAAATCTTTGGCATCTCAAAAGATATATTAAACTAATTGAAAGCTGAAATTTTATAGAAGTTTATATAAACTAATGCAGCAAAAGACGCACAGGGACCTTTAGAACATGTTGGTGTTGAAGAAGAGGTTATTCTATTTACATAATGCGTAACATAATTCTGGGGCTCTGTTCACATCTCGTTTGTGTCTTCCATCGGAGATATACCTTGAGAGTATTTCCCACCATATACCTCCAATGGAAGGCTCCAACGTATGCCACTGCATAGGCAAACGTCAACCATAAGGTCCATTTGTTTTACTGGATGCCTCTGTGTGGAATAGTGTAACTAATTGTGCTGTGCCAACTCATACCGCCCTGATGTATGCCAAAAAGATGTATGGAGCCCTTTTAGATACAAATACATTGAATTGAAAAATGAATAAATTTTGGAAATAGTCTTAATTAAAAATGTCCTATTGTTTTGTGTCTACAGCTCCAATACATGCCTATATGTTTCTATGGTAACAAACAAACAAACAAACAAACAAACAAACAAACAAACAAACAAACAAACAAACAAACAAACACAGTGTATTCTGATCCTGCAGTCATACTTTCTTTCATCTGTCCCCTAATTCTTGCTGATCTATCAATGAAAGGCAATACGACTGCCGGTCCAGACAACACAGGGTTTGTCTGTTACCATGGAAACATATATGCCTGTATAGGTGCTGCAGACACAAAATAATTGAAAAATTGATGATTAAGTTGAATTAAAAAAGAAATGTTTGGGATGGTGGACATAGCTGTTAACTAGATGCCGACACAGGACGAGCGGCAGGTACTTAGCGTATTAGGACGAGCATTCTCGTTCTATGTGACAGCCAGTGTCCACGCGCAATCAGGAGCGGGTCAACGGCTGTAATAAACAGCAGCTGCCCCGGTCTAACCTCGGAGAGAAGAGAAACCTAACTTGTATGGCCAGACAGTCTAGGGTCCATTGAGGGATCCCAGGGCTGTCTGACCATATTTCTTGTTGTTAGGGCATACTGAGGTATGCCCTAACAACTGCCTGTGTACAATCAGTACTCAGGCTAATGTACTGGCATATAGATTATAGTTAAAAAAATAAAAATGAAAAGTCCCTCTATGGGATATAAAAAAAAATAATAATAATTAATGTTAAATAAAAAAAAATAGTAAAAAATACATAGAAATACACTTTTTTTTTACAATGAATAAACGTTTTAAAATAGAAGTCCCAAAACATTGCCACGACCATAACAACCTGTACAACAAATGTATAACATTATTTATGATGAAGAAAAAACAAAAAACTGCAGCGGAACTGCTTTTTTTCTGCATTTTTGCCAAAATAAAAATTTATATAAATTAAACTATAATGTATTTGTAACAAAAAATGGTACCTACACAAAGTACCCCAAAAACAAAGTCTCATACAACTACGTTGTACAAAAAAATTAAAACGTTATGAGCATCGGGATGCAATCGGGATGAAATATAAAAAAAAGTGTTCTGTCCTCAAGGCCAAAATTGTCCATGTCCTTCAGATGTTAAATTAAATGTCCAGCTACTGGGAACCCAAACGATTAGCTGTAAACTGAGGGGAAATCTGGCAAGTTTTTTATTCTTTTGCAGCGCCACCACAGGGGATCTGAGGCATTACACAGTTCCTATTGAAACCAATGCACTGTCTGTAAAATGGGCAGTCCTCTAGAGCTGACTAATAGGTAAGGATCCAGAACAGGGAATTCTCTTCTCTTATCCATGTCCAACAATATTATTATAGATTTTCTGAATATTTCTAGTATCATTTCTTGTATATAGGAAATTTAATTTCACTAGACAACCAGATAATGGGTCACAATAATGAAAATTCCTGCAGTCAAAACCGTGTCAGAGCTGTAAACTCACAAAATCTTTACCTTCATTGTGTTCCAGAACTTATATCCAAATATCCCAAAAAGGGTTAAAGACCGTGCAGGAAATTTGAATTTCGTAGAGGCTTATAAAAATTTTAAGTGGGTATTAAATGAGGCAAGATAAGAACACTAACTGGAGAAATACATCATAACACCATGCAATATAATCACTGCATCCTACAGCAGTGTTTATACAAGACATTTTCATTTATGAATGTAAATGACACTAAGGACTATCTCGTCATTAATAATTAAACCAATTTATTCCGGATCTTAAGCATTTTACAAGAGGAAAGCTTTTAACCTTGCACTTTTTAAGCTCCTATGAGATATAATAAAGGAGAAATAAGGAGACCGTTTTAGTAATTCTATATTTTACCTTGTAAAATGATTAAAAAAATATCGGTACAAAAATGTAGTTATGTATTGGGCATGTAATTATATACGCTATATGTACATGTCATTTTAACCAATTTGTCCTTCTCAACCTCTACTGTCAAATGTTTGCACACACACATTTTATATACACATATATATATATATATATATACACACACACAAAGCATCAGTAGATTTGCTTACCTGCCATCATTTTCTGAGCTTCATATGGCTCCATATAGCCATCATTCTCAGTCACTATTTCTACAGTTGTTTGGCTTCCAGGGCCTTGTTTAGCATCAAATGGGTCTGCATAGTCTTCAAGGATGATTACCTAAAACAAAAGTATGGGAAGTTTAATATTTAGGGAAACATACAGTATGTGCATTGCAAGGTATCAAGAAATTAATAGTAGTGCAAGTCCCTTAAAGGACACTCTAGGCAAAGCTTATACACTTTGTGATGCGTAGTCCAGTTCTCAGGAAGTGGTAATGATACAGAGATCCTCTTTTTTCGTTTTCTTTGAACCCCGGTATCGTGCACCACCCTTATCAGTTTTTCTTTGAAGCTAGGTTGATCTCATCACTACCATTATACACAAGACAGATGGGTGTAACTTTGTTATTTTGTTACAACATAAAAAAATAACAAAGACATCAAAGATGACCTTTCAAAAAAAATTGGAGTTGTCAATTGTAATTTTTAAGCAAAGACTCAAATTGTTGGCCTATTATATACTAACAAATTCTGCAGCCACGTATGTTAGACTTGTTCACATTTATCTTCTGGAGGTCTGAATGTGTCAATCAAAAACAGTTTAAGTGCTGGTGGCAATTATTGATCCACACCGCAAGCACTTCTGCTCAAGAACCACATAGGGAGAGTAATGGTGGTCCCTCCCTAAGCCAAGAAAAAGGATAAAAGGACATGTAACTATTATTATTTTTAATAGCATGCTTATGTTGTGGGTCAGGTTGGGATTCAGTAGGTGACTGGAGATTTCCAGCTGGAGTTTTCCTTTTAAATATTTCCAATGGAAGAACGTCCTATGATCACTGGGTCTAGTATAACATTTCTGGAGAATTCAGTGATAAAGTTTGTTTTCAGAAGTCTAATGGTTTTTACATGTTAAAATGTTAACAATTTTAACATGTAAAAACCATTAGAAAACACACACACACACACACACACACACACACACACACCTCTTTTCAGGAAGTCTCACTTTTCGGAGCTCAGGAAATTATAGCTCTCACACAAAAAAGATAGAAAGAAAAATGATGAATGTGAATAGTAAGAATGTTTTAGAGTTTTTAAAAGTTTTGGAATGGTCAGGAATAAAACGTCAAAGGATCCAGCATAAATCAACTGATTACTGGACTACCGATTCAGGATCAGATTCTAGCTATGGAGAAGAAGTGACCAGGCATGGTCCGTTGATGGACATTTCCACCAGTTCTGTAATTGAGGGGAATAATAACCCTTTAGGAGGAGCATCAGAAGGGGTCGTCAAAGGCAGAAGAGGCAATTATGCAGGAGTCAAGCGAAAGCAGGTCTCTTGGAGACAGTAAGAGACTGCTCTTCTAATAATGTAGTGTCTATATCTGATTTAGATGTACCTGTTTCTACCAATGTAACAACTGTGATTAATCTGTCCGATCTTATTTTGACTCCAGATTGTCTGTCTCTGCTTTCAAAGGGCTTTAACTACTGTATTAATTCTGAATTTGATTATACTAAATTTGAAATAGATCTTTATAAATCAATACGTAAGATGAATTTGCATCGGGTTTTTTCTGGTCATGTTTCTGAAAAGGTGCCTCCTATTGGAGAAAGGAAAGTTACTGTGGGTATTCTTGGCTTTAGTTTAAATGATAATTTTTCTGCTGAAGATAGAAAAATGTTACATATTTTAATGGATGTCCCTATTGAAGAAGTGGATTGTGAACCACAATCGTACAATATTGAGAAGTTTCAGGGTGGGAGACCATCCACCTTTAACCCTCCTTTACCTGCCGGTTCACAATTAGATTTATTTCAAAAAGAGGTTTTACGTGATGTAAAATGCCTCATTTATCCTTCAGCCATTCCCAATCTATCAGTAGAGGAAAGAAAGGCATTGAAATGGTTAAGTTCTAATAATAATGTTATTTTAAAACCGGCAGATAAAGGAGGGAATATAGTGTTACTGTCCAAAGAATATTATATTCAGGAGGCCCATCGCCAGTTAGATGACAATTCGGTCTATGAAATCCTTAAACAGGAACCAACTTCATTGTACCTAAGGTTATTGAGATCACTATTGAGAAAAGGGGTTGAGGGTGGTTTCTTTTCTGAAAAATTCGGAGAGAAATTAATTATACCATTCCCCAACAGACCATACTGGTATTTCATCCCAAAGGTACATAAATCAATGGAATTCCCCCCGGGCCGCCCCATTATAGCGGGAATTGGATCAGTTACTGAGCCACTTTCACGCTATTTGGACTGGGTTATGCGCCCATTATTAAAGAATATTCCTTCCTATTTACAGGATACACAAGATTTCTTGTCAATAATTATGGACTTTGGTTGGCAAAAAGGATTCAAATTGGCTAGTATTGACGTCGAAAGCCTATACACCCGTATCCCTCAGGATGCCGGTGTACAGGCCGTTAGACGTCAATTGCAGTATACTAAAAGTGATCATGCGTTTATTGACTTCATATGTGAGGCATTACAGTATGTGTTGAGTCACAATTCCTTTCAATTTGATGACATCTGGTATCGACAAAAGTCGGGAACGGCTATGGGTACTCCCGTAGCTCCGACTTTTGCGAATTTATTTTTAGCGGACTTTGAAGAACAAATGATATACAATCTTTCTAATCCCTATGCCAAATACCTACAGCTATACCTGCGTTATATAGACGACATTTTTGTAGTGTGGTCTGGTACCCAGCAGGAGTTTCTAGATTTTGTAAAATACCTGAATGCAAATTCATCAAATATGAGTTTTACACATAAATTTGGTAATCAAGAAATTGAGTTTTTGGATGTATATGTAACAATAGAGGAGGGAGCAATTCAGACTAAAGGTTATCGAAAACCTACAGCCACCAATACATTGTTGCGGTATGATAGTTATCACCCTAGACATATAACTAAATCTTTACCTTATGCTCAATTTTTACGTCTAAGACGAATTAATAGTAGTGATTTGACATTTTATGAACAGGCAGATGAGATGAGTCAAAAGTTGGAAGCAAGAGGTTATCCGGTACAATTGGTAAAAGATGCTTTAAATAGAGCTAGTGAAACTAAACAAACATCGTTATTCCATCATAAAAAACATAGTCGAAAAACTCTTATCAAAAAAGATCAGAGATTTGTTCTATCCTTCGGTTATAGCCCAATGAGTGATGTTATCCGAACAAGTATTCGAAACAATTGGCACCTAATTGAGAATGATCCATTACTTATGGAAGTCGCAATTAGGAAACCAATCGTATCCTTTCGTAGATGTAAAAATTTAAAAGACATTTTAGTCAGGGGACGTTTTTCCCAAAAAGAGAAGTGCAAAGAGAACTGGTTGACAGCTAATAGTCCAAAGGGTAACCACAGATGTGGACAATGCAATTATTGCAATTCCATAATACGTACAAGGAACCTGAATTTAGGGGGCATTACGTTTGAAATTAATGGATTAATAACCTGTAGGACCCAATATGTTGTATATGCAGTAATTTGCGATTGTGGTAGATTTTATATAGGAAAAACTATACGACCTATGTATGTAAGATTTCGTGAACATATAAGATCACTAAATACATGTGAGGGATGCCCTAGGCTGATACAACATATGCAGGAGAAACATGAAAATAACGCTCGACGCATGCGATTTGTGGGTATTGTTCACATTCAGCCATTGGTGTTAGGAGGAGACAGACACAAATCTCTGCTGCAGAGAGAGGCAGAGATCATTTCTCTGACAGGTGCACTAGGACCGCTCGGTCTCAATGATCGGAATGATCTGAGTTCGTTTTTAACATGAACCTTATTTGTTTTTAGAGAATTTGGTATTGTAATATTGATATTCTAAGATTAGAATGTACCAGTTGTATGAACCATCAAAGTATACTGTGCATTTCCCTGTCTTTTTTAATTTTTTGTTATGTAACAATGTGTACTAATTTGTGAATAAAAAGGCAGGTGAAGGAAGTGACGCTAGGGCCTTGAGAAAGCGTGTACCAGCACGTGAAACGGCCGTAGGCAATTCCACATCCTGACCTAGATCCCTTTTTTGTAATAAAGAAAATATTTTTTGCCAGCTTCGGTGAGTGCCTCGATCATTCCTCTACATATATATTCAGCTTTTTGTGCTATTCTTTCGAAGAGCAACTCCGTGGCAATTTACCTGCAATCATCCAACAGTAAGCAAGCCATATTTCAACTCCTATTCCGACTGTGCGGTTTTGGTAGTGCCAGCCTCTTTCCTTCTTCCCATTGATTGGTCAGGAATAAAACGTTGCATACTTAAATGCTTTAAGGCCTAGTTCACACTGAGTATTTTGCAGGCAGAAAAAAATCTCCCTCGAAATGCAGATTCTGACCTGCCTGCGCTTTTTTGCCACGGCTTTCGCAGTGTTTTTCGGCCGCAGCCACTGAGGACCACAGGCAAAAAACGCAGCAAAAAATGCTTTTTCTGCCTCCCATTGATTTCAAATTGGAAGTCAGAGAGCAGAACCGTGGCAAAAAAATACATGGCGCGAGCGGGAAAAGCCGCCCAGGAAAAAAGCACATCCACCTCTCATTGAAATGGGAGGCGATTTCGGCCAGTTTTCGGCACTGATTCCAAGATGGTCCCCGCGTCAAAATCAGTGACAAAAAAACTCTGTGAAGAGGGTATAAGATTCTGTGCAATATTATTATTATTGTTGTTTTAAATTCGGGGGAATGATGCATTTTTTAAGTTAACAGAAGACAAAAGAAAACAAGTGAAAGTACAATAATAAACAATGAGAGATAGGGTGAGGAGTCCCTGACAAGAAGTTAGACATAATAAAATGACTGTAGAGGGTCCCTCATTACTGTCGTAGGCAAGAACATATTGAAGATCAGGTTCAGAGATATTCTAGGCGAGGCGTTTAATAGTACTCATAGGGTCACACGATTCACTGGATAGTGCAAGAGGGGCTTCTCTCGCAGTTGACTAAATGCATTACCGATGTGATGGGCACTACCTGCGACGGAAGGAAGAGAGGGAGAAAGAGAGAATGACAAAAGAAGAAGGACATAGAGAAAGGGAGGAGAGGAGTACTGTGGATGATTTAAGTGTCCACACCATAGCAATACTACTATAGCTTAAAGAGGCTCTGTCACCAGATTTTGCAACCCCTATCTCCTATTGCAGCAGATCGGCACTGCAATGGAGATAAGAGTAACGTTTTTAATTTAAAAAAACGAGCATTTTTGGCCAAGTTATGACCATTTTTATATTTATGTAAATGAGGCTTTCTAAAGTACAACTGGGCGTGTTTAAAGTAAAAGTACAACTGGGCGTGTATTGTGTTCCTTACATCGGGGCTTTTTTACTTCTTTTAATAGATGGGCATTGTGTATAGAAGTATCATGCACTTCTCTCCACAACGCCCAGCTTCTGGCAGTGCACAGACACAGCGTGTTCTCGAGAGATCACGCTGTGACGTCACTCACTTCCTGCCCCAGGTCCTGCATAGTGTCGGACCAGTGAGGACACATCGGCACCAGAGGCTACATTTGATTCTGCAGCAGCATCGGCGTTTGCAGGTAAGTCGATGTAGCTACTTACCTGCAAACGCTGATGCTGCTGCAGAATCAACTGTAGCCTCTGGTGCCGATGTGGCCGACACGATGCAGGACCTGGGGCAGGAAGTGAGTGACGTCACAGCGTGATCTCTCGAGAACACGCTGTGTGTCTGTGCACTGCCAGAAGCTGGGCGTTGTGGAGAGAAGTGCATGATACTTCTATACACAACGCCCAGCTATTAAAAGAAGTAAAAACGCCCCGATGTAACGAACACCATACACGCCCAGTTGTACTTTTACTTTAAACACGCCCAGTTGTACTTTAGATAGCCTCATTTACATAAATATAAAAACGGTCATAACTTGGCCAAAAATGCTCGTTTTTTAAAATAAAAAACGTTACTCTTATCTCCATTGCAGCGCCGATCTGCTGCAGTAGGAGATAGGGGTTGCAAAATCTGGTGACAGAGCCTCTTTAAGAGAAAACAATACTATGTGAAATACTTACTGCCCCACAAATTACACTGATCACTGGAGTCCCAAGTGGGGGACACTATGTGATCAGTTTTTTGTTGAGGGACCCTTCTAACAAGTAGGGATTGTCCAAAGTGGAGAACCTTTCGAATGAACCTTTCAAATTAATGGGACAATGCTGCAATACCATGAACGGGTGCTACAAATGTAACAGCGTGTGCACATACGAGCGCCACAGCACCTTCAGACAAGTGATCAGTGGGGGTGCCAAGACTTGGACCTTCACCGATCTAATATTCATGGCCTATCCTAAGGATAGGCAATCAATATTAAAAACCCAGTTGGGGATTTTTCACTCTAACATAAAAACGTATTGTAGTTCAGATCCTTTTAATGTTGCACTGAAAATGGGAACAAATTTACAACATATCACTGACTTGGGCTCAGGCTATACGACATATGTCATGCTACAAGAAAATGGTCATGCTGCTTGTGACATCGGAAATATGATTGCCTGTGTGGTCATGGTGGGACATGTGACGTAATGCAACTGCAACGCGGCCATCACAAAAAATACAACATTTGCTGGATTTTGGGTCACAAATCACAGCTTCGAACCAGTGTCTTCTTTGGCCCTGAACTTATTAATATACATACATACATACATACACTCTAAAAAAAAATGCAAAACATGGACACGCTCATAAGGCACTCAATATAAAATCTCAAATTAAGAGATAAATATAAAAATATAAAAAGTCAAATTGTATGCAAAAATATTTACAAAAAGAGTACACAAATTCTTTAAAGCAGTACATAAACCAGGCCAGTGCTATCCATCCAACTAGCAAACAGGAATCACTAAGACATTAGAAAAGTAAGTGTATTTATCAGGATAAGTAGCAACTAGAAAATCGCAGATATGTAAAGCATGTCTGACTTATTATTGTACCACAGCAATAGTTATTACCTCATCTCCTCCAGGAATGGGTCAAATGAAAAACACAAACAGCAACAGAATGAATTGTAGTAGATTTCCAACAAATACATTCGGCAACAATCTAACCGGTTTCTATTGCCTTTTGTTATATAGTGAAATGATTTTATGCAGCTGTGAGCAGTGATAGCATACAGTCCTAATTGATCACTGAGGCATAGAGCCATAGAATGACGGGTCGGTGACACAAGCCACGGTCATTCTTCAATGAGCTCAGAGCAGCAGAAAAAATCATATTAAACAGATTCAACACTTAGCAATCACAGAACGGTAATTAACTCTAAATGTCAAGCTTTTCCACCAAAATCATCTTTCAAGGACTCGCATGACAAATAGCTAATAAAATGGAGAAATGAGACATGGGGAAAAGGTTGGTAAGAAAATAAGAAAATCAAAATAGCTCCGAACATTTGTTCCTAAGTTTAAGCATGAAACACATTCAGAAATAAGGCAGGGGTAGTAAAAAAGAGATTTTCAATCAATGGTAGACACCAAATATATATATATATATATATATATATATATATATATATATATATATATATATATATATATATATATATATATAAATAACATATATATTAGGGATGTCACGATACCAGAATTTGGACTTCGATACCAATACTTCGTGTAGTATTGTGATACTCAATACCAAAATGATACTTTTGCCAATAATGATAAAAAAAAACCAGTTCTTCCGTTTTCCTGATGTGAGGCACGAGGTGTGATGAATTTTGAACCTCCACGTGCCTCACATTAGTAGTAATTAACCCCATCATGTTGCCGTTTTTTAAATTTTATAACAGCGTAAACATGAATGACGCTATAAATGTGTTATTACGGTCGCGACAATACCGAATATGTGTATATTTTATGAATCGAGACTCATTTTAATTTTTATTGTAATATGTGTGTGTGTTTTTTTAAAATTTAACATTACTTTATTTGTTTTACTTTTTTATTTTTAAACTGTAATGTACTGGCATATATCTATATGCCAGTACATTAGCCTGTGTACTGATAGTACACAGGCAGTTGTGGGACATACCCAAGTATTCCCTAACAGGAAATATGGTCAGACAGCCCTGGGGTCCTTTAATGGACCATGGGCTGTATGCCCATATATGGTATGGCCCTCAGTCGTGTCACAGGAATTCCCTGTGACGCAAAGGGCATCCCCTCTTCTCATTTTCCCCTAAATGCTACGGTCAGCTTTGATCGCAGCATTCAGGAGACTAGTGGCTGAGATGAGAGGTTTCTCTGATCTCCGCCGCGGGGCTGCGGCTGTGTAATACAGTCATTGCCCCCTTCTGACGACAAGTGTGCGCGTGGTCAGAATGAGGTGATGCGGCCGGCGCAGGCACCGAAGACAGAACATTGGGGAGTTTTGCAGTGCGCCCGCCCTCACATCATGCTAACCACGCGCGCACTTCTCAGGAGCGGGCAATGGCTGTGTTACACAGCCGCAGCCCCGCTCTCATACATTCATGTATTACAATACTGAGCTGTGCAGCCGCACAGCTTGATATCGAAACACATGAAATAACGGTACCAAACCGTTTGATGGTGCACGTTATCAAAACAGTATCGAAGCTTCGATGCATTGTCCATCCCATTATATATATAAACGAAAGAAATCCCACAGCACGCCGATGGTTCCAAATAGTATGTGATTTATTCAGTCAACAGCTGCAACGTTTCCGTCCTGCTATAGGACCTTTTTCAAGCATGAAAATAGCAGGACGGAAATGTTGCAGCTGTCGACTGAATAAATCACATACTTTTTGGAACCATCGGAGTGCTGTGGGATTTCTTTTGTTTATGTTTTATAATCCACGGATCTGGATTACCTGCTTGCACCCATTACCGTGTTGGAATCTGTCGCAGAGTGCTGCTTATCTCTACACACACACATATATATATATATATATATACACACATACAGTGAAGGAAATAAGTATTTGATCCCTTGCTGAATTTGTAAGTTTGCCCACTGTCAAAGACATGAACAGTCTAGAATTTTTAGGCTAGGTTAATTTTACCAGTGAGAGATAGATTATATTTTTTTTTAAAACTGAAAATCACATAGTCAAAATTATATATATTTATTTGCATTGTGCACAGAGAAATAAGTATTTGATCCCCTACCAACCATTAAGAGTTCAGCCTCCTCCAGACCAGTTACACGCTCCAAATCAACTTGGTGCATGCATTAAAGACAGCTGTCTTACATGGTCACCTGTATAAAAGACTCCTGTCCACAGACTCAATTAATCAGTCTGACTCTAACCTCTACAACATGGGCAAGACCAAGGAGCTTTCTAAGGATGTCAGGGACAAGATCATAGACCTGCACAAGGCTGGAATGGGCTACAAAACCATTGTAAGACACTGGGTGAGAAGGAGACAACTGTTGGTGCAATAGTAAGAAAATGGAAGACATACAAAATGACTGTCAATCGACATCGATCTGGGGCTCCATGCAAAATCTCACCTCTTGGGGTATCCTTGATACTAAGGAAGGTGAGAGCTCAGCCGAAAACTACACGGGGGAACTTGTTAATGATCTCAAGGCAGCTGGGACCACAGTCACCAAGAAAACCATTGGTAACACATTACGCCGTAATGGATTAAAATCCTGCAGTGCCCGCAAGGTCCCCCTGCTCAAGAAGGCACATGTACAGGCCCGTCTGAAGTATGCAAATTAACATCTGGATGATTCTGAGAGTGATTGGGAGAAGGTGCTGTGGTCAGATGAGATTAAAATTGAGCTCTTTGGCATTAACTCAACTCGCCGTGTTTGGAGGAAGAGAAATGCTGCCTATGACCCAAAGAACACCATCCCCACTGTCAAGCATGGAGGTGGAAACATTATGTTTTGAGGGTGTTTCTCTGCTAAGGGCACAGGACTACTTCACCGCATCAATGGGAGAATGGATGGAGCCATGTACCGTCAAATCCTGAGTGACAACCTCCTTCCCTCCAGCAGGACATTAAAAATGGCTCGTGGCTGGGTCTTCCAGCATGTCAATGACCCGAAACATATAGCCAAGGCAACAAAGGAGTGGCTCAAAAGGAAGCACATTAAGGTCATGGAGTGGCCTAGCCAATCTCCAGACCTTAATCCCATTGAAAACTTATGGAGGGAGCTGAAGATCCGAGTTGCCAAGCGACAGCCTCGAAATCTTAATGATTTACAGATTATCTGCAAAGAGGAGTGGTCCAAAATTCCATCTAACATGTGTGCAAACCTCATCATTAACTACAAAAAACGTCTGACTGCTGTGCTTGTCAACAAGGGTTTTGCCACCAAGTATTAAGTCTTGTTTGCCAAAGGGATCAAATACTTATTTCTCTGTGCACAATGCAAATAAATATATATAATTTTGACTGTGATTTTCTTTTTTTTTTTTTTTATATATAATCTCTCTCTCACTGGTAAAATTAACCTAGCCTAAAATTTCTAGACTGCTCATGTCTTTGACAGTGGGCAAACTTACAAAATCAGCAAGGGATCATATACTTATTTCCTTCACTGTATGTATGTATATATATATATATATATATATATATATATATATATATATACACACACATATAAACAAATAGCGCAAAATGGAGCAGCACAGTAGCAGGAACGACCTCACGGTTGGTGCAAGCTTCTGAGGAACAACCCTTTTCCTCACAAATCATATATAAAGAATAAGCAAGGAAGCAGAACTCCGAATCAAAAGATAAGAGTAGTTGAAAAAGCCCTCACAGAGGGTGGAATGTTGTTGTGGTGTTTGGTGAATAAACCTCTCATTTTATTTATTCGGCGTGCTGCATCCTTGCTTATTCTATATATATATATATATATATATATATATATATATATATATATATATTTTTTTTTTATTTTTATTTTTTTTATTTATTTATTTTTTTTTTATTTTTTTTATTATTATTATTTTTTATTTATTACATACATGCAGTGCTAAACCCATAAATATGTTGTATTTCAACATACAAAAGATCGGGAATGTTGAAATACAACTTTCCCGATTCTTCTTTTCCCCAACAATTGCTGTCAGCCGAATTTTGAGTCCCCATACACATTAGAACGTCTGACGATTGGATGAGAGTGGATGGTGAACTAGACCACCCACCCCCTCGGCCACATCTCCATACATTTTTAACTTCTTGTGGGAGACATAGGTGAGTGTAAATAGTGAACTTGGACACTTTTCACCAAAAGGTATATTGCAGTATTATATACTCCATTTAAATTAGCAAATGAATTACTGGGGTAGGACTGGAGTTTAAATAAAATATAACTATTACTAGTATCATATTAAAATGTGTAGAATAAACTCCTCATAAACACACAAAAAATAAGTTTTACAAAAAAAGTGTTTTTTTCTTTTTCTCTTTCCCTGTTGCATTAACAATAGGTGAAATTATTCTATCTTTCCCGTGTTGGTAAAGTGTGCAACCGGTAGAAGTTATTGTGTATAAAACCCTTAAATTGATGCACAGGGTATTTGAATGCTCCAAAAAAAACAAAAAAACAATATCGATATTTCCTATGTCATCCATGTTTTGGTATATATAGCTTTTTCTAGGGTCATTAACCCCCTCTACCCGTTCTGTAGTACAGCGTGGTCAATTGCACTTTCCAGTAAGGACTGGGAAACCTCTTTATTGGTTTTGGAAAGCGATATTTTCTTTCTCCCGATGCGTTTTCTTACAGCCAGAATTCATCAGGGGAGATATGGCCAAATAGCCTAACAAAGTTGAGGCTTAAAGTGTGCTGGAGCAGCACATATTATTATTCAGAGATTCTGCAGTGGCAGAAGGTTTTGAAAGCACGTTTCTTCCATGATGGTATGAACGCCTGTATCAGCGTCTGACGTCATGACCTATCTGTGCTTCACCTGTCCTATTTAACTCTGTATTCCCTCCCATTCTGGACACATCTCCTGTGACGTAACGGGAGGTGTGTACCCATGGAGGGACTGATACGCCGCCAGACACAGTGAAACAGACCATGCCATGTCTGGACAGTCCGTAAACTTAGTGACGGCGGTGCCCAGTTCCTCCTACCAGACTCATGCGTCGCCAAGTCAGGACCGCCCATCAACCAGGCGCACAGCGGCTGGCAGCTGCGCCACCACAGTGCGATAGCTTACGGCAGATAGGTGACCAGCAAACATCAAACAATGATGCACGCTACCACAGTGTGGTGTAGACTGTGGTAACGCACAGCCCAGTAAATAGAAGAGGGTATTTCTGTCTAATCCGATGCGGTACTAGACATTGCTATACACGGTTATCAAGACCCACCTACAGTTTGGATAGACTACACCTATTAAATTGATATTTTGGTTTTAACAATAGGATAGGATTGGTATTACACTAGTGTTCTAGTATTCGCTATATTACTGACCGGATATTTTTCAGCAGCTCCCGCCAAATTCTTATGTATTAAGATGGTCCTCATTCTCATGCATTAGGTATTCTGTATTTATTGAAGGCTTTGAGGAGAAATAGTATTTACATAGATAATATATATCAGTTCTTAGTATTTGAGCCCAAGTAAACGGAGTGTACGTTTACAGAAATTCACAACCACTATTAACCCTTGATAGAAGTTATAAAAAGCAAATATAAATTAAGTTGCTCATTTAGTCCATTGGGCATAATTGAGCCAAGTTTAAAGATCCATCTTGATTCTCTTCGCAGAACCATTCTATCTACACCCCCTCCCCTTTTGTTTGGGTGAATTCATTTGATGGCTACAAATTTTAGACATCTTGCATCCCCCTTATGGTTTCCCCGGTTTGTCTCTGTGATTCTCAATGTCCCCTATATGTTCAAGGACCCTTCTCCATTTTCTAAAAGTTTTCCCTATATAATCTAGGGGGCAACTACATGTAATTTTGTAGATATCACATTCTTTGACCTACAGTATATGAAGTCTTTGATTTTATAATTCTCTCCTGTATGTGAACTTATAAATTGTTTTGTGTTTTGTACCGCTGAGCATGCCTTGTAGTGTCCACACTTATAGCAAACATAGATTTTTTTTAATTATCTAGCCAACAATCATGTCTTTGAGGACTTTTTAAGTGGCTCTGTATGCCTCTATCCCCAATACTCCTCCCTCTTCTGTATGTAACCTGTGCCCATGGGGAAATAGCTTCCTTTAGGTCCGTGTCCATTTGGAGGATATCCCAGTGTTTTCGGAGTATACTCTTGATCATTTGATTGGCCCTGTTGAAATGTACCTATTAATCTTATGGGCTGTTTGGGAAGTTCTTTCTTTCTGGGAACAAGGAGTTCTTCCCTGGTTTGTTTTTGTGCATACTTATACACTTCCTTAATGGGTTTTAATGGATAGCCCCTCTCAATAAATCTATTTTTTAATCATCACAAAAGCCTCCGACAAAGGGGGAAACACAGTGGTGCTCAACAGAAGCGACTATATAGATGTGTCTGGAAAGTGGAATTGACACCGCTGTACTACGGAACGGGTAGGGGGGTTAATGACCCTAGAAAAAGCTATATATACCAAACCATGGGTGACATAGGAAATACTTTTCCGCTTGTATAAATCAATATTGTTTATTTTTTTGGAGCATTCACATACCCTGTGCATTAATTCAAGGGTACTATACACAAATAACTTCTACCGGTTGCACACTTTACCAACACGGGAAAGATTGATTAATTTCACCTATTGTTCCTGCAACAGGGAGAGAAAAAAAACAACACTTTTTTTGTAAAACATCTTTTTTTATGTGTTTATGTCTACACATTTGTAATATGATACCAGTAAAAGATATATTTTATTTAAACTCCAGGGAGACATAGGTGAAATCATCATTGGAGGTACCCTTTAAAGTCTAACATTTAATAAGTACATTTTAATACAAAAACAAGCTAGTCTCCTATTTAATGACTAGACTACACATTAAGAGATTGACTTGTCTATACCATTATTTACACTGTGCCAGAATATTCCGCAGTGCTGTAAAACAGACTATTCTTACACATCAATCCCTGCCATCACAATTTAATATTTAGCTCCTCCATTTAATTGTACGTGTGCCCATTTAAGATGAAAATAGTTTGTTCTTGTGCTGCTGCATTACTGCCAGACAGCTGCAAAGAACATTCATTTGTAAAAGGGAAGGAACAAAAGAACTGTCACTTCTCCAGCAGACATGTCATCTTCCCAAGACTCAAAAGAGGTGGCACTGAAATGACATTTTAATAAAGGTCTAGGATTTTATTTAAGTCTATTAAACCTTTAAATACTAAAAACCAGCAAGACTTCCTAAACGTCAGCAAGTTGACATGTTTGCCCTGGGGATATGTGAAAAACAAAACCTCCTGATTTAATTGTGGCCGTTATCTTCCTAAAGAAGTTGTCTTTATAAATGAAAATGGCCAAAATTAACCCTCTCAGGCGCTATGGAGGATTATCTTTTTCATTGCATGAAAAAAACCTAAATTTATTGCCAACAGAGCAATCAGATCAGTTTACTTTACATGATCTTACTTTGTATGTGGGTTTTATACAGTATGTGCGTCTCCTTGAAGCCAAGACGAGTGAGGCCTTAGGGAAAAAAATTAAAAATAAATGCTTCCTGGTAAAAAAATAAATAAATAAATATATTTTAAAAACTATTGTAAAAAAAATAACACTAATTATTCATAGTTGGCTGTGGATGTCACTTTTTGGAAAAAAATAAAAAATAAAATACTATATTGATCAAATTTCTATGTGAAACACAATTTAAGAACAGATGTTTGCACCTCACTAGACACGGTCTAGAAAAGGGGTTGTGGCTTAGCAGGGAAGGGGAGTGGCTTAAAATGTACCAAAGATGCGGCAAACAAAAATAGGTGAACCAAAATAAAAAAAGTGGCTATCATGTCAAACAAGATGCGCAAAATTTATCATACTGTACAGCGTGCACCACTGTGATACATTTTGCACATCTTCAGATTGCCTGGTCTAAGTTTATGCTGTCCAAATTTTAGATAGCTTAGTAAATTTGCCCAAAAATATTATAATTTTCATATTTGTAGGATAGCGAGCTCACATTGATTTATGTATTGACAATGGACTATATATGATCAGCCATTACACTAAGAAAGTATATTCATGTGAATAAATGTGTTGGCAAAAAAAATAATAAAGCAGCAAATCTAATAACACTATACAGTAATACTTCAGATTCCGGGTTAAGTACCCAAGAAAAAATGTGGAGTGCCACAGCCAATGTTCCCTCTAAGTCTTGGCAGCACCTGAGCGGAGCAGTTAGGGAGCAAGGGGAGTCTCCATCAATGGTGGGCGATCTGATGACCAAAAGTAATACCCCCAGTAAACGCTAATATAGCGACTAAATAAAAGAATAAGAAACCTTATTTTAAATTAGTTTTAATTACTTTTTGAAATACTATAATATTACAAGTCCACCAGTAAAAAAAAACTGTTATAAACACCAATTATACACATCAATGAAAGAATCTCTAATTACACCACTGCCTCTATAGATAGCGCCACACAGCAGATGTAGATAGCGTCACACACATACCCCTGTAGATAGCGTCACCCCCTGTAGATAGTGCCACACAGCAATCCCCCCTGTAGATAGTGCCAAACAGCCCCCCTCTCCCCTTGTATAAAGTGTTACACAGCCCACCTCTCCCCTTGTATATAGTGCTACACAGCCCCCTCTCCCCTTGTATATAGTGCTACACAGCCCCCCTCTCCGCTTGTATATAGTGCTACACAGCAATTCCCCCCTGTATATAGCGCTGCACAGCCCACTCCTCCCCTTGTATATAGCGCTACACAGTCACCCCTCCACCACAGATCCTAAAAACGAGGGCTTGTACTTACCTTGCCCCGTTCCCGCAACAGTCTGACTGCTACACTGCCTCTCCGGCGGGACGCATGCGCAGACCGGCATGATGTGACGTCATCCTGCCGGCCTGCGC
Source organism: Rhinoderma darwinii (assembly GCF_050947455.1). Classification (NCBI taxonomy): domain Eukaryota; kingdom Metazoa; phylum Chordata; class Amphibia; order Anura; family Rhinodermatidae; genus Rhinoderma; species Rhinoderma darwinii. Next base: position 264,679,035 of record NC_134689.1, on the reverse strand, counting down.
GACTCCCAGAGCCTTACAGGCTGCAGGCTTAAAGAGGCTCTGTCACCAGATTTTGCAACCCCTATCTGCTATTGCAGCAGATAGGCGCTGCAATGTAGATTACAGTAACGTTTTTATTTTTAAAAAACTAGCATTTTTGGCCAAGTTATGACCATTTTCGTATTTATGCAAATGAGGCTTGCAAAAGTACAACTGGGCGTGTTGAAAAGTAAAAGTACAACTGGGCGTGTATTATGTGCGTACATCGGGGCGTGTTTACTACTTTTACTAGCTGGGCGTTGTGTATAGAAGTATCATCCACTTCTCTTCACAACGCCCAGCTTCTGGCAGTGCAGACACACAGCGTGTTCTCCAGAGATCACGCTGTGTCGTCACTCACAGGTCCTGCATCGTGTCAGACGAGCGAGGACACATCGACACCAGAGGCTACAGATGATTCTGCAGCAGCATCGACGTTTAGCTACTTACCTGCAAATGCTGATGCTGCTGCAGAATCATCTGTAGCCTCTGGTGCCGACACGATGCAGGACCTGTGAGTGACGTCACAGATCTGCACTGCCAGAAGCTGGGCGTTCTGAAGAGAAGTGGATGATACTTCTCATCAGAAAGCCCAGCTAGTAAAAGTAGTAAACACGCCCCGATGTAACACACATAATACACGCCCACTTGGACTTTTACTTTTCAACACGCCCAGTTGTACTTTTGCAAGCCTCATTTGCATAAATACGAAAATGGTCATAACTTGGCCAAAAATGCTCGTTTTAAAAAAATAAAAACACTGTAATCTACATTGCAGCGCCTATCTGCTGCAATAGCAGATAGGGGCTGCAAAATCTGGTGACAGAGCCTCTTTAACGTGGCCTGCAGCCTATAGTATTCTTTTGTATGTGCCTCCTGAGGACGCACATACAAGTAAATGTGGCTGTCGCTAGCACCAGAGCCCCCTTCGGGGCTAGCTACGCCACTGCATCTGCTCGCCGCCTGTGACAGTGTGCGGGCTTTAAACTTTAGTGAGCGAGCGGACTGTGAAAGGTGCGCAGCCATGCACCTTATAGGGAACACTGGCCACGGCCCCTTTAATCTAGGCATCAGTGTGGGCACCATTTTAGAAACCCAAACCAATTTTTTTAAATGACACGTCTGACACCTATCGAGTTAAACATAATATATTTTCCAAACTAAGACCATCGTTGCTAATTCATTCAGAATTGACAGGAGGAAGATCACCAAGTCAATCGGGCCCCTCTGGCTCCGGTAAGCTGGTGGTGCAAGGATCTGTCAGAGCGTTGTGGCATCTGTTAAAAACGGAAGCCACGATGCAAGTGTGAACATAGCCTAAACTGTACATTTGTGAACAACCATCAGGTGTATATATTTCTATAATAATCCATCCATCCATTTTTTGGTTAAAGGCTATGTAAACATTTGAACACTTTACATAGAAACAGGATACAGAATACATAGAAGCGATGTCTCAAAAAATATATATATATTTTTTTTTTTAAATAAAAAAACAATTAAAAAGTTGCATAAAACACCATGATACTTTTTAAAAAAAACAAACAATGACTTTAAAAAAGTTTTACATAGCCGCAACATTTTTTCGTTTTTGCCTCTCTTCCTTTCAGCATCCATAACTTTTTTATTTCTTCATTGATGTGGATGTACGAGGCCTTGTTTTAGGTGAGAGAAACGTTATTTTTTTCTGCGCGTTTTGGGGTTAGAAAGAAATGTACTGTGTAAGTTATACAATTTATTTTTGCGGTGTGAATATAGGAAAAAGCTTTTCTCTGCATTGTTTTTGATCCCGTTCACGTTTCACGGTAAATAACATGTTACATTCATTCTTTGGGTTATTACGGTCATGTAGATACCAAATATATGTAGTTTTCTTGTTTTTATGCAATGTATGGGCAATCAAATATATTATATGCAAAATAATGTTGGTTTTTTTTGGACTTTTTTTAATTCATTTTTTAATCCTAGTAAGGGATAACTTTATTTACAACTTTCTTTTTTTTCCAATCCCAGCTGAGTTCAGTAGGCTCCTGTAACATCCATGGCCGCGGATCGTCAGGATTACTCATCCCTCGATGGCCGCAGCCATGGTCTGGTGAGCGCTGGCCCACATCTCCCCAGGAGACGCCAGCGCTCACTTCCGCTCCACTCTGCTGTGTCCCGTAGGGTGCTCGCACCAGGCCTTAAAAGGCTAGTGCGCGCACATGTAAAACATCAGCAATTAGCCCATGATCACCCTTGACTATAAGAAGGGCCCTGCCCCTTTGCTCATTGCCTGAGCGTTGTTAGTATTCCCATGTTAGTCTTTGCAAATGGTCCCTTAGTGTTTACCTTGTTCCGTTGTACCTGTGCCCTGCTACCTGTATCCCGTGCTGTGTCCTTGTTCCTGTTTGGAGTCGTGTCCTGCTGCACCTGCTGTCATCCGCCACATCTGGCGCAACCTGCAGGCACCTGCTGTCATCCGCCACGTCTGGCGCAACCTGCTGCACCCGCTGTCATCTGCCACGTCTGGCGCAACCTGCTGCATCCACCTCCATCCATGCTAAAGCCTCTGCCACTGTCTGGACTATTCAGGTACCCTAGTGCGGGACTTTGTATTATTGGGTGCCCTGTTGGTTGGCCAGCTGCCTCCCTGCTATGGCGGTGCGGCCTAGTAGGTCCACATACCCACAGACCGTGACATTCATACCCACAGACCGTGACAGCTCCTAAATTCAGGAGCTATTAGTTACAGCTCCTACTTAGAGGATCAGCGCTCACAGGAGCGCTCATCAACCTCTTCTACAGCGACGCCAAAAGACGTCGGTATAGAATGGGGACCCGCATTGTCTGGCGTCAAAAGAAAGTGGGCAGTCGGGAAGGAGTTAAAGGTTTTGAAAACCACAAAAAACATTGATTTAAGAATAATAATAATTAAAAAAAAATTCAAATAGGTGTACTTAGCCTCTAAACAATAAAATAGATACAATATTCAGTTTCTTAAGAGACAATGGTATACTGAACAGGTTAAAAGGGAATGTATCGTCAGAAAACAACATTTTATTTAAATCAATTCTATATTACACATTTTTATTTTATTTTTACGTTTTTTTGTTTGTTTTTACTACAGCAGTCACGATATTTCCTGTTCCCTGTAGCTCACTTGTCAGGTTGTTGTATATACAGGCAGAGGATGTGGAGAATCATCTCAATATCATTAGAGGATGGGCAGGTTAATGACAGCTCTATTGTATTGCTGGAAGCCTAGATAAAATAGGATAAAAACAGTATACACTATTAACACAGATAAGGATCTGTATGCCTCTCCCCTGGTCTCTGTGGGGTGGGGGGGGGGGGGCTGAGCTCCATAACTTCCTAGAGATTGTAACAATCTGAGATTTATCTTGTCAATTGAGTCACATTCATTTCAGTTGCCATAAAGCGCACACACCCTATTGTACGGACTTCACAGCAAGTACAGGAAGGGTGTGTCTCCAATATGGCCGCCCCCACGGAAGGTTTTAGAAATAAATTAACCAAGCACATTATTTATCATCCATATACTTACATCTAATTAATACAGATAAATACATGATACATTCCCTTTAAAGCATTGTAGAAGTCTGGACCTGCCTACTAAGGATTATGGAACATCTCTAGACCCAATGCAGTTCAGGGATGACTCTAGATTGGATGAATCTCTAGAGGCCAATTTCATTCATGCTAAACCTTTTGTTGTGCTAATTCTGCCACTTATTTCTATATCCTTATAAGAGAACAATCCTGCTATATGACTTCTGTTCAGGGAATTTGGGAGCCCTTGCGGATGTCAAAGTCTTTTAGGTATCCAATTATTTTGTCCTGCAATGCTTAAGAGGTATAAAAATATGGGAATTTTTTTCTAGCTAAATGTGATCAAACTCTGAAGGACAAGTGGAAAGGCAAAGAACACTAAAGTGAACTGCTGTATAAGTCTGAAAGAATACGAGTGGGTAGAATTATAGAGAAGTTAGTGTTACACAATATTGTGTCCTGTTAGGAGCGAAGTATAAACAAGAATGAAAATAACCCCATCATGACAAATTAAGTGGAAATGTTATTTCTACTGTTGATAGTCATAGCAGCCATGTAACATTTTGGATTTATTAAAATCTAGAATAAATTTGTGTCTTTTACACATAAATGTTTTACTTTTTTCCCACTTTTTTGCCCCATGTAACATACATGCCTAACTTTAAGTGGGTTGTCCCATGAAGACAGCATAGTACGGGGAAGGGGATATAGCACCCGGAAAATGAAATATGGATACAAGAGAGCCAAAGAAGCTTCTATAAATTTGCTCCTATGCCCCACTGAGAAGAAAGATGGGAAGAAAATGTCGAACCAGGTATGACTATTTACCACCTATAATGCTCATTGGGGTGAGATGATTAATGTTTTTATGAAGAATTGGAACATCTTACTGGTGGATCTAGTTCTAAACCAACATTTTCTCTGTAACTCCTGAGTTATGGCCCACAAATCTAAGAAAGTCAAGGATATTTTGGTTCACAGTCACTACATTGCTCCTCCAAAAAACGCCTTCGGTACATAGGGACCCTAAGTGGGGCTGCTTCCCATGTGGTAAGTGCAAAGGATGCTCAAACATTGAATGAGCTTTTTATTTCTGTGACAACTTGTATGAAAACCTTCAAAATAACCCAATATGTCTCTTACAGTTCTACATCAGTTATCTTCTATGCATACTGTCCATGTAGAAAAATATACATTGGCAGGACTACAAGGGAATTACATATTAGGGTTCAAGAACATGTTCGTAACATAATAAAATGCTCAGGAATTTGAGGCTATCGCTTCACTCAAGACAGTACCCAGACACTTCAAACGAGATCATCGTTCCAATTTTAGTATATGTGCTGCCGAAGCAAGCACCAAAATCTGTTGGAATTCAGATTAATTGATCACACGGCTCTAGGGGAACAACGTAAGTAAACAACTGGTTCAACTAAATAGAAGATGGATTTACCAATTAGGTACGTTAGCCCCAGAGGGTCTAAATCAAAATTTGACTTTAAATGCCCTTCTATAAAAGTTTTTTAGGGGGGGGGGGGATATATTTTACATTGGTTGTTGTTTTTTAACTTAATAAGGTTTAATATCCATTTTTAACTAAAATGTTTTTTTTTTTGGTGTACTGATTAATATGGAGAGGAGATATGATGTAATCATGGACCAACCTGGATGACTAGAAACAGGATAACGGCTGCAGAAAAAAATGGAAGCCTCTGGGAAAATAAAAGGAGAAAAATTGATCCATTATTTAGAAATAGAAGCAATCGAGTCGTGGGAGAGGATTCAAGTTCTAATGGATTTGTTTATCATATATCCTGCTTATATGACTTTTTACTATAACTTACCGGTCTATATCTCGGCACTTACCTACTTATTTTATTTCGGTGTTTTATACAGGCATCTGTTTTTACAGCAAGATATGTTTTATCTGTCCTTTGAGCTACTAATATTTGTAGTATAGGGGACTTATGTCTACTATCTTCCAGACAAGCATTGTAATGGCAGGAAGGAGGTGAAGGGAAAGTGAGCCCTAATCTACCCACCGCCCTGTCCCTGCCTACTTGCAACGACCCGCCCTAGGCGATGGGGTACAACTAGGCGGCGGTCCCTACGCTGTCTAAGTGCACGGGAGAACAAACAGGGAACACGCAAGGGAAGGGGCAGTAGCCACGGAACGCCGCGAGGAAACGGAGCGGTGAATGAGTAGTCAGGACCAGGATGAAGTGGAGTATACCAAAGTGAGCACGGAGAAGGAAGCAAGCCAGGGGCAAAGAAAGCAGGTTAAGCGGAACTGCAGCAAGGCAGAAGCACGGCAGAAGCAGGCTGGAGCAAGCAGCAGTGAGGCCAGGAATCCAGAAGAATTACAAGCACTGAGGAAGGGAACACGGCAGGTAATAAAGGACAGGGGGCGGAGCTAACTCCGACTGACCAGGCCGCGATAGGCTCTCCCACTCCTGAGCCTGCCACCCTGGTTGGTGGGAGATGGTGTCAGTCGAACAGGTCTGGCCTCAGGTGTGGATTGATTAATCCCAGGAGTATACCTAGACGTAGTACCTGGCAGATCCCTAACAGTACTCCCCCTTTTATGAGGGGCCACCGGACCCTTACTAAGAGGACCCGGTTTAGTAGGGAAGAGAAGGTGGAACCTGCTGATCAATACCCCAGCGTGAACATCACGGGCAGGTACCCAAGTCCTCTCCTCCGGCCCGTATCCTCTCCAATGGACCAGGTACTGGAGGGAGCCCTGGACCATCCTACTGTCCATAATCTTGGCCACCTCGAATTCCACCCCCTCAGGGGTGAGAACGGGAACAGGAGGTTTCCTCGAGGGGGACCAGGACGGGGAGCAGCGTTTAAGGAGGGAGGCATGGAAGACGTCATGTATGCGAAAGGATGGGGGCAGCTCCAGACGGAAGGATACAGGGTTGAGGACTTCAATGATCTTATAAGGTCCAATAAATCGGGGAGCAAACTTCCTGGACGGGACCTTAAGGCGCAAGTTCCTGGACGACAACCAGACCAAATCCCCGACGACAAACCGGGGGTTAGCAGAACGTCTACTATCCGCCTGAATCTTTTGTGCGCTCTGGGACGCCTCTAGGTTCTTCTGAACCTGGGCCCAGACAGTGCACAGTTCCCGATGAACATCCTCTACCTCAGGATTATTGGAACAACCAGGGGAAACGGAGGAGAGCCTTGGGTTAAACCCGAAATTACAGAGAAACGGGGAGACCCCTGACGAGTTACTGACCCGGTTATTCAGGGAAAATTCAGCAAGGGGAAGGAATGAGACCCAATCGAATTGACAGTCAGAGATGAAACACCTTAAATATTGTTCCAGGGATTGGTTAGTCCTTTCCCTTTGGCCATTAGTTTCGGGATGGAAGGCGGAGGAGAAGGACAGATCAATCTCCAACTTTTTACAAAAAGCTCTCCAAAATAAGGAAACAAATTGTACCCCTCTGTCAGAAACGATATTGACTGGGGCCCCATGGAGACGCAGGATGTGTTTCACAAACAAAGAAGCTAACGTCTTGGCGTTAGGTAGCTTCTTAAGGGGCACAAAGTGGCACATCTTGCTGAAGCGGTCTACTACCACCCACACCACCGACTTGCCCTGAGATGGAGGCAAATCGGTGATAAAATCCATGGAGATATGGGTCCAAGGTCTCTGGGGAATGGGCAAGGAACGTAGTAGGCCCGCAGGTCGGGACCTAGGGGTTTTGGACCTAGCGCAAACCTCACAAGCGGCGACGTAAGCCCTAACGTCTTTAGGCAACCCAGGCCACCAATAGTTTCTGGTAATGAGGTGTTTGGTGCCCAAGATGCCAGGATGACCAGATAGAGCGGAGTCATGGTTTTCCCTGAGTACTCTTAGCAGGTATTGCAGGGGAACAAACAGTTTGTCCCCAGGTACGTTCCCGGGAGCTGCACCCTGATCAGCCGCGATATCAGAAGCTAAATCAGAATCCGTGGCAGAAACGATTATACCAGGGGGTAAAATACAAGCAGGATCCTTCTCGGAAGGAGGATTGGCCATGAAATTACGTGACAGAGCATCAGCCTTAATATTCTTGGACCCAGCCCTATAGGTAACCAAGAAATTAAATCTGGTAAAGAATAGTGCCCGCCGAGCTTGTCTAGGATTAAGCCTCCGGGCCGATTCTAGGAAAACCAGATTCTTGTGATCCGTAAGGACCGTTACCTGGTGTCTAGCCCCCTCCAGGAAGTGCCGCCACTCTTCAAAAGCCCATTTAATGGCTAGAAGTTTGCGGTTGCCAATATCATAGTTACTCTCCGTGGGTGAAAACTTCCTAGAGAAGTAAGCACAGGGGCGGAGATGGGTGAGGGAGCTGGTACCCTGGGACAAGACGGCCCCCACTCCCACCTCGGATGCGTCAACCTCCACAATAAATGGCTCCTCCTGGTTGGGCTGAATCAGCACGGGGGCCGAGATAAAGCACTTCTTGAGGGTCTCAAAAGCCTGGACGGCCTCAGGGGGCCAATGGAGGACATCAGCAACCTTGCGAGTAAGGTCCGTAAGAGGCTTAGCGACGACCGAGAAGTTGGCAATAAATCTCCTGTAATAGTTGGCGAACCCTAAAAAACACTGTAACGCCTTAAGGGAGGCAGGTTGGACCCATTCCGCCACAGCCTGAACCTTGGCAGGGTCCATGCGGAATTCATGAGGAGTGAGGATTTGCCCTAAAAATGGTATCTCCTGTACCCCAAAGACACATTTTTCAGTCTTAGCAAACAGATTATTCTCCCGAAGGACCTGGAGCACCTTCCTGACATGCTCCACGTGGGAGAACCAGTCCTTGGAAAACACCAGTATGTCATCAAGGTACACAACAAGAAAATTACCCAGGTAATCTCTCAGGATTTCATTAATAAAATTCTGGAAGACAGCAGGGGCATTACACAACCCAAAGGGCATGACCAGGTATTCGAAATGACCCTCGGGTGTGTTGAACGCAGTTTTCCACTCATCCCCCTCTTTGATGCGGATAAGGTTATATGCCTCCCGTAGATCGAACTTAGAAAACCATTGGGCTCCCTGAACCTGATTAAAAAGATCCGGAATCAAAGGAAGTGGGTACTGGTTCCTTACGGTGACCTTATTCAGGTTACGATAATCAATGCACGGCCTAAGACCACCATCCTTCTTCCCCACGAAGAAGAAGCCAGCACCTACAGGAGAAGTCGAGGGGCGAATGAAACCCTTGGCCAGGCATTCTTGGATATACACCCTCATAGCTTCACGTTCAGGACATGAAAGATTAAATATCCTACCCTTAGGAAGCTTGGCACCAGGCACCAAATCGATGGCGCAATCGTAATCTCTATGGGGGGGCAACACCTCGGAGGCGTCCTTAGAAAACACATCCGCGAAGTCCTGAACAAACTCAGGAAGCGTGTTTACCTCCTCCCGGGGAGAAATAGAGTTAACAGAAAGACATGACATAAGACATTCACTACCCCATTTGGTGAGATCCCCAGTATTCCAATCAAACGTGGGATTATGCAACTGCAACCAGGGAAGACCTAATACCAGATCAGACGATAATCCCTGCATCACCAGTACAGAGCACTGCTCCAAATGCATGGAGCCAACCAGGAGTTCAAAAACAGGAGTATGCTGAGTAAAATAACCATTAGCAAGGGGAGTTGAGTCGATACCTACTACAGGGATAGGATAAGGTAAATCAATAAAAGGCATCTTTAGAGACATAGCAAATTCCACAGACATGATATTAGCAGATGAGCCAGAATCCACGAAAGCACTGCCCGTGGCAGACCGGCCAGCAAACGAGACCTGAAAGGGAAGCAAAATTTTATTGCGTTTCACATTAACGGGAAATACCTGTGCGCCCAAGTGACCTCCCCGATGATCACTTAGGCGCGGAAGTTTTCCGGCTTCTTATTCTTGCGCCTGGGACAGGTGTTCAGTAGATGCTTGTCGTCCCCACAGTAGAAGCAGAGACCATTCATTCTGCGAAACTCCCTACGTTTTCGAGGGGACATGGAGGCCCCGAGTTGCATAGGTACCTCCGAGTCCTCCGTGGAGGGGTGAGGAGACGGGACCTCGGGGGGGGGATCGCAGAAAAGTCAGAGGGGAGCACATAGAAGCGTTCAAGCTGACGTTCCCTGAGACGTCGGTCAAGTCGTACTGCTAGGGCCATAACCTGGTCAAGGGAGTCAGAAGAGGGGTAGCTAACCAGCAGATCCTTCAGGGCGTCAGATAATCCTAACCTAAACTGGCACCTTAGGGCCGGATCGTTCCACCGAGAAGCTACGCACCACTTTCTAAAATCAGAACAGTATTCCTCAACCGGTCTCCTACCCTGACGTAAGGTCACCAGCTGACTCTCGGCTAAAGCAGTCCTGTCAGTCTCGTCGTAAATGAGTCCGAGGGCAGAGAAAAAACGATCAACAGAGGAAAGTTCAGGGGCGTCAGGAGCCAAGGAGAAGGCCCACTCTTGGGGCCCTTCCTGGAGTCGGGATATGATGATACCCACCCGCTGGTTCTCGGAACCTGAGGAGTGGGGTTTTAGGCGGAAATACAGTCTGCAACTCTCCCGGAAGGAGAGAAACGTCTTACGGTCCCCTGAGAACCGGTCAGGTAACTTGAGGTCGGGTTCTAGAGGTGAGGGGTACTACTAAGGCAGCGTCACCCTGGTTGACCCTCTGGGCCAGGGCCTGGACCTGTAGGGAGAGGCCCTGCATCTGCTGGGTCAGGGTCTCAAGGGGGTCCATGATAGCGTCAGCGTAGGAGAAATGTTAGACTAGGTATGGGCTTGTAATTATGTAGTGGCAGGAAGGAGGTGAAGGGAAAGTGAGCCCTAATCTACCCACTGCCCTGTCCCTGCCTACTTGCAACGACCCGCCCTAGGCGACGGGGTACAACTGGGCGGCGGTCCCTACGCTGTCTAAGTGCACGGGAGAACAAACAGGGAACACACAAGGGAAGGGGCAGTAGCCACGGAACGCCGCGAGGAAACGGAGCGGTGAATGAGTAGTCAGGACCAGGATGAAGTGGAGTATACCAAAGTGAGCACGGAGAAGGAAGCAAGCCAGGGGCAAAGCAAAGCAGGTTAAGCGGAACTGCAGCAAGGCAGAAGCACGGCAGAAGCAGGCTGGAGCAAGCAGCAGTGAGGCCAGGAATCCAGAAGAATTACAAGCACTGAGGAAGGGAAGGCCGCGATAGGCTCTCCCACTCCTGAGCCTGCCACCCTGGTTGGTGGGAGATGGTGTCAGTCGAACAGGTCTGGCCTCAGGTGTGGATTGATTAATCCCAGGAGTATACCTAGACGTAGTACCTGGCAGATCCCTAACAAGCATATTATTAAACCTTCTACATATTCACTTCACTAGGATGACGTGGTTTCCAGGCACCCAATATTTAAGTATTTTAGACATTTTTCTGCACCAGCACTTTATTACACAGTTCACCTGTACAACCCTTAACCTAACCCTATCGGGCTCCAATGTACTTAGAATAGGCACGTCAATTCCTTGACTTAACTATACTACAGCAATCTACTGGCCTAGCTTTACGAATAGCATTAGCTCAAATAAATAGCACTAGCACACTATAATAGCACTGTCACTTTAATGGTTTGTATAATGTACTGTATATGTTTTAATTAATACACAATTAGTATGAATTGGTTTGGCACTATGTTATTTTGTTCGCATTGACTTCTATCAGGGTACCATCCTCTCTGCTGAATACCTCTAATATCCTTATATAATGTATTAGCTCAATATTTACGCATGTAGATATCTGCATATATAAACACTTTCCCATCAGTTGGGCGGCTTTCCCATCGTTCGATGTTACTAATTCTGATTGTACTAATCCTTGTCCTACATCCTCCATTCACCGGTATTTTAACATATTACATTTTCCTGATAGCAGTGTGCATGTCTGCTTGGCCTGGCGCTTACGGCTTCTGCTTATTCTCCATGGGGGCGGAGCATGCGTTATGGGCGTCACCTTGGGAGATGCATCTCCAAGGTGACACCCTCGCGTATACGCTCGCACAGTTGTCTTTAGAACCATATGTCCCAACTAGTCAGATGGTAACTCTTTCCTGTAGTTGATTGGTTTTGGCTCTCTATATAAAGTCCAACTCTTCTTCCCCCATTACGCCTCCCGACGAAGCCAAGGCGAAATGCATGTTGGGCTAATGGAGCATGACTCAGCATCAACGTCTCCCTGTCAGGGCAAACTCTTTGATTTATAAGAGTTATTTGTGGACATTAGCTCCTTGGTCAAGGTGTTTCCGATGATCTATCCATTATGTGTTTGTATGTTTTCAAAGATTTGTATTGAATAAAGATTTGTATAAATCAGATTGAGCGCTGTTTTTAGTATGGGAACAGACCTGCTCTATCAGTCGAAAAAGTACAGAAAAAAAGTGTGCCGTTTGGCAAAAACAACCGTTTAAAAATACATTACATACACAACAGCCCGTCAATCACTATGAGGAGGACGCCTCTTGAATACACCCGACTCATAACTATGAGTCTAGTGTACTCTTTGAATGCTCCTATTAACCAAATGGTGCAACATTTTTTGGGTCCGTTTTGGCCAATCGGAGAGCTGACCTGTCTGCTTCAAATTAAAGCTGGCCCAGTGATTAGCTGATCGCCATGGGTCCAGGTTCAAAACCCCCAGGTGATTAGCTGTTATCACCAAGAGAAAAGTGGCTGGTATTATATGCCGGCCATTCAAATGAGTGGGCGACCATGTACCAAATAGACTGACTCGGTCCACCAGAGCGAGAAGCACTTATTCTGAGTGTTTTCCGATGCCTGTACCCCCTCTGTGATGTCCATATTCCTTAACAGGGCATATAGAAAGAAGTTAACTGCATGAGTGAACCCCTTTAATGCCTGGTTTAGCTGCGATACTACACGGAAAATCAATGTTCTGCTTTTAATTTTTTTTTTACCAGCCTTTTTAATGTATAAATAAGAACACTAGGAATTAGTGAGGAAAGTTGCAACAGGGGACATTGTCCATCCGAGGACTATCAGGCTGACATTCAGGGACAGAGGTTGGAGGGGCACATTCCGAAACCACCGCCTTGGGCAGCAATAGGGCTTGCTCCACCCCCGCTGCAATAAATATGATATTAAAAGGTTTATTATCTTAAGACATTGTTACATTACAGGATTGAGGTAAGATAAAATGTTTTATTTAACAGCAGGTAATACCAATGGTACACCATTGCTGTATATGATGTTGTAGATAGTTGTGCCTATTTGACCACTGGAAGGAAAGTGGCTGTAATTTACTGCAAAACACGGACTGGTTTTATTTAGGAAAAAATATATAGGTGATACATTCCTGTTCAACATATATAATGTAAGGCCATTACAGCAGCAGATAGTGATTTTTTTTTTTAGATCTAATCTGTTTTAATTGTAGATTTAATTCTATTTTCTGTACACTATTATGGGGGCAGCCATCTGGCCTGAGCTGCTGTTAACAGTAATTAGAGATATGCTTTACAGAAGCCACATGTACCATAGGAACCTATGAACAGGAGGGGACCTATTAACTCCCATGGGAGAGTTTTCTAGGCATGCTGTATATATTGTACTCATAACTGCCAACTTTCAAGTATCGCAAAAAGGGACAACTGACGTGACACAGCAATTTTTTTCCATTTTAAGACACACCTCTAATCCAGCCCATACACACCTGGTTCAGCCCACAGTATCATGCTTCATAGAGCCTCCCACACAGTATAATGCCAAATAGCGGCCTCCACACAATAGAATGCCTTCTAGCTGCTACCATACAGTTTAATGTTCCCATACAGTATAATGCCCACACAAATTCCACCATACAGCATATTGCCCCCATAGCTGCCCCCGTACAGTATAATGCCCCCATAGCTGCCACCATACAGTATAATGCCCCACAGCTGCCCTCATAGAGCATAATGCCCCCATAGCTGACCCATACAGTATAATGCCCCCATAGCTGCCCTTATACAGTATAATGCCCTCACGGCTGCCCCATACAGTATGTTCCTATAGCTTCCCCCATACAGTATAATGTCCCCATACAGTATAATGCCCCCATAAAGTATAATGCCCCATTGCTGCCCCTAGTGCCAGTGCCCCAGTAGATAGTGCCAGAGTATCCCTGTAGATTGTGCCACATGCCCCTGTATAGCTAAACCAAAATCAAACAAAAGGAGCATATAGACTAGAATATATATATTGTATCAAAAATATGTTTATATATTAATTTAAGCAACAACAGAGATAAAAACACAAATATATAATATATTACAAAAAAAATAAAAATAATATCAAATACCAAATATACAACGCCACATTGGTTTCCATGGAGTGAGATATGATATTATTTTGCTACATTAGGTAAAAGCAGCATGGCAAAGAATATACGTTACAGACATACGTCTATAAGTAAAGGTCAGTACATATCACAATAGAGGTGTATTGAATCATTACCTTGCAAAGCCTCTGACATCAAATATGCATGCATATAGTACTGAAACCTTGCCAGGTAAAGAAAAGATTAAACTCTTACTCACATGAAATAAAGTGCAGAGCAGTAACTGGCGTGTATGCCGCTTCGACGTGCGTTTCTAGTTAGTTCTCCTCAGGAGGTGTCTATTTATAGGAATATCTATAAATGACCCTGTAGATCGTATTAATTCCCCCTGTAGATAGAGCCATTGGGACTCCCTCTAGGAGTGGAATCCCCAGCCAGAGCAATGGACACGCTGTGGCTGGGGATTCCACTCCAGGAGGAGCCCCTGACCACACTGTCCATAAATGAGGTTTCCTCTAGGAGCAAAACCCGCAGTCAGAGAATTAGCAACACTCTGGCCGGGGAACTATGATCCAGGAGTAGCCCCTGACATCACTGTCCATTTACGGACAGTGACATCAAGGGCTTCCCCAGGCTTATCGCTTAAAGTAGCGCTGTGTCCAGGGAGTCCACTGTACTAATGCTGAAGCAGGGAGCGGACTGTTCCCTGCTTCAGAATTGGGTTCCTGAGGACGCAGATACAGTTGACACCGGGACATGCCACCGGCTGCGCGGGACAGTGGGACACTGCCCGGAATCCGGGACAGTTAGAAGGTATTATTGTACTGTGTATAGTGTTGTGATGATATGTTGATTTAACGCTTTCCTTGCAGGTCTGGCAAGGGAAGTTTGGCTTGCTGGTTCTATCTAAATTGAAGGTGCTGGGATTTTGAGGTGGAGCTTAGGGTTTAAAACAGCAGGGACACCACCAAACAGTCTACAGAGAGTGTTGGCAGATCTCCAAGAAGTAACAAGTATGTGCAGGAGGGAGTAAGGAGCTGCGACAACACGCAGTGCTGGTGGAGAAAGAAGTAGTGAGATTCTGCTTAGAGAGGTGAAGTTGTGGCCATGTGTGTGACATTTATCACCGGTCTGAAAGTAAAGACATGTTTTGCCATCACTCCTATCTCCATACCATTTATTCCATGACACAACCTGCATTGGGCCCTACACCATCCGGGGCCCCGCAGACATTACACAGAGATAAAACCAAGGACATTCACGGATACTAGATAAGGCAAAAGCAAATGAACATAGTGTGATAACTGTAACCACTTAAAAGGGAATCCAGTTTTATTTTACTCAAATTATCCAATTTAAAACAAGCATATAATAAGATAAAACGCGGCACGCCTCGTCTCTGCTCGACCATGGATTTTTCCTTCTCAGCTTCTTCCGGAGGATACTAGGTGTGACCTTTTACTCCTCTTAAATAACGACTAAATCCGGAATCATGAATGATTTTTTTTATAATACATTGAGTTTTAAACATAAAAATATTAAAGTATAAAAAGATTAAGAGCTTGTGCAATCTCAATATTGTAATATCAAGTATTACAGATATTCTAAATATTCCATACCTTTCATATACCTGGCTCCATCCAATACAGGCATCTTGAATTTGTCCCAATCGCAAACAAAATTGTATCATGTCCATATTTAAGTTTACTGCCCCCACATTCATAAAGATGTCAATGTCACTAGTGTGATCTGACCAATAAGCTTCAGGAAGAGTCAATTCATCCCCTTTTCATACACATGGGTTCACCCTAAAGCACAACACAGTGGTAGGAGAAAAAAAACATATTGTGTCTACCCCCTGGTGTATGAAGTGGCATCTTGATAAGAGAATATCAGTGGTTTGCCAAGAACTCCCTCATATAATTTTAAGCAGGGAGGTGCAATGTTATATTTTTATATCTATTCCTTACCTGCACCTGCTCTGATGCTTTGAAATCACAAGTCTTACAGTTTATACCAAATACGTGCCCTAACAAATTACTGCATTTGGACATATTCATGCAAAAATTTTTTTACTTGGAGTCCCTAAAAGGATGGAAAACAAATGTTAAAACAATAAGTAAAGTTATTGTTAATAGTAAATGAAGGTTTAAAACAAAAAAAATGAAATAAACAGATTTTTTTTCTTTAAAGGGGTTTTCCAGTTTTAAGAAATTGATGGCCTATCTGCTCACTGGAGTTCCAACTCGGACATTCCCACCGATCAGCTGTTTTTAAGGTGTCCGGGGAACTAATGCGAGTGCGGTTTCCTCTTCATTCCTTACCTGTTCTGCGAATCACCGACACACTTGTAGAGGCAGTTCACAGCGTTACAGCCAGAATGGGAGAAGGCTGTTAAACGGTGAACCACCGCTACAGGTGTGTCAGCTATTTAAAGTACGAGCAGTGACCGGAATAAAGGGGATGCAGAGTTCGCATGAGCGCCGTGGCCTCTTTAAAACAGCTCAACAGCAGGGGTTGCTGAGAGTCGGAGCCCTATCAAATCAGAGGATAGACCATCAATTTCTTATAACTGTAAAACTTATTTAAATAAATAATCTTTCACAAATTAATTAAGTTCACAAAAAAAACCTGACATATACATTACCACCATAACAGCCTATACAATAAAATTATTGTATCATCTAAGGCATAGGATAAACTTTGTAAAAGAAATACCATAAATGGCAGATACGGGTCCCATTTGTGGGACCTGCACCTATCTCCATAATGGGGGCCATCTGCTTGTTTGGCTGTTACTGCAACTCCCATAAGAATTCATGCAGCGTCTTAAGTACGTGCAAGGCCACCTCTACATCAATCCATCTAGAAGCGCCGCCTGGAAGCCACTTCACCAGGTGGGACGGAGATAGGTGCGGGTCCCAGAGCGGTGACCGGCATCTAGCAGACATTTATGGCATAACCCGTGGATATGCCATAAATGTTTCTGTTTTGCTGGTTCCTTAGGGGTAAACCTTTATTCATATAAAACCAGAAAACCCTTCACATATCGACCATAATTGAATTTCACTGCTAATAAAATGGACAGATTATTTAACCAATCTACCACATGTTTATTATAACATCTGGATGGAAATAAATCCAAGATGCACAAGAACAAGATGTTCAGTACACACGCTCATCAAATAAACAAACCTACAAGGAAATAGAGACTGACTAACAACCGTAAACCAGAAAACCAGAAAACAAGAAGCTTTTTGCTTTCATATGCTCAGCAAATTATTCTGAAGTGTAGGCTGTGCGTTGCTCTGTGATCAATAAAAGGAATCAGTCAGCTGTCAGATGGGCTTGTAAATGCAAGGAGGCTGTTTTGCTTCCTCCAACTTAAGATTTTAGTTTCTGCTTATAAATTTAAAGCAAATGATAATGTTGCAGTATTTAAATGTTTTTCCAGTTTTCCAGATCACAGGGATTTGTAACCTTATCTCTATGTACTTCCATAAAAAGTTAAAATAACAGAAGGATTCTTATCCCAAAAGGATGCTTAATTTAATCCATTACGTTGTCCCAATCGCAAGCAAAATTGTATCATGTCTATATTTAAATGTACCGCCCCCACATTCATGAAGATATCAATGTCACTGGTGTGATCTGACCAATCCCCAAGGACGTCGGCATGTACTGCTCCCGTCCGCTGCTCGCTTCCGTAGGGTGCGCGCACCCTGGTATCCTCTTAAAGGGCCAGCGTGCACTACTAGAATCCTCCTTAGCCTATCCCTGTGCACCCTGTCCTATTTAAATCCATCCTGCCCTCCTTCCCGTGCCTGTGCGTTGTTGTGTCTACCCATGTTCGTAAAGCAAATCGTCCCTTAGTCGTATCCTGTTCCCAGTGATCCCGTATCCAGGAACTGCTTGTTCCTGAGCAACGCCTAGTGTTGGAGAAGAGTTCATCCTCATTGTCACGCCAAGTGTCTTCTGCCACGTATCATCTGTGCTAAAGCGTCTGCTACGTCTCGTGTCTGTCAGGACTTTCATAAAGGTACTCGTACTAGACACTGTAATTGATTGTAGTTGGCCAGCTGCTACTCCGCTACGGCAGAGAGGCCTAGTGGGTCCACATACCCCCAGAGTCGTGACAGTCAGCCTGAGTGGGTGAAATCTTAGCTGATGCAGATTTCCGCTATAAATTTACACCAGCTTCTGGCATACATTTTTGTAAATCTGGTGGGCTATAGGTGGCCCCGCCCATCTGGCTAAGCCCTACTAATTTTTTTTTTTTAAGTGCCATGAGTGGAGTAAAAAGGCAAAAAGTGAAAAATTATTGCACAAATATGACACGCACCATAACGTGCGAATTAATAAACGGAAGAAAACTGGCGTAATGCCGTTATTACATTTCCCCCAATGTACTTGTAAAAAAGAAATTGCAGGAAGTTATTTTAGGATTGCTTTACTGACCAGAACAGTAGTAATTTACAGTTAAAAACCACTAAAGAAGATTAAAGGAGTTATCTAGTTTCAAAGAGGGGGTCCCCTGTCCAGTATATTCATCTCTTGGCCAGAGCGGAGAGCAGTTACAAAGAGTGTGTCTCGCTCTGAAGGGCCTGTCCTGTATTACACATACAACCCAATGATTTTAATGGGCACGGTGTAATGCTTCATTTCCCCTGTGGTGGTGCTGCTGCAGGGAAATTAAACACTTACTGCCAGGCCTTCCCACAGATTACATCTGATTGCTGGGATTACAGCTGGTTCCAGCAGGAGGACACTGATCTGCTTATTGTCAAGGAACACTTTGAACAAGTAGGGATTGTCCAAAGTGGAGAACTCCTTTAAGGAAGACTGGGGGCAAAGGTAAGTGAAGATATTGAGTTTAGCAACCAGATTGCTTCTTTGATCCCCAAAAGGACCTTTGAAAAATTAGCACTGGAATCGGATTGGTTGCTATGGGCAACAGCTCAACTTCTCCTTTACACTGGTTTTAATAAATCTCTCTAACTATATGTGTCAGTACCATTATGCGTATCTCACTTACCAATTATCTTTTCTCGTAAGAGATGTTTTGCTACTAGGGCCTGTTTACATCAGAGTTGCCCTTCCGTTGAGGGGTTTCGTCTGAGGTTTCCGTCGGGTTAACCCCTCAACGGAAAGGCAAACGGAAACCTTAGCTTCCGTTTGCATCACCATTGATATCAATGGTAACGGAAATGTTGCTAAAGGTTTCTGCTTTTCACCGTTGTGACGGGGTTCCGTTGTTTTGACGAAATGAATAGCGTCTATGTGAAAACATATTATGCAGAAATAATATACGTACACAAAGATATAAAAAAATTGATACGTTTTAGTTGTTTTAAGACATGATATTTGCCTCTCATCTCCTTAAATGTGACGGATTTATTAAAGTTTGCCACCAATTTCTGGACAGAAACCAGGTACAACTGGCAATGCTCACCATGTCACATATTACGCAACAGGTTGCACTCCACAATGAGATTTCAGTGGTGTATCTACACAACGACAATAAAAAGCAGAACTGCTAACATTAACCATACCCGTTGCGTTTTCTGTTTTTCTGCGGACTGTGCTACGAAACGACTCTGACAAACAAGTCTGACAAACTCAGGCTAAAGGCAGACATCTGTGGAAAAGTTCATCTGCCGTGTTGGATTTTTGGAGTCTTTTTTTGGATACGGTAGTGTTAAGTCGTTCATGCCAAAATCCAGATCTGCATCCCATCAATAGAAGCCTAAAATGACAACCTTCACAGATCAAGCATGAACGGCAAGTCGTACAGAAGAGGTCCATCTGAAATTCCTAATGTATGGCCAGCTTTACTCTCCTTACACCTAACCACCATCAGCCTTCCAAGAGTGTGCGCTACATAGAACTCGAGATTAAAGTGGATTTAAGGACACAAGAATCTGATCGGCAGAATTTGAATAACCTAAAATGTGTTTTTGGACTATTTTTGAGTAATGGCAGATTAACAGGATTTCTGGACATCAAGCTGAGCTGTATTTTTCTTTCTTTCAAAATTTATTTCCCATCAGCCCTTTTCAGATACGGGTCTGATTATTTTTCTGAGCATGCAATTTATTTACTTGTAGTGCCTTGGGCTGTTGGTTTCGAGAAACTCTCAATATAGAGTATTTCTGTTTTTCAGGCTTAGTTTAATGTTCCTGTCACTTCTGTCGATTCCGAATCAAATAGGCAGCTGAAATGAAATATGATTTTTATTTCACAGAGAATAGAAGAAATGGTTGGATTCATTAACCCTATGTGCAACCTACTACAAGAGAAAGTACCTTGTCAGAATATAAGCAATTTATATTTGTGTTGATGTCTCTTTTTATTCCATTTTACCCTGGGCCAGAATTTTCTTAAATTATATAAAAGTTTTATTTTTGTCATAAACAGGATGTGTTTATTTTGAACACACGCATGAATATTTTATCAAAACGGTCTTAAAATATGTCTAAGATTAGGGAAAAAAAAAGAAGACTGCTTTTTTTCCTCCAAGACAGCGTTACTGTTGTCCATAGGTTGTGTATGGTACAGCCTCGTTCATTAGAATGGGGCTCATCTGCAAAACCACAGAATACCCATGGACAAGAGTGGCGCTGTTTCAGGTAAAAGAAAATCTTTGACACCCTCTTTCAGTGGGTGTGACTTCATCCTCTTCCTCAATCTTTTTAAATAATATATATAGCCACATGAGATTTGAAAATAATAAAATAATAATAACATTATTGTTAACTACGACATTAACATTAGTGCCCAGAGTCTGAGTTAGTCTCCAGTTAAAATGTCATCTTCAGATAGGATATGAATAGCGGAGTCTTTAAAAACAAAAAACAATTTATAGCAGGAGTGTAAATAATGATATATAGCAGTAGATATCTCCTAAAGATCTTCTACCACAGGTTAATAACCTAGGATGTAAATGTACCCCAGGGGTACATGTGAAGAAATCATGAAGGACATTACACTAGTTTTCTGGCGTTACAAATTACAAATTATAGCGCCATATTTTTACATTTTCCACTATCCAAGCTGCTTTTTGTTTTTTTTAAAAAAAGTGGACGTGCTTAGGCGAAAGGGTGGGACCAGCTGCAGACTGACAAATCTACTACAATTGGCACCAGAAGCTGGAGTAAATTATATTGAAAATCGACATCACCTTATAGCTGGGGTAGATTTCACTTTGTGGTGCATAGATAGAACAAGACCATACAAATTTATTGAACATTTAAAAAAAAAAAATAAAAAAAAAAATAATAATAATAGGCCAGTTTCAGCAAATGAGTGATATTTTATTACATTATTTTGCATAATTAAAATTTTACAATTACTTTCTGTATTAATTCCTTACAGTTTTCAAGATCTCTGCTTGTTATTTAGTACGCCTCATGTACACGACCGTGTGTGCCGTCTGAGTCCCGTCAGTGATCCGAGGAAAGATAGAACATGCCCTATCTTTCCTCGGATCGGAGACTCGGATAATTTTTCCACTGACCCGATTCACCCGCTAAAGTGAATGGGTCCGTGAAGACTATCGGGTGCCACTCAGATGCCGTTAAAAACGGCCCGAGTGGCACAACAATCGTGTGCATGAGGCGGTAGGAACCTTAATGGTTTTTTTTCACTGCATAAAATTCTGTCCATAACCATGTGATGGACACTCAGGTACTTAGATCGTTACTAGACACAGTCACTCTGAGGCTGGATTTACACGAGCGTGTGCGTTTTGCGTGTGCAAAAGGTACATAACAGCTCCGTGTGTCAGCCCCGTATGATGCGCGGCTGCGTGATTTTCACGCAGCCGCCATCATTATGACACTCTGTTTGTATGTTTGTAAACAGAAAAGCACGTGGTGCTTTTCTGTTTTCATTCATACTTTTGACTGCTGTTGCGCGAATCACGCACGTCCCACGGAAGTGCTTCCGTGTGCTGCGCGTGATTTTCACGCACCCATTGACTTCTATGGGTGCGTGTAGCGCGAACAACGCACAAATATAGGACACGTCGTGAGTTTTACGCAGCGGACACACGCTGCGTGAAACTCCCGGACAGTCTGCACGGCCCCATAGACTAACATAGGTCCGTGCGAGGAACGTGAAAATCACGCACGTTGCACGGACGTATTATACGTTTGTCTAAATAAGCCCTGATACACTACACGTAGTGTAACAAGACGTTCATCCTGTGTGTCCATCACATGATTATGGACAGAATTTTATCCACTGGAAGTAGGCTATGAGTTTTCCTACTCAAACTGCAGAGATATTGAAAACCGTGAAGAAATAAAGGGGTATTCCCAGAATCATAAATGATTACCTATCTAAAGGAAAAGTGGTAATTATCTGATCGTTGGGGCCCCACCAATGGGAACCCCACCAATCTTAATCACAGGGGTTTCAAACCCCCAGTTCCTCCTCCCTGCACCCCCCCCCACAGTGAGAAGGAACTTAAATGTAGCGGTGGTCGAGCATGCACCCGCCGCTCCAGTCCATGTCTATTAAAATCTTGTAAACAGCAGAGCGCTGCACTCGGCTGTTTCCGTTACTCCCCTAGACTTTGAATGGAGCAGTAGCGAGCACACACAATCGCAACTACATTCAACGTCCTCCTCACTGCGTACGAGCAGTGAGGACGAACTGGGGGATCAGAACCCCCAGTCTCGCAATCGGTGGGATTCCCAGTGGTGGTTCCCCAGCGATCAGACAATTAATTGCCTATCCTGTGAATAGGTGATATTTTGATTCTGGGAATACTCCTTTAATATAGAAATCTATAATAAAAAAATTGTAGAACTTTTAATTATACAAAAGATAACATAACATTTTCTGAAACCGGACAAACCCTTTATAAAGGCGTGCGTCTCTAAATAAATTTGTTGCATCTTACTACTGCGGGTTTCAGTTTAAGACTGGCGTATGAAACGCCAGTCTTACCAAATCTGCTCCTATGTCTCCAGAGGGCACTCTCGTGGTTCTTAAGTTGTGCTCTTCGTGATTTCAGATGAACGTTTTCTGAACAACTTGTCATTCACAGTCTGCCTGTGAAGGTGGTTGTTTTAGATGAGAACGCCAACAAATTGCAGATAGATTTCTGCCTTAGGGCTTCTTCAGACGAACGTGATATACGTCCGTGCAACGCGCGTGATTTTCACGCGCCTCGCACGGACCTATACAAGTCTATGGGGCCGTGCAGACAGTCCGTGATTTTTACGCAGCGTGAGTCCGCTGCGTAAAACTCACGACATGTCCCTTCTTTGTGCATATTTTGCGCATCACGCACCCATTGAAGTCAATGGGTGCGTGAAAATCACGCGCACCACATGGAAGCACTTCCGTGGGACACGCGTGATTTGCGCAACAGCAGTAAAACTATGAATGTAAACAGAAAAGCACCACGTGCTTTTCTGTTTACAAACATCCAAACGGAGTGTCATAATGATGGCGAAATTCACGCAGCCACGCGTCATATGGTGATGACACACGGAGCTGTTAAGTGCCTTTTGCGCATGCAAAACACAGCGTTTTTTGCGTGCGCAAAACGCACTTGCTCGTGTGAATCCGGCCTTAGGGGGGATTCACACGAGCGTGTATTCGGTCCGTGCGGGCAGCGTGGTTTTCACGCGGCACGCATGGAACAATACAAGTCTATGGGGCAGTACAGACAGTCCGTGCTTTTTGCGCAGCGTTTGTCTGCTGCGCAAAAAGTGCGACAGGTTCAATAACTCTGCGTATTTCGCGCATCACGCACCCATTGAAGTCAATGGGTGCGTGAAAACCACGCAGGTTGCACGGAAGCACTTCCGTGCGAACCGACTAAACCAGCGCACCAGCTGTCAAAAGGATGAATGTAAACAGAAAAGCACCACGTGCTTTTCTGTTTCCGAACATCCAAATGGAGTGTCTTTGCGAGAGCGAAGCCGGACAAGCGAACCGAACACGGCAAAAAAATTATCGGTACGCGACGTCAGGAGATAGTCACTGTCCATGATGCTGAAAGAGTTAAACTGTTTCAGCACCATGGACAGTGACTTCCGATCCCAATATACATGAACCTGTAGGAAAAAAAACGAAGTTCTGACTTACCGTTAACTCCCGGCTTCTTCCTCCAGTCTGACCTCCAGGGATGACAATTCAGTCCAAGTGACAGCTCCAGCCAGTCACAGGCCAAGCACAGGCAGCAGCGGTCACATGGACTGGCGCGTCATCAAGGGAGGTGGGGCCCGATGTCGAGAGGCACGTCACCAAGGACGCGTCACCAAGGACACGGCCGGGAAGTTCTCGGTAAGTACAAACTTTTTCTTTTTTTTCAACAGGTTTTTCGATATTGTGTTTGGCATTCACTGTCGAGGGTGCTGAAAGAGTTAGCTCTTTCAGCACCTTGGACAGTGACGGGCGTCGACTAGCCTCATCTCTATGATGGCGGCTGCGCGAAAATCACGCAGCCGCGCATCAGACACGGATGACACACGCAGCGGTCAAATGTTTTTTGCACGCGCAAAACGCAGCGTCCGTCTGTATCTCCCCTTAGTCTGTGACCTGGTATGGACTCCTGTTGAGATCTGTCACCTGGCATGAATGATTTTCTAACAGTACCTGACAATGACCAAATTAAAACAAAGCGGCAGATCAACTTTTCCACCGATATCTGTCTTCGGTTGGTGTTGTGACTCAAAAAGGCGATGAACGGCAGAAATTGGTCTAAATCTGGCTTTTTTGGCCGTCTCTTTAGTGTATGGCCAGTTGTACGCAGTTTATTATTTAAAGAGAACCTTTCACCTCCCCATACATGTGCAGCTGAGTGCAGCATGTAATGGGCAGGGCTGCACAAACCCTGGGGCACTTTACAATTTTTTTTCTACCTCCCTGCGTTATTTAGATATCGGTGTCATTATATTTGGCGCCCGATATTTTAATAACTCCCTGAACTGTCAACTAGGCGTGTACTGGCAAGGGAGCGTGTTACTATCGCTGTGACACTGTCCAAACATATCTATCCAGGCATTATTGCCAATATTTTATTTTTTTACTAAATCCATCACCTAGGGACAATACTGTACTTGTGCGATACTGTTTGCATTTCCCCAGCTCTCCTGTGCATTCTCTGCTTTCTCGGCAATGGAAAAGCCCAGTACAAGAGAGAACCTTATAACAGGAGTGCGCAGATCGTTCAAAGATGTAATGGGCAGGGCTGCACAAACCCTGGGGCACTTTACAATTTTTTTCTACCTCCCTCTGTTATTTAGATATCGGTGCAGTTATATTTGGCGCCGATATCTAAATAACCACCTAAACAGTCAACAGGACTTATACTGGCAAGGGGGCGTGTTACTATGGCTGTGACACTGTCCAATCAGATATGGACAGTGTTACAGCAAGAGCGAGGAGAGAGAGAGTCTGTGCGCGCATGCACACACGCTCTCACTCTTCAGCTTTCAAGATTAGTCTTCTGCCGAACTGGCAAGGGCGCGTGTCAGTCCTACGGACAGTGTAAGAGCTGCGGAGAGGAGAGCACGCTCTCATCTCTTCAGCTCCTGCGAGAGATCAGTCTTGTATTGTCTGCCGAACTGGCAAGGGGGCGTGTCTGCTGAAGGGGCGTGTCTCTGCTATGGACAGTGTAAGCTCTCCCCAGCTCTTACACTCCGTAGCAGTGACATGCCCCATTGCCAGTTCGGCAGACAAAGTACAAGACTGATCTCTCACAAGAGTGGAAGAGATGAGAGCGCGCTCTCCTCTCCACAGCCCTTACACTGTCCGTAGCAGTGACACTCCCCCTTGCCAGTTCGGGTGAAAAGACTGCAATCGCACACTCTCTCTCTGCTCTCTCTTGCTGTGGCACTATCCATATCTGATTGGACAGTGTCACAGCCATAGTAACATGCCCCCTTGCCAGTACACGCCCCGTTGACTGTTAAGGGGGTTATTTAAATATCGGGCGTCAAATATAACGGCACCGATATCTACATAATGGAGGGAGGTAAAAAAAAATTGTAAAGTGCCCCAGGGTTTGTGCAGCCCTCCCTATTACATGCTGCACATGTATGGGGAGGTGAAAGGTTCTCTTTAAAGGAACAGTGTCATCACAATTTTTTTTTTAATATGTTAAAGATGTTAGTGCTTTATTAAAAACGTTTATATTTATTTGTGTGTTTGTGTTTTACTTTTTCTTATTTTTACACTTTTTCTTCCCTATGGGGGCTGTCATTTTTTTTTCCATTTCTGTATGTGTCGATTAACGACACATACAGACATGGAATACGGCAGCCACAGTCCCATAGGGACTGCGAACGGGGCCCGTTCCATCCACTAATATGTACGCCGTCTGTGTGGGAACTGCGCATGCGCCGCTCCCACACAGTCCAATTTGAAATGCGCGCCGTCCGGCGCCATTTTCCTGTGGACCGGAAGTCGCGGCCGGACAGTAAGATTACTACTTCCGGTCGCGGCTTCCGGACTTGTGCACTTGGACCAGCGGCAGCAGACGGAGCGGACGGGCCGGAGGGAGCCGCGGCGGCAGGAGCAGGTAAGAGATTTCTATGTATGTTCGTGTTTGTGTACGTTTACTACTGTATGTAAACCTTCTACACTGTGTGTTAGCTCAAAAAATGGCGACACACACTGTAGGAGGTTAGACCGTTCAAACCCCTCGTTTATCCCGGCACTTGCCAGGATAAAGGATGGGGGGGGGATGCTGAGAGCTCACTAGAGCGAGGGCTTTTTACCCAATTTTGCAATGCTGCAATTTTGGGAATAGCGCCATCTAGTGACCAGCAATGGGAAATATTATAAATTAGAATTAATTTATAATATTTCCTGACTCGTGAAAAAAATAAAAAAATTTTTAACAATGTTTAATCACCTACACACTAAATGTTTAATTAAAAAAAAAAAAACATGTTTTTCTGGCAACACATTCCCTTTAAGGAAGGTTGATTACATCACAGACATGATGTTTCTATTCAAAGTCAAGAACAGATTTCAACCTTTTTATTATTACATGACTGTAAGCTGGAGGCATGTGGATATTGCATTACAAAGTAAAGATTTCAATATTTCAATAATACTTTTGGCAGAAGGATGACATTATAACAGACGTTAGGACACCTGATGTTGCCAATGTATCTTATTATTTTGCTAAAGCTCCCAACACACATAATAGTTGTCAGTTGATCATTCAGCTAAGACAAGTTGAGTTTAGATGTATGCATTTATTTCAATAGGAGGCAAGATATTATGCAGCTGCCTTTTTATTTTTTGAGAAAACAACAGGAACGAATAAGTTAAAATCAAATCAATCTAACCTCATTTCAATCACTGACGTGAAGCATAGGGAAAGAGTCAGGCTGTCCCAAAATTGGCAAAATCTGTCGAATGTGTATGGCCATCTTTAGGCATTTTTGTAACTAGAAGCAGACATGTCCTAATTACGATTTAGGTTTTCAGATGGCCCAATACGGGTACATTGTAGTGTGCATATTATGGTGGTCCGTGTCTGGTTCAGTAAATCCACAGGAGGTCTGGGTATTATATGTCCTCAATATGGACACTAAAATAGTACCGTATTATGACTGCTGGAAAGCGGTCTTAGGAAGTGATCAGTCGAAAAACCTTGGAGCTTCGTCCATTAAATTTGTTGATATTGTGGTCCTTAGTTTCAAACCTGTATAACATTATACAACATTGATAAATATTGCAGATATTGATATCTCATTAAACATGTTTTTATAGAATTTGCATCATATATGACATACTATATTTAAAAAGTTCACACAGAAACATCATGACGATTCAAACATCTTTTAATGACAGTTCTCTGAAGTCCAGTTTGCATGTACACATTGAACAGCCAACAAAAAAAAGCAAAAACGTGAAAAAGTACCTAATAATCCTAACCAGTGGCGTAACTACCGCGGTAGCAGCCGTAGCGGCTGCTACGGGGCCCGGGGCTTGAGGGGGCCCGTACTGCTAGCCGACACGCCCACCCAAATGCCCGGTGGCGCCGCTAGCAGCCGTTATGGCTGCTACAGCGGTAGCGCCGCTACTGTGGGGCCTGCGCCGCCGAGCCTTATACAGGCCCTCTCATGCCTGTAGGTGTCGCTAGCACCGGAGGGGGCCCCAGTGCTAGCGGCAGCCAAATACATGTATTAGCACTGAATGGCCGGGCATGTTCCATGCCTGACCATCCAGTGCCTTACAATGACACTGATTGGCTAGCGGCGCGATTACATAATCACGCCGCTTCCATGCTTGGAAGGTGCTGATTGGCGGGGCAAGTCATTCTGCCCCGCCAATCAGCGTCATTGGAGGACGCTCGTTCAGCTCCTGCAGACATGCTCAGAAGAGAGCATGTCTGCATCGCCAGTGAACAGCATGGGAACGGGATCATGTGAGTATGTCAAGTTTATATATTTTTTTCCTCATAAGAATGTGAATGGCATTATCTATAGTGGGGGGGTCGTCTTTATGTGGGCTATTATATATAGGGGGGTCTATATGTGGGGCAGTAGCTACAGGGGGGACTATATGTGGGGCAGTAGCTACAGGGGGGACTATATGTGGGGCAGTAGCTACAGGGGGGTCTATATGTGGGGGTGTGGGCCACTATATACAGGGGGCTCTATATGTGGGCCATTATATACAGGGGGGGTCTATATGTGAGGGTGTGAGCCACTATATACACGGGGCTCTATATGTGGGCCATTATATACAGGGGGGTCTATATGTGGGCCACTATATACAGGGGGGGGTCTATATGTGGGGCACTAGCTACAGGGGAGGTCTGTATGTGGGCCACTATCTACAGGGGGGTCCATATGTAGTGCACAGTCTACAGGGGGAGCTATATTTGAGACACTATCTACAGAGGTGGGCTATACGTGGAGCACTAACTATAGGGGAAGCTATATGTAGGGCAGCACGGTAGCTCAGTGGTTAGCACTATTGCCTTGCAGCTCTGGAGTCCATATGTGGGCACTATCTACAGGGGCTTCTATGTAGGTCACTATCTACATTTGGCACGGTGTGTGTGTGTGTGTGTGTGTGTGTGTGTGTGTGTGTGTGTGTGACAGTTATATTTAGATGTGTTGAGAATTTTAACTTTGTTTATAGGTGCAGAAATGTTTTAAAAGTGAGAAGCTGAAGACATCTAAACGGAAAACTGCAGAAATGGGTCATGGCCGGGAGAAATCCATCATAGATGTCTGAACCGGAGGGAGAAGAGAAGAACTAGAATCTGAGACGTCACCGGTGAGTCACTTAATGTAAATGTTTATTCTGCCTCTAATCAGTATTGTAGTCACTGTATGACCTGCAGCGAGATGATGGTGGTATGATTTTTTTTGTGAAACCGCATCTCCCAGCATATCTTCACCATTGTTCCGGCCATGCTGGGAGCTGTAGTTTTACGCCGTACAAACCTATACGCAGTGGCGTAACTACCGCTATAGCAGCCGTAGCGACTTATACGGGGCCTGCAGCATGAGGGGGCCCGTGCCACCCGCCGGCACGGCCCCATCCCATGGCCGCAGGCTCCGCTAGCAGCCGCTATGGCTGCTACAGCGCGACGCCACTGAAGGGGTTGTTCCTACAAAAGACATGCATCCCCTATCCGCAGGATAGGGGATACATGTGGGATCGCTGGGACGCCCAGCGATGAGAACGGGGGACCGAAAGTCCCCCCTAAGTTCTCCATGACAAACCTCGGACTTCCGGGGTCTGTGTCGGCAGCTCCATGGAAATCACTTGCGCACCGGACGCGCTTGTGCGCATGCGTGACCAGCGCTCCTTTCATTTTTATTGAACTGCGCAGACGCCGGAAGTCCGAGGTTCGTCATGGAGAACTTCGGGGGACTTTCGGTCCCCCGTTCTCCTTATCGCTGCCAGCGATCACACATGTATCCCCTATCCTGTGGATATCCTGTGGAGAGGGGATACATGTCTTTTGTAGGACACACTATAGGCCGTTTTTTTTTTGGGGGGGTAGCTATATGGCGTTATCTACAGAGGGGGTCTGTATGGTGTTATCTACAGAGGGGGTCTGTATGGTGTTATCTACAGAGGGGGTCTGTATGGTGTTATCTACAGAGGGGGTCTGTATGGCGTTATCTACAGAGGGGGTCTGTATGGCGTTATCTACAGAGGGGGACTGTATGGCGTTATCTACAGGGGGCTGTATGGCGCTATCTATAGGGGGCGCTGTGTGGTGGAATCTATAGGGAGGCACTATCTACAAGGGGGGGGGGGTTGTGTGATACCCAGAAGAGGGGGGGCCCCAGTCAAAAGTTTGCTATGGGGCCCATTCTTTCCTAGTTACGCCCCTGATCCTAACCTTGTATACCCCAAGGTGTACAAAGAAAATACCAATTGCCATGTATAACAATGATTAAGTCAGTTTCAACAATGCAAACACTGCCTTACGCCACCCTCCACAAAAGATAAAAACAATATAATTAAACAGTTGTAAGAGAAACAAGGATAAAAATTACATTTTTACTGGCTTGGGCAGGTATTTCTCAGGGAGATTCCAGACATTTATAATGGGCAGGTGCTTTTTGGTTTAGAATACATACGGATGTTGACCAGGGTGTACATTTTTTAATAGGCATCTTTTAAATGGACATTAGACTTGCAGTGCAGATTATTAATGTTGCTGTAAAGTGAAATGTAATCTATTGTTCCCTGGCATTTTGAGGCTTGCCATTATGTCCTTCAATGAGATTAGAGACTGAAAGTCCAGAAAATTTCTGCGTCCATCAATATTTTAAATATCTTCAGTTCTGGGAACGGCCGGAAACCTGCAAATCCATACGTGTGTATATATATAGTAGCAGCTCATCTGACAACGCTATTTCTCTCAAAAGAATAAGAAAAAGAATCACACTCAAAAGCCCTGTTTACATTGAGTTTTTTGACACGTTTGACGAGGAAACCACAATCGGAAAACGCGTAAAAAAACGGCCGAAAATGCCTCCCATTGATTCCAATGGGAGGCGGAGGTTTTTTTTTTTTTCACGCGAGCGGAAAAACAGTTTCGCGAGAAAAAGCGACATGTCCTTTCTTCAGACGTTTACATCTCTGACCTCTCATTGACATCAATTTTGAGGCAGAGAAAGCCCGCGGCGCTCAATGGCCGCGGGCAAAAAACGGCGTGCAGGCAGATCAAAATTTTCTGCCTACAAAAAAACTGTGTGAACAGGGCCGAATATGTGGAACAGGAGTTACTAATAATAATGCACGGATTACATAAGTTTGTCGCCGCTATTGGAGGTGCTATTAGCATGCAGCACTATTGCTGCCGTTAAAACAATGGAGACATCGATAAAACCACAATGGACCAAATTATATATAACTCAATAAGATTCATTGGACATCTTTTGGATTGGTCTTTCAATAGATTCAGCAAAGCGTCATGGTTTCCATTATAAACGGAAGCCATGACACCACTGTATAAACATAGCCTTATCTATCCATCTCTTATACACCAGGCTCCAAAACTGTACCCAAAATTCAAAGTGTAGTCCGATCTAAAACAAATTTGGATTCCCATTCTATTATTTTATTACCATAGACATAAATATAATTTTTTTTTATTTTTATAAAACAGAATTCTGGTCAGATTGTTATTAATTAGTAGTACGCCTGTCATAAAAGCTGCTCAGATCAGTTTGACTAGATCCAAGCCCTCATGAAGTCATCTGAATCTAGTATGTGTTTAATAGCGGATTATGGTCATACATTTCCCTTCCTTTGAATTAAAGAAAGGTTCTGTAGGGAAAGCTGTACTATCTGACTTGTAGGTTTAAGGGTATGTTCACACGGCTTATTTTCGGCCGTTTTTCGGGGCCGTAAACGGCCGAAAAACAGCCGGAAATTTGGAAGCGGAATGCCTCCAAACATCTGCACATTGATTGCAATGGGAAAACAGCATTCTGTTCAGACGGGCCGTTTTTTTACACTGCCGTTTTGAAAAACGGCCGCGTAAAAATACGGCTGCAAAAAAGAACTGCATGTCACTTCTTCAGCCGTTTTTGGAGCGGTTATTCATTGACTGCATTGAAAAACAGCTCCAAAAACCCACGTAAAAAACGCAAGTTGCTAAAAAAGAAACTTCTGAAAATCAGGAGCTGTTTTCCCTTGAAAACAGCTCCGTATTTTCATATGTTTTTGAGTTTGCGTGTGCACATACCCTTAGGGCTTATTCAGACAAACGTATAATACGTCCGTGCAACGCGCGTGATTTTCACGCGCCTCGCACGGACCTATGTTAGTCAATGAGGCCGTTCAGACAGTCCGTGATTTTCACGCAGCGTGTGTCCGCTGCGTAAAACTCACGACATGTCCTATATTTGTGCGTTTTTCGCGCATCACGCACCCATTGAAAAGCACTTCCGTGTGATGCGCGTGATTCGCGCAACAGCAGTAAAAACTATGAATGAAAACAGAGAAGCACCACGTGATTTTCTGTTTACAAACATACAAACAGAGTGTCAATGATGGCGGCTGCGCGAAAATCATATGGTGATGACACACGGAGCTGTTAAGTAGCTTTTGCGCGCACAAAACGCACACGCTAGTGTGAATCCGGCCTTATAGTAATTCCTCATAGTTTATGAGCATCTGAAAGAAAACATTGATTAGAGTGTGGACGGATTGAAAGAATACCAGCTAACAGAAGTTTCACATAGTTCAAATGGAAAGCGATAGACGTAGTGTGATGACAGCTGGACTGTGCAGACAGGATGCCAGGAAATTCTGCACTTTTTTTTATGTTTTGTGTACGATGTTACATAGTTACATAGTTTGTACGGTTGAAAAAAGACACATGTCCATCAAGTTCAACCAAGGGATGGGAAAGGGGAAGTGGGATAGGAAAGGGGAAGTAAAAAATTTCTACACATAGGAGCTAATATTTTTTTGTTCTAGGAAATTATCTAACCCTTTTTTAAAGCCATCTACTGTCCCTGCTGTGACCAGCTCCTGCGGTAGGCTATTCCATAAATTCACCGTTCTCACAGTAAAGAAGGCTTGTCACCTCTGCAGGTTGAACCTTTCTTTTTCCAGACGGAGGGAGTGCCCCCTTGTTTTTGAGGCGGTTTTACAAGGAACAGGATTTCACCATATTTTTTTATGTGCCATTCATATATTTATATAAGTTAATCATGTCCCCCCTTAGTCGTCTTTTTTCAAGGCTTAGTTCTTTTAATCTTTCCTCATAACTTAGATTCTCCATGCCCCTTATTAGCTTCGTTGCTCTTCTTTGTATTTTTTCCAACTCCAGGGCATCCTTTCTATGAACTGGAGCCCAGAACTGGACTGCATATGCTAGATGAGGCCTCACTAATGCTTTGTAAAGTGGTAATATTACATCCCTGTCCCGCGAGTCCATGCCTCTTTTGATACACGACAATATTTTGCTGGCCTTTGAAGCAGCTGATTGACACTGCATGCTGTTATTTAGTTTATGATTTACAAGTACACCCAGATCCTTCTCAACAAGTGAATCCGCCAGTGTAGCGCCCCCTAGGACATATGATGCATGCAGGTTGTTCGTACCCAGGTGCATAACTTTACATTTATCTACATTAAACTTCATTTGCCAAGTGGACGCCCAAACACTTAGTTTGTTTAAATCTGCCTGCAATTCATGAACATCTTCCATAGTCTGAACTATATTACATAGCTTGGTGTCATCTGCAAAAATAGAAACAGTGCTATTAATCCCATCCTCTATATCATTAAAAAATAAGTTGAATAATAGTGGTCCCAGAACTGAACCCTGGGGTACACCACTTATAACTGGGGACCATTCAGAGTAGGAATCATTGACCACAACTGTCTGGATACGGTCCTTGAGCCAATTCTCAATCCAATTACAAACTATACTTTCTAAACCTATAGTCCTTAATTTACCCATTAGACGTCTATAGGGGACAGTGTCAAATGCCTTTGCAAAGTCCAAAAACACTATATCCACAGCGGCCCCTCTGTCTAGGCTTCTGCTTACCTCTTCATAAAAACAAAATCAGGTTGGTTTGACAGCTTCTGTCCTTTGTAAAACCGTGCTGGCTGTCACTTATAATACTATTTATTGTCACATAATTCTGTATATAGTCCCTCAATAGCCCCTCAAACATTTTCCCCACAATTGATGTTAAAGAGGCTCTGTCACCAGATTTCGCAACCCCTATCTGCTATTGCAGCAGATAGGCGCTGCAATGTAGATTACAGTAACGTTTTTATTTTTAAAAAACGAGCATTTTTGGCCAAGTTATGACCATTTTTGTATTTATGCAAATGAGGCTTGCAAAAGTACAACTGGGCGTGTTGAAAAGTAAAAGTACAACTGGGCGTGTATTATGTGCGTACATCGGGGCGTGTTTACTACTTTTACTAGCTGGGCTTTCTGACGAGAAGTATCATCCACTTCTCTTCAGAACGCCCAGCTTCTGGCAGTGCAGACACAGCCGTGTTCTCGAGAGATCACGCTGTGACGTCACTTCCCCAGGTCCTGCATCGTGTCAGACGAGCGAGGACACATCGGCACCAGAGGCTTCAGATGATTCTGCAGCAGCATCGGCGTTTGCAGGTAAATCGATGTAGCTACTTACCTGCAAACGCTGATGCTGCTGCAGAATCAACTGTAGCCTCTGGTGCCGATGTGGCCGACACGTTGCAGGACCTGTGAGTGACGTCACAGATCTGCAATGCCAGAAGCTGGGCGTTCTGAAGAGAAGTGGATGATACTTCTCATCAGAACGCCCAGCTAGTAAAAGTAGTAAACACGCCCCGATGTACGCACATAATACACGCCCAGTTGTACTTTTACTTTTCAACACGCCCAGTTGTACTTTTGCAAGCCTCATTTGCATAAATACAAAAATGGGCATAACTTGGCCAAAAATGCTAGTTTTTTAAAAATAAAAACGTTACTGTAATCTACATTGCAGCGCCTATCTGCTGCAATAGCAGATAGGGGTTGCAAAATCTGGTGACAGAGCCTCTTTAAGCTTACTGGTCTATAATTACCCGGCGAAGACCTAGAGCCCTTTTTGAAAATAGGCACCACATTTGCCCTGCGCCAGTCCCTTGGCACTATACCAGTCATGAGAGACTCTCTAAATATTATGAAGAGGGGGACAGAAATAACTGAACTAAGCTCCTTAAGAACTCTAGGGTGTAACCCATCTGGTCCCGGGACCTTGTGTACATTTATTTTATTTAATTTAGCTTGCACCATATCTACATTCATCCAATTCAGTATATCAACTGATATATTAACAGCACTGGCAGCGGCTACATCAGCTGCTCCTTCTTCTGTTGTATATACAGAGCGGAAGAACCCATTTAGTAACTCTGCCTTCTCTTGATCCCCTGTGACCAACTCCCCATTACCACTATCTAGGGGTCCTACATGTTCAGACCTTGGCTTTTTTGCATTTATATGCTTGAAGAATTTTTAAGGATTTGTTTTACTATCCTTGGCCACCTGCCTTTCATTTTGTATTTTTGCTGATTTTATTATCTTTTTACAGATTTTATTAAGCTCCTTATAATTTACAAAGGCTACAGCTGTACCCTCAGATTTGTATTTTTTAAATGCCCTTTTTTTTGTCATGTATTGCCCTTTTTACAGAAGGTGTAAGCCATGTGGGGTTTAATTTGAGTCGTTTATACTTGTTACCTATAGGAATACATTTTGCACTATAATTACCCAAAGTAGATTTGAAAATCTCCCATTTATCATTTGTCCCATTATTTAACATTAGTTCTTCCCAGTCTATATCCTGAATTGCAGCCCTCATCCTGGGGAAATTGGCCTTCTTAAAATTAAGTGTTCTTGCCCTCCCAGCCTGTGTTTGTTTTTTACAGTATAGGTAAAATGTAACTATATTGTGATCACTGTTGTGATCACGGTTACCGATGTGTAAACCCTCAGACCATTCCAGAATGTATATTTATAATTATGTCAAAACAAAAATGTACTAGTTACAGAACTACTACTGTATGGACTTTTGATCTCGTTCGCCCCTCACCTATGTTTTTTTGGTAGTTAAGGGGTGCAATACGCCTTGTCATACTAACCTCCAAGTGACTTTTTGCAGGAAAAGACATAACACTTCCTGGATTCCTTAGTAAGTTTACTCAGCATAATCATTCCAGAGAAAAAGGAAGTTGTACTGGTTTACACCCAATGTAATAGTCATTGCCAGCTTTACTCTCATGGGCCAGAAATAAGCTTGACACTAAACGCAGTTGCAATAGAGGCTCTTCCTATGTAAGATGTAATGTTTTTTTTATTATTCAAATCATACTGGAATATTACAATTATATATCATTTTTAGATATAAAAAAAAAAAAGCAATATACACAGCCGGCGGCCAATAGACTACATGCAGACAAATTAGACCGATTCCTAATGTGGTGCTGTAGGATACACTGGAAACATGGGTGTCATTCCAATCCCGACAATGTTTTAGTGAAATACATATTATGACCTTCGATGTCACATAGTAAGTGATGCATACTTCCCAACTTTTTGTTGATTTAAAATATCTTATTAGGTTTCAACAAATCATCAGTTTAACGGTCATATGTATAGCAGTAAATACAAGTATAGATCTCATCAGAAGATTTAGAACAACAGTAAAAGGAGAACAGCAGCAGGGGCTTGTTGTTCTGCAAATGGCGCATACTCAAGTGTGTAATACCAGGAGGTGGGCTATTAAAAAGTCTAATACAATGGACTGAATGTGGTAGGGCCAAAGGAGGGGAAGGAGGCCCAAAGGGTAAACGGATTGAGATGGATACCTAGGGGGTGCCTTAAAAGTAAGACTATTATCTCATAGTGAAACCATAGAAGGCGATCCAGGGGTTCCATACATAAAAATATTTGTTATATCGCTAAATTCCAGTGGCACGTCACTTTGAGCAGATGTGGCTCCAGCCGCCTACTTGTTTGCTCCTGTGTTAAGCCACTGCCCTCCTCCTCTGCATGGCTGAAAGTGCCGGGTTGCCGGGGAAACTAGCGCTCATAGACGTCAGTCATGGTGGCCTATTTAAAGGGGACTCCAGCCTTCATTCCTCATCTGCAGATGAAGATACAGCCTTTGTTTGGCTATTGTTCCTATTTACCTCTGTTTCGGACCCCGGCCTCAGCCTTGTGCCTGGATTACGATTCGGAGTATGGTGAAGACGACAGATGAACAATTTATTGATGCCATTAATTTACAATGTATTGAAAGAACCTTTTTTCTGTTTGAAGAGATTAATTCTGGAGATTTTCTGTTCATTTACTAGGTAATAAATACCCTGAGTATATTTTACCAACTCTATAAAATGTTAAAAATGGTCTTCATAATGTAAAGTTTCAGTGATTATTTGTCCAATAATTTCTTTAGTGACCATATGCTTTAGGTAGAAATCTATGAGTCGTAAACTTCCATGTTATTCAAATCGGGAAGGGGTGCAGCAAACATTTGTCCAACCCATGAGTCCCCCTTCAATAGACAAAAGACCAAATGCCGTTCCTCATACAGGAGGATGTCAGCAGGATGTACCAACAAAAAGCTTAAGTCACAAATTACTGACCAAGGGCCCCTGGTAAAGATGTACACCATTAAAGTGCCGGCCCTGAACCTAAACTTTAAAAAGATGTGCTGTTTGCCACAAATGGAAGTTGACAGTGGAGAAGAACATTTCATTCCCCACTTGGGCCTTACCCTGCCACCACCAGTGCACAAGATAACGTCATCACTCCTTCCAGCTGTTTGACTGGGATCAAGAACAACTTGGAAAATGACCCTATAAACAAGTCTCCTGGCAAAGTCAGCCGCACAGTAGCCACTGGACCCCCATCATTTACAGGCCCCCGTACCATGCCATCAATCAAAGGTGCCAACAACCACAGTGTCCCTAGAAAAGTGCCAAAAGTCACAGTGCCTTCCTATTAGTAACAGTTGCCCACAGCTATAGTGCCCGAAAACTGTCACAGTAAACAGCGTCCCAAAACATCCACAGTGCCTCGTAACAGAAACAGTAGCTGCCTTTCATAGTAGAGAACACCCCAGTGTATTTTTAATGCAGTCATTCTACCTCTACCATGTTCTGGGAACAATATGCTACCCCCATTCTGTCCTCAGTTTATATTCTGTATCCTCTTTTGAAAGGGCGGCATGGAATATTAACCATTAATAGATGAATAAAAGATTGAGCTCAGGATTTATATGTTGAATATCCTTCCTACATCAAAGTAGCTTCTTACAGAGAGTTGCCAGAGACATAAATGAAACTACTGATGTAACCACCATTGTCAGAGCGATCACATCATACATATGATTATGTTGTATGTATACCGAATATAGCTACTGTACATCGTGATACCATCAATGCACTGTTCAGTTAATAGTTTAGTTACAGCTGTGCAGATGGGTCTGGAAGGTTGAAATTGAACGTAATATTTCACATGTGAATGCCAATTTTTTTTTTTTATATAAAATAACTGAAAAGGTTCCAAGGCATAGAAGAGAGAGCTTTAACCGTTCTTCATACTTTGGATGCATTCCAAAAATAGAATAAAACCATAAAAATGCAAGCTCTAAACTGTAAATCAGGATTATGTATAATCATGATTAGGTTCACATCGCGGTCAAAATGCACTTTTTTTTGCAGCAAAACTTGGCAAAATCACAAAATTTTGCCACAAATTTACAAAAATTATGGCAAAATCGCACGGTTATGCCGCGGACAAATGTATATGGACGTGAAAACTCAGGCTAAGGTCGGATTCACACGAGCGTGTGCATTTTGCGCGTGCATAAAACGATGCATTTTGCGCTCGCAAAAGTTCCGTGTGGCATGAGTATTTGGTGCGTGCCTGCGTGATTTCCGCGCATATGGCAACGTGAGGACACTCTTTTTATGTTTACAAACATAAAAGCAGGAGGTGCTTTTCTTTTTTCATTCATTTATTTTACTACTGTAGCGCGAATCACGCGCGGCACGCAGAAGTGCTTCCGTGTGCCGTGCACGATTTTCACGCACCCATTGACTTCAATGGGTGCGTGATGTGCGAAAAACGCCCAAGTATAGGACATGACGTGAGTTTTACGCAGCAGACATACGCTGCGTGAAAAGCACGGACTGTCTGAACGGCCCCATTGACTAACATAGGTCCGTGCGACACGCGTGATTTTCACGCGCGTATCACGGACGTAATACACGTTCGTGTCAATAAGGCCGAATGATGACTGATTAAAAGTCTGTGATTCCTATTGACCAGGTACTCTAATCACATTCAGTCCACCCCTGCTAGAATTGTACTTGCCTATTTTTCTATTTTTGCTCATTTGTAACAATTAAAAGTTTCAGATCATCTTTTAAGTTTTAATATCAGATAAAGACAACACCAGTAAACACAAAGTGCTGCTTTTAAATTAGATCCATTCAAAATCTATATCACCCATGCAAAAAAGTAATTGCCCCCCTAAACCGAATAACTGGTTGTGCCACACTTGGCAGTACCAATTGCCATCAAATGTTTGCGATAACCTGCAATCTGCTATGTCCTCCCTTGTACGCTTTTATTTTTGCTTGATGCCACAATAAAAGAAAGAATACGAGCCAAACGGGTGAGTGCCGTGATTTCATCTCCCTCACTACTACTTGCTATAAAAGTCTTTGATATCGCTGTAGAGGAATTTTGTTCCACTCTTCAGTATGGTTTTAATTCAACTACATTAGAGGGTTTCGAGCATGAACTGTCCGTTTACGGTCTTGCCACAGCATCTCAATGTGATTCAAGTCAGGACTCGGCCACTCCAAAACCTTAATGTTGTTTCTCAGAGGTTGGTTGCTTGAGTGCTTCGGATCATTGTCCTACTACATAACCCAGAAAACCGATAGATACATAGGAAAAACTCGTATATGAAAACTGGTATATTAACTTTATTGTGCATACATATACTTTAAAATGTATACAAAATGAAAAAGAGTAGAAGGAAACCCATCAAGAACAAGTGGTAAGGCGGAGGTGGTAATATATATGCAAAATACAAATGTAGAAGGGAAATAAACTTTTTCCCACGTGTTCAGATGCTATATCCCCCTATAGAACATGAGTAATGGCTGTAGCAATACATAGACAAAATACACAATAATGAAGGGAAAGGATACTATAGCAAGAGAACCAATGACCGATATATACCAACCTCAGCCCACCACCGAGCCCCAACATACGTTTCGCCCAAGAGCTTCATCCGGACAAAAAATTTTACATCTCGATAACCCCTTTCAATCAGTTGATCCACAAGTTTTCAAATAATTGAAATGGAAACCAAAGTATTTTTTTTTTATTCGAAGGGACATTAACCCTAAAGTCTGCACAGTTGTATTTGTAGTTTAATACAATCTTTTGTTCCCTGTGAGCGGCCATTTCACCTCTGTGATAATATGTTAGTAAGGGCCTGTTCACATCACCATTCATTTCTGTTCCAGGGTTCCGTCGGAGGGTTCCGTCGGGTGAACCCCGCAACGGAAAGTGAAACTGACAGCACAGCTTCCGTTTCAGTCACCGTTGATCTCAATTGTGACGGAAACATCGCTAATGCTTTCCGTTCGTCACTGTTCCGTCTGGTTTCCGGTTTTCGGACAGAATCAATAGCGTAGTCGACTGCGGAAACCCGGAACGGAAATGAACGGTGATGTGAACAGGCCCTAAGGCTTTATTCACACGAACGTGTTTTACGGCCGTGATACGCGCGTGATTTTCGCGCGCGTCGCACAGTCCTATGTTAGTGAATGGAGCCGTTCAGACGGTCAGTGAATTTCACGCAGCATATGTCCGCTGTGTAAAACTCACGACATGTCCTATATTTTGGCCGTGTTTCGCACAAATCGCGCACGGCACACAGAAGCACTTCCGGGTGCCGCGCGTGATTCGTGCAACAGTAGTAAAAACAATGAATGAAAACAGAAAAACACCTTCTGCTTTTCGGTTTGTAAACATAAAAACAGAGTGTCATCATGATGCCGGCTGTGCGAA
Source organism: Rhinoderma darwinii (assembly GCF_050947455.1). Lineage (NCBI taxonomy): Eukaryota > Metazoa > Chordata > Amphibia > Anura > Rhinodermatidae > Rhinoderma > Rhinoderma darwinii. Next base: position 264,638,086 of record NC_134689.1, on the reverse strand, counting down.
AATCATGCAGCCTCGCACCATATGCTGATGCCACACGGACCTTTTGCGCGCGCAAAACGCAGCGTTTTTTGCGCGCGCAAATTTGACACATCTGTGTGAATAAGGCCTAATGCTAATAAAACCTAAATAATCCACTGTGGGCTGCTAGATTACGGGATCAGAGAGGACTTCAGTCCACGCTTCATTGCATGGTTCTGTTTACTTTATAAACGACAGATTTAATGTTTAGCGTTCTTTTAATAGCTGTAGGTGGATTTTGTAGTACTTTGTGGATTGATTACCTAGAACCAGTTATTTCAGCATTCCAAATAACCTGTTTAATTTCAAAAGTTTGTAAAAGACAAGCTAAAGAACCTCTGCCTTGGAGCCACTTTAAGGAATGTATGAGAAAAGTGCATTCAAGCAACTCCATAAAACATTTACTATATAGCACAATCATCTTGCCTGCGACTATAGATTGTAAGGGTATGTTCACACAGGTTGGATTTGCTGCTGCAGACACCAGATGAGGGGATAATAATAGTCCATACACTCGCCCCCGCCCTGGTCTCCCGTAGCGCCCTGTCACTCTTCCCAGGGCTGGTGTCTGTGCTACCAGCCTCCTTGGATGACGTTTTCTCCCATGAGATCGTTGCAGCCTGTGATTGGCTGCTGTGGTCACATGGGATAAAATATTATCCTAGGGAAACGGCAGCACAAAAGGAGTAAAGACTTTTATTTATTTTAAAGTTACATTTTTTTTTCTTCTACTCACGATTTTTTTCTGCAAATTCGCAGCTTTTTCCGCTCAGAAAAAACTACAACATTGCGATTTCTTGTGGAATTTCACTTCCCCATTAAACTCAATGGGGAAATGTTCCACAAATATGAAACCATAACAAAAGCATAAATTGACCTGGTGAGGATTAAAAGATCCGCACCGTAGCTCAATTTCTGCACAGAAATTCTTCTGCAGCGTGTGGAAGACATTTTTAATATCTCATTCAATAGGCTGCTACTGTAATACGCTGCAAATTTTACATCCAAAAATCTGCAACAATTATGCTATGTGTGAACATAGTGATGGAAATATTTTTGTCTAACAATGCAGCACACTACAGTCCCATCCTGGGTTTCCCTTTCCCACCTTTACGTCCCTGCGCCAGCACTGCGGAGAGGGACGTGTAAACGCTGGTGAGCAGCAAAAGTGTTTGGCCATAAATTAGAGTACATACATATATAAACATACACACACAAATTGTTACGGTCTATCAATTATCCCTTACCTCCATCTCTCTAACTATCCATCTAGGTTTCTATATCTTGATCTATTTCTCACCATGTTTATCTATTTCTCAAGCTCAGTAAGGCCCCATGCACATGATTGTAAAAATTGGCCGTAATTGCGGACCCCATTCTGTTCTATCGGCCGCGGACACCTTTCCGTATCGCTAAGGATGGGCGTCTGGTCTGTAGAAACGTTCCGAAAATTATGGAACATGTCCATCCTGAGGCCCCATGTACACTACAGTATTTTTCATCCGTAATTACGGACACATTCATTTCTATGGGTGTCCGTGCGGAAAAGATTATAGAACCTGTCCTATTCTTGGCCATAATTACAGAATGGACTCTCCCATAGAAGCTTATGGGCACTTCCGTAAATACGGGCGGCTACGGATGTGCATTCGTAAACCCTCTGTATTTATGGATGTGTTGCTATGCAACATGTTGGTGACATCATTTGCAGCCTTTCTTTTTACAAATCCGTATATACGGATCAAATACAGATACAGATCGTATTTATGCACACCCTTCCATATATACGGATGACTACGAATCCGTATTTACGGATAGATGAAAATACGGTCATGTGCATGGGGCCTTACGGTCTATAATCACAGATTTCTATAGTTTTAAATCCAGCAACTTGGTGGTCCTGAGCATGTTAGATTATCAGACTGTTCTGTATATTATTATTACTATTGCTATTTTAAAGAGGCTCAGTCACCACATTATAAGTGGCCTATATTGTACATGATGTGATCAGCGCTGTAATGTAGATTACAGAAGTGTTTTTTATTTAGAAAAACAATCATTTTTTACGGAGTTATGACCTATATTAGCTTTATGCTAATGAGTTTCTTAATGAACAACTGGGCGTGTTTTACTTTTTGGCCAAGTGGGTGTTGTACAGAGGAGTGTATGACGCTGACTAATCAGTAACCAATCAGTGTCATACACTTCTCCCCATTCATTTATACAGCACATAGCGATATAGCTATATCGTTATGTGCAGCCACATAAACACACTATAACGTTACTCATGTGTCATGATAATGAATATGCATTACCTCCAGACAGGACCTGATGTGTATTCATTCTCCTGACCACTTCTGTAGCGTCTCTGTGATTTACAGCACAGCACAGCGAGATCTCTCTGTAAATGACTGTGATTTACAGCATAGCAAGCGTAGTCTCGCGAGACTACGCTGTAAGCTGTCATTTACAGAGAGATCTCGCTGTGCTGTGCTGTAAATCACAGAGATGCTACAGAAGTGGTCAGGAGAATGAATACACATCAGGTCCTGGCTGGAGGTAATGTATATTCATTGTCATGACACATGAGTAACGTTATAGTGTGTTTATGTGGCTGCACATAGCGATATAGCTATATCGCTATGTGCTGTGTAAATGAATGGGGAGAAGTGTATGACGCTGATTGGTCACGGATTGGTCAGCGTCATACACTCCTCTGTACAACACCCACTTGATCATATAGTAAAACACGCCCAGTTGTCCATTGAGAAACTCATTAGCATAAAGCTAATATAGGTCATAACTCCGTCAAAAATAAATAAATAAAAAACACTGCTGTAATCTACACTACTGCGCCGATCACATTATGTACAAGATAGGGCACTTATAATGTGGTGAGAGAGCCTCTTTAAGAAAACTTTTTATTAATTTCACTTTTTATTTAGATTTTTAAACTTTAACGTACTGGCAAAGACCTGGAAAGACCTGCTGACGCCGCTAAAGAGGAAAAGATTCATAAAGAAAGATCAAGATAAAGAAGAAGATCCAGCACTCTTATAATACAGTACAGGGCGGCTGGGAAGTTTAAAGTCTATGTAAAGCTTTGAACATTTTATTTTTTTTTAAATAACCATGGTGTTTAATGTAAATTTTTAATTGATCTTTATTTATAAAAAAAAAAAAAAAGTTTGACTTTTTGGAAATACAGCTCAGTGACTGAGCCCTAAGACTATTTTTGTTTTCTATGTACTAGTTAAAAGACACGATCAATCTCTAATAAGAGGTAAAAAGTATCTCCTAGTATAAAAAGGCTTCTCCTACTATAAAATGAGGACCAAAAAAAAAAAAGAAGTATATTTTATATGCCAAGTACTAATTATATCATTACTGTACTTTTTATTGCAAAAGCATCTAAACGACAACCAACTGAATTTTAATACCGGAAGACTTTTTTCTTTTATGACTTACTGGAATAGTAATTTGCCCTAACATGCAACATGCTGGCTGCGTTCCCTGTCCCCGATCCCATATCACACACCTTAACATTAAAGAACAAGAATGAGTAACACAAAAAGAAAAAAAAAAAAAAAAAAAACACACCACAATTGCTCAAACAACTTTGAAAAACCAGTTATTGTATAATGCAGGGACAGAAAATCTTTGAAAGCTTTAACGCCTAAGGGCAGGAAGCTACACCCAATTGAATGACAAATTCAGCCATTCATACAGGTAGAGCACTAAGGACTAAGTCACGGTGTCATCATCTTACAAGCTATCCTGCATAGGATATGAGATTTCAAAGACTGCTATTAAACAGGAGAACTAAGGGAAAATGGGAGTGTATTCAGGCAGCGAAGGGTCAAGAGTCAACAATAGTTAAAAAGAAATATGAAGTGGCTGTGTCCAATAACATATCTTATAGTTCTAGATAAAGTATGTAGAACATAAACAACATAGAATCCTCCTAGGTCAGGAAGAACACTGAGCAGAGTACAATGAAATAATAGTATACACCACTGTAGTCATTCTAGTATCTAGTGACAAACTATTAGCAAATATTATCATAGACAAGCTTCAGATATCTTTTCAGTTTTTGTATGACAGAATAATACGAATTATAAAATGTATTCAATGAGCAGGTTGGAGGTTTATGCCAAAATATGGATGCTCGCAAAGTAGGCCGGTAATAAATTGAAAAGCTGGTCAGCCAATCAGGAGTGTGGATGAAATGAGGTGACAGAGGACACAATCCCACTATATACAGTAAGGCCTCATGCACACAACCGCATTAGTTTTGTCGTCCGCAAATCCCTGGGTCCGTAGTGCTCCATCGGACCGCAAAAAAACCTTGCTGTGCATCCGTGTGTCATCCGGACTCACAACAATTCACCAGTATCGATGAATCATCAATTGTTGACCGTAAAATGACTTGTCCTGTGTTTTTACGGTCTGCAATTGTGGCCCCGCACCGATCCATGTAAATCAGTCGTGTGCATGGGGCCATAGAAAATAATGGGTCCGCAATTTACCTGCAAAATGCGGATCAATTGCGGCTGCAAGAATACGGTCGTGTGCATAAAGCCTAGTTCAGTGCAGCATAGTCCTTGTACCATTCTCAGCACGAAGACGGGGCCTAAACAGAGCTCAGCCATTCCGTGCCAGTGTGCCATTTCTTGCTTCAGTCTGCTACTCTGCTAGTTGTACTTGTTTCTGTTTTGCACAATACCTTGGCAGAACAAGCACCAGCAATACCCGATTATTAGCCAGCCATATACTATCCCCTCTTCCCCCATACCCTACCTTCAACAGATACTGTATAAAAATGTTTTAACAGGTCTGGATGTTATTATTCACAATGTGTCTGCTTGGATCTAAATTAGACAAGAAGAATATTACTGGTCTGATTCTTATAGCTCTTCCGAAGATGAGTGGCAACAGAGCTAAGAGGCCACCACTGATCTCTCCCTACTGTACCTCTACAGAATTAACATACACAGGGAACCCGTTATGACCAATTTTGGTCCATGACCAGCTTACGAATTCACATTTGCTTAACACTGCGGTGGAGCGAGTCAGGCCAAGTGATAAGGCTTACAAACTCTCTTGGACATTAGGATATAATCTCTGTATAATCTCCTACAGAAAAATATGGTAGTTGCTGAACATTTAGTTATTTGTCCGGAAAATGAATACAAAGGCCATTACTTTCATGGGAAAAGTAGTATATATGGAAAGAAACATGACAGTCAATAGGTTTCTCAAACATTCGACCATAAACCAATGCTGACAATTTTACAGCAAATCAGTGCGGTTTTCAAATGCTTCTTAATGCCCTGTACCTGCAAAAAATGTGTGGACATTGACAAGCATTAGGAAACCGCAAACTCTGTGTCTTTACTCCACCGCACATAGTAACATCCTTGCTCTGCCTAGAACAACATTCACAAAGTGTGGAGTAAGGCTGGATTCACACTAGCATGTTCGGTCCGTAAAGGACGGAACGTATTTCGGCCGCAAGTCCCGGACCGAACACACTGCAGGGAACCGGGCTCCTAGCATCATAGTTATGTACGATGCTAGGAGTCCCTGCCTCGCTGCGGGACAACTGTCCCGTACTTTATTCATGTTTTCAGTACGGGACAGTGGTTCCACGGAGAGGCAGGGACTCCTAGCATCGTACATAACTAGGATGTTAGAAGCCCGACTCCCTGCAGTGTGTTCGGTCCGGGACTTGCAGCCGAAATACGTTCCGTCCTTTACGGACCGAACATGCTCGTGTGAATCCAGCCTTACAATGCTCCCCTAAAACAAGCTTATGTGATCTTCTACACATCATTTAAAGACGCTCTGTCACCAGATTATAACTTGACTATCTCCTACATAATCTGATCCGCGCTGTAATGTAGATAACAGTGGTTTTTATTTTGAAAAATGATCATTTTTGAGCAAGTTATTAGCAATTTTAGATTTCTGCTAATTCGTTTCTTAATGACCAACCGGGCGTTTACTTTAGACCAAGTGGACGTTGTAAAGAGAAGTGTAAGATGCTGACCAATCAGTGACCAATCAGCGTCATACACTTCTCATTGTTCCAGCCCAGCTTCTTTCACTGCACAATCACACTGTAACAATGGACTGGAACAATGAGAAGTGTATGAGGCTGATTGGTCATTGATTGGTCAGCATCATACACTTCTCTTTACAACGTCCACTTGGTCTAAAGTAAAAACACGCCCAGTTGGGCATTAAGAAAGTCATTAGCATAAAGCTAAAATCGCTCCTAACTTGCTCAAAAATTATCGTTTTTCAAAATAAAAGCCACTATTGTAATCTACATTCCAGCGCCGATCAGATTATGTAGGAGATAGGGCACTAATAATCTGTTGACAGAGCCTCTTTAAGGGTTTCCACAGAACAAACTATTCAATGACTTAGAAGTGGTCTCTCACGTGGAGTCTGTTACCGCGTCCTATACTTTTTAGGCCTTGTGGGAAAGCCAGTGTTTTCACATTCCCTTTCAATACCAGTTCAGCAGGATTCGTTTGAAGCGTTAGCACCATAAACAATAAAATATATGTCAGTTGTACAGTAACTCGATATTTCTGCATTTAGCATTGAATAATGGAACTTATTTCCTTTCTTGTATTTTTGTTACACTATGTTTTCGGTTTTCACTAGGAGGACTTGAGTTACAGCTTCATTTCAAAACAGTATCATTTATTCAGCAAATGACTAAGCCATATTCAGTAATCGGATGCCAGCCTGCGGCTGAGGTCTGGCCACGTCATACATAGATATCATGAAACAGAGGCTTCTAAATGGCTTAATACAATAACAAAGAGACATTGTGTCTGTGTTGTTCTCATCAAAGGTCAGCTTTAAAAATAAAATCTGTCTTCCAAGATACAATCTTTCAAAATGATTAAGGGAAATTTTGCTTTCAGAAACTATTTGAACAAGCACCTGAAACGATCAAATGTTTGGTCAGACGTATATGTTGGGAGTATTGCCTGATGTATACCACTAACGGCTCTCATGTTAAAAACGTATGCCTTTTTGCGGGATGCCTCTGCACAGAAAAGTGTTGTCTTCTATGCTCTTCTATACAGCAAGAAAGGGGGAAAAAAAAAAGGTATACTGTTGTGCAGCAGGCTGACAGAGGCTTAGGGGGTACTCTTTTGTCCGCTGTCGAGTATATGGAGCCCTATAGATACGCTTGGTGTATGTGCATAGATGAGCTTATTTGTAAAGAATGTATGAAGGTTGTCAATATAGCCACCTAACATGGAAATGAATTTTATTCCCCTGCAGCTAGTTTTCAGAGATCACGTTTTACATAGTTTGCGTTACAAATTTACTTGCATAGTATATGCACTTGTTTAGAAAATCCCAATTATGAAGATTTTAAATACACTGCTAACACTTCTAGGTAGATATTAAAGGGTTTGTCCCAGAACCAAAAAATCACCACAACCACAGGATAGGTCATCCCCTAAATCCCAGGGCTCCTCACTGATGGGACCCCCACCGATTTCAAAACCCCCAGATCCTGCTCACTACACACCTAGAGGTGAGGAGGAGCATGAATGTAGCAGTGGTCGAGCATGTCCCGGCCACTCCATTCAAATGCTGTACTCGGCTGTTTCGGTCAGTCAAATAGACTGAATGGAGCGGCGGTTGAGCAATGCCCCCCTCACTGAGGTCGAGCAGTAAGGAGGAACAGGGGGTTTGGGACCCCCATTATCACGATCAGTGGGGGTCCCAGTGGTGAGGCGCCCAGTGAGCAGACAATAATCACCTATCCTATGGATAGGTGATTATTTTTTATTCTGGGAATACCCCTTTAAGCAATAAAGAAGAACATTGAACTGGAATGTCTTAGATACTTAAAGAGGTTTATAGAGACATAAATAAAATGTAACATGACACAAAATTGTTTAAAAAAAAACAACCAACAATAAAAATAACCCATCTGTTAGACATCAGGTTTTTTTCAACTGAGAAAAAGCCATGTACTTTTATCTCCATCAAAAGAGTGGATGATTAAAGGGCCTATTACACTGGCCGAGACATCGTTGATCACCGCTCGTTTGCTCCTGTCACACAGAGCTATGGATGGGGACGAGCAGTTGTTACTCCGACCGCTCATCCCCATACATTATCACGTCGGTGGCACGTTTCGCTGTTTACACAGGCAGATCTGCTGCTGACAACAATAAAAGTTTATTTTTAAAACGATACGATCAGCAGATGATCGAGCGTTTGCTTGTTAATCTGCTGATCGTTGCCCTGTTTACACAGGGCAATTATCGGCAACAAGCATTATATGAATGCTTGTCTGACCGATTATTGCTCAGTGTAAAACCCCCTTAACATAATGGACACAATTAAAAATCCCACTGATTTCAATAGGATTGTTAACGGATCCGTTTTTGTTCCTATTCGGATCTAAAAACGGATCAGAGCAACTGATTATACAACTTAGCCTTAGATACACCACCTCATCAGTACAATGTCGCTGGAAATATCTATCTATCTATCTATCTATATCAGGGGTCTCAAACACTCGGCCCATGGGCCGCATGTGGCCCCTGAGGCGGTACACAGAGGCGCTAGTAGGGGCTCTGCTCCGGGACTTTCTGGAATCCCCTGACATCGCTGTTCATATATGGACAGCGATGTCAGGGGCTTTCCATGTATGGACAGCGATGTCTGGGGCAGAGCGCTAGTATATCTCTTAGACTAGTTTGGATACATGAAATAGTAGTAGTAGTATTCAATAAATTCAGCATGTCCGTTGCGTATCTCAGTAGAACCCATGTGATTCTAGAGTTTCCCTCACGCAATGCGCTACGAGTATGATGAAGTATTGAACAAGTAACAGAGGAATTCTATGTTTTATGCTTTCTCCTCTAACAATTCACAACAGTGAGAAAACAGCCACATGACATCGAACCATGTGACAGTGTTATATTTCAGAGGAATCCAACAAAGAGGACTGAAGTTCCAGCTAGTAAAAGGACACAGGGTGGATTCTAAAAGCACAGGAACACACCCAGTGGTTTTAGCTTAATGAGCGGAGATCCGTTCCCACCATATAACATGAAGTATATAAGTATAGATGGTCTATACATAAAGTACTTGGAAACTGGTCATAATAGTTTTATTAGGGTTAAATTAGATAGATGCTGCGACAGATTATCACTTTCCTGAACGTGGGAAGGTTTTCAGGTTTACATTTGACACATGAAATGATGAATTTTCATGCTTTTCATCAAAATACATCGAAAATTATTATTATTATTTTTAAACAAAGGATTTTGCATCTACAAATTCTGTAGGGTTTTCATCTTGCTGAAACCCAAACTTACTTCTAACTCATCTTGAGAGGTTTTATCTTGCACAAAAAAAATAAAAATAAAAAAAAGCTGGAAATTCACTGTCCATAGAAATGCTGTTTTGTTCCAGTTTTAGGAGAAGTTTTTCTAGCCAAAGATAGAAGTGGATACAGTGGATTTGTATAAATCTTTTCTTTATACTTTTCCTTCCTATTGGAGCCACTCCGTGCTTTGGCTCAAAAAAAAACATTGACCATGTCCATTTTTCTTGCCTGTTTCTTTTTTTTTTTTGCAAAAATCACGTGTAAACTGAAGAATAAAATTTTACCCATTATCTTATTTAAAAAAAAAAAAAAAAGCTTAGGGTTACAGCATAAAGGTGCAGTCACAAGCGGCAGATTTTGTTGCAGAAATTTCTGCGGATGAAAATTAATTCATCTGAATAGAAGTTGCAAAAATCCATGAACCTTCTGCAGAAATAGCCACATTCAAATGTATGGAAATTATATTCAGACGCAGAAATTTCTGCAACAAAGTCTGCCACGTTTGACTGTACCCCAAGGCCTCATGCCCACTTCAGTTATTTTCTTCAGTGTGTTATCTGTTTTTTTAACTGATAGCACACTGATATTAATTTCTATGTGACCATGCACACTTCCGTTGTTTCAATGGAACCGTGTGTCCGTTCCGACAAAAATAGGACAGGTCCTACTCCTGTCTGATTTTAGACGGAACAGTCTCAGCCATTTCATTCATTTGGTACGTTGAAACAACGGACTCCACACGGAAGCTATCCTTGTGCGGTCCATGTTTCATGGATCCGTCGTTAGCAGCCGTAGGACGGCCAACGGAAGTGTGCATGAGGACTACGGGTCCAAACGTTTTGGCCACAGTGATATATAGCTACCGCTATTGTGTAGTAACTGAACACCAAAGATAGAATCTCCCAGGGTCATATGCCACCTCTCAGGCTTTCTGTGTAACAGTTTTACCTGGAGTGTTCCTTTAAAGGTTAACTAGTCTAAGGGTATTTGTACATGGGAAAAAAATATAGAAAAACGATTACAAAAGGTTCGCTCACCGTGTTTGGACTGCATTAGTTGAGTCCACAGCATAAATGGCAAAGGTGATGAAGCCTATTTTTTAAAACAGTGCTGGATACACCATTTTTTCTTTCTCCATTGCCTTATATTTACATGAGTCGATTCTATAGTGGGTTTTTTGTTGTTGCAGGTTTTGCCTTGATTTTTGTAATTGCAGTAAAACCATGCTATCTTTTTGAAAACTTGAGGCAAGTACCACAACATAATACATCATTAAAAACAAAATTATGTTAATATACCTTAAAGAGGACCTGTCCCTTCTCCTGACATGTCTGTTTTAGTAAATACTTGTATTACCCATGAAATAACAATTCTGGAGCATCTTTTCTTAGAACTCTACATTGTGCCCTTCCTCTTTATTCCTACTAGAAATGTATGAATAAATTGACAGCTGGGTGTAAACAGTTGGGGGGGGTGTCCCTGCACAGACTGACACTGTCCAATCAGTGCTGACAGAGTGAGACTGTGTTGGGACACACCCCCTTGACAAGGGGAATGGTAACACCCAGTTGTCAATTTATTCATACATTTCTAGGAGGAATAACAAGGAATTTCACAAGAAAATATGTTCCAGAATTGTAATTTCATAGGGAAGAAAAGTATTTACTAAAACAGACATGTCAAGAGAGGTGACAGGTCCTCCTTAAGGCTGGATTTAGTTTTGATGCAATTTAAGTTAAAGTCAGGAGCGTATACAAAATAGAGGAGACGTAGGAGTCTTTCCTCTATACTTTTTTCATTTTGTATTCACTTCTGTCTTTAGCTTGAAAACTGCATCAAGACTGCAATTATGAATCCAGCCTTTAGACCACTTTCACACGTCAGTATTTGTCAGCATGTTGCATCAATATTTGTAAGTCAAAATCAGGAGTGGAACAAACATGAAACGTGGAGTTTCTCTAGTGGTTCTGCTTTAATAGAAACAATCTCAGACTGTTAAACAACTATCTTGTGTAAATGAGGACTAACACTATTTCTAGGCATTATATGATTTGTATTCTTAATTTTTGCAGTTTTCCCCTCTGGCTCTATATCTAATTCTCCGTTTTCTCTGAGCTAGTGAATGGAGCCTAACTGCTATCATCTCTTCCATACACTGCTCACAGAGAAAAGGAGCATCTTGTTCTCCTATCTCTATCACAGCATGGAGGACATTATACAGCAGTAATAAGCAGTGTAGCGGAGAACCCAGCACTGGGGCGAGATAAAACACTTACTAGAAGCAGATGCATGTCTGTGTCTCTCTCACTTTGTTCCTGTTTCCCCACCCCTCTCCATAGACTTATTGGCAGGCTGTGAAGAGAAGAGACACCCCCCCCCCCCCCACACACACACACACTTCCCGCAGTCCCATCTACTCTGCTCTGTAACTAGAGACAGATGTTTCTTGACAAAAGAGGGTGGACTGCAGATTACAGAAAGGGATACATCTAGTGACAGTAGCTTCACACAAAATGTAGTTGTTTTATCCATAGAAATTGAAACAGTAAGGGTTCTATTACACGGCCCAACGTGAGACAGCTCATTGAACGGCGTTTGTTTGCTCTTCACACGGAGCAATGATTGCTTATATATAGGGACGACCGATCGTTACTCCTTTCACTCATCCCCATACATTTTCATCATGTTGGCAGCGCGTCTACCTGTTTACACAGGGAGATGTTCTGCCAACAACAATGACTTTTTAATGCTGCATAAAAGAGGTTGCTCGTTCATCGGCTCGGCTCATTCATCAACTGATCGTTGCCCTGTTTTCACAGGGCAAGGATCAGGAACGAGTGTTCATATGAACACTTTTTTGCCCGATCATTGGCTTGTCTAATAGGGTCTTAAGCAAATTACAAAGTTGATCTTTATCCGGTATACTATTAGATTAGCATAAGTTGTTTGAAAAGTCAGTGTCCATTTAAAGTGGCAGAGTCTCTTAAAGGTTACTATAATAGTTAAACATACAGTTTGTAATAGAGTTTATCGAATGTCTCTGGTCTCTGTCTATTCACCCAAAACCACACCCATGTTGTGTTACTTCACATAGCGCTTTGCTTTCTCCTCGGTTTCCCGCTTTTTTGTCAGGCATCACTCTTCTCCCTATCCATGCACTCTAAGTGCCTCTCTACAGTTTTCGGCTCTATTTGTCCAAGTCCTTGCTATTTAGGAAGTCTCAAACTCACCCCTCAGGGCAATTCACTTCAGGACATCGTTGTCCAATAATCTACTGACCACACTTGACAGGTACTCCTACCAGAAGGTCTCCAGTCCCTATCCAGGTCTCCTTCCTCACACTTCCGGTCACTCCAGGATCCAGGCAGCCTACCCACTAGTGCCCTATCACAGTCTGCCATTCTCTCAAAGGGCCAAATAACTTATTTACATAAAGGATATGCTATACAGTTCATAGACTGTAGTTTGAGAGGGGGGCACTTCGTTCACCCACCTAACAAAGAAAGTATAATGGAAAGATTTGCACCTTTTCTGTGTTTTGGACCCACTCCTAGTCTTGACATACAAATACTGATGCAAAATACTGCAGTGTGAAAGTGATCTTATAGTGTAACGTGCCCACTTCTTATTTCAAAACTGCATTTAAATAATGATGGGAGTTTTTATTCAAAACTATTAAGTGACTCAGCAAAATCCCAAAACAGAAACAAATAAAATCCAGGACTGTTTGAGAGGAAATGCAGGCATAGGTAGTTTACAGAAAGTACAGATGACTCATAGATTTAAGCACAGATATCAGACAGGAAACTATTAACAGAGTAAATGTGGTTTCAGCAATATTTTGACATGTCACAGTGATATGTCAGATGTTATGATTGGTGAGGGTCCTGCTGCCGAGACCCCTACCGAAGCGTTTTGCCTTTTTGGCAATCCTGGTATGTCTGAAGACTAAGGCCTCATGCACACGACCATAGCCATGTGCACGGCCGTGATTTTCGGGTCGGCCGGCCACGGAGTGACAGCCGCGAGCCATCCGCAAATCGCGGGCCGTGCACATGGTCGCGGCCATTATTTTCAATGAGCCTGGACCGCAGAACACGGCCGTAATAAGACTTGCCCGTTCTTTCTGCGGTTCGGGCTCCTGGGCCATGCACGGACCATGGAAACCACGGTCGTGTGCATGGGCCCATAGGAATGAATGGGGCCGCAATTCTCCCGTGGATTTTCGGGGGAATTGCGGCCACAAAAGCACGTTCGTGTGCATGGGGCCTTAATCACATAGAAAAGTCTACGAGAGTGTCATTAGCCTGAAGGTGTTTTGCTGTGGATATTTTTTTTTAGCGCGGCCATATTTTACATTAAAGTCTATAGTAAAATATAAAATGCATTACACACAACTAAGTTTTTGGCTTGTAGCGTCTTTGAGGCAATTTTGTGGTCAGTGGCTCCCCCCCCCCCCAAACGCAATATGTTCTTGGTATGGCGTTATTTCAAGCATGTTTTTTCAATAGGCTTCTCCATAGGACTTCAAAAATGCCAGAAAAAAAGCATGTACAAAATGACACCAACAGAAAAACGGCACTAGAAACGTCTAAAAAAAAAACACGTTTTGTTTTTTGATGCAGTTTAAAATGGCAGAAATTTTCTTGCCGATTTCAGCTTTAGAGGCAAAGCGCAAATGTGAGAGCTTTTGCCAGTTTATTTTAGAGATTAGTGGGGGTCTCAGCACCAGGACCCCACTGATGAAAATGTCTGATATGTCACTATGACATATCAAAACATTGCTGAAAGACAGTTACTTTATAAAGAAAGAAACACAGGAAAAAAAGTTAATAAATAAAATGACATAAGCAGCCGGAATAAAGGGTGACAATGAGTAGATTCATGGCTCAGTCGCAGTTTTAGGCTGGATTCACAGTGTTCTTTTTGCATTGTGTGCTTTCCCAAAAACGATGCGGCTAGATGTTACTATAAAGTTCATAGCAAAATATGAGAAAGCCTACATACAAACTGTAGTGGTTTGTGCCATTACATTTGTTGGGGGTCAGTGTTTTTTTTTTTTAAACGCAGCATGCTCCTGATATGACTTTTTTGGCATTTTTATCCTAGGCTTCTCTATAGGACTTCAAAAACACCAGGAAAAACACATGAACCAAAGACACAAAAGAAAACAAATGCCACTACATACACATGCAAAATTGGCATTAAAATGCATTATATTTTTTACATGTATAAATGTTATATGACACACACCGTACAATATAATAGAACATACAGACACACACACACACACACACACACACACACACACACACACTAGGATTGTCACTATACCAGAATTTGGACTTCGATACCGATACTTTGTGTAGTATTGCGTTTCTCCATACCAAAATGATACTTTGCCAACAATAAAAAAAAAAGTTCTTCCATTTTCTGATGACATGTGGTGTGATGAATTTTTAACCTCATGTGTAATTAACCCTATCACTTTTCTCACAGTCATAATGGACAACATTGAGTTAATGTGTGGCACATGGTACTAAACTCATAACACCTCCTGCCTCACACACGAACGTGTCCATTTTGCGCACGTAAAAAACGCGGCATTTTTCCTGCGTTGCAGTCTTGTGTGGCATCTGTGTACAGTGCGCGTCTGCGTTTTTTACGCGCGTATTTCACGCGTTTTTTTACGTCAGCAAAAACAACTGATGGAGCGGTTTTTATTTTTCTCATCATTTCTTTAGTGTCCTTGTGCTGTCTGTGATTTTCATGCACCCATTGACTTCAATGGGTGCGTGACGTGCAAAAAACGCACAAGTATAGGACATGCAGTGAGTTTCACGCAGCGGACACACGCTGCGTGAAAAACACTGAATGTCTGAATGGCCCCATTGAATTGCATAGGTCCGTGTGACGTGCGTTTTTTTAACGCGTGTAACACGGACGTGAAATACGCTCGTGTAAATAAGGCCTTAGGGTAAGAACACACACAGCGTATTCAAGCCGAATATACTGCGTTTAAGCTGCGCAGCGTATCCGCCCTGAACACCGCAGGGAATGCCGTCCGGAAAATCGCACACACATTGTGGCATTTCCGGTGCGAAGCGGCCCCGAAAAAAAAAAAAAAAAAGTAGGTTATACTTACCACCTCCCTCTTCTCAGCTCGTAGTCTGACCTCCTGGGATAACGTTGTAGGCCATGTGACGCTACAGCCTGTGATTGGCTGCAGCGGTCACATGGCCTACAACGTTATCCAGGGAGGCCGGACTGAAGAAGAGGCAGGGAACTCTGGGTAAGTATAACTTTTTTTTTCTTACTTAAGATTTTTGCTGCGTAATTGCTGTGATTCCGCCGCAAATATCGCAACACACACCACTTTGTTGCGGGTTTAAGCACCGCATTGAATTCAATGGGAAAACCAGCAACGTAAGAGCTGCGAATACACAAAATTAATGAACATGCTGCGGTTGAAGAAACCGCACCGCAAGTCAATATATGTGCGGTTTTTTCGTCTGCATTTTTCTGCAGTGTGGGGACGAGATTTGTTGAAATTTTACCCACACTGCTGCTACTGTAAAATTAATCCATTGAAGAAAATCCGCAGTGTTTACACGGTGTCTGTTTATACCCTAAGGGCGGATTTACACGCTTTTCACGCGCGTCCCACGGACCTATGCTAGTCTATGGGGCAGTGCAGACTGTCAGTGATTTTTGCGCAGCGTGAGTCCGCTGCGTAAAACTCAAAACAGGTCCTATATTTCTGCGTTTTTCGCGCATCACACACCCATTGAAGTGGGACGCGCGTGATTCACGCAACAGCAGTCAAAAGTATGTTTGCAAACAGAAAAGCAACACGTGCTGTTCTGTTTACAAACATCCAAACAGAGTGTCATAATGATGGCGGCTGCGCGAAAATCACGCAGCTGCGCATCCTATGTGATGACACACAGAGCTGTTAAGTGCCTTAGGCTGTGCTCACACGGGGTGGATATGCTGCAGAATAGCACGCAGCGTATACAGCCCTGTGCACCGCAGGGAATTCTGGGTGGTCATCCAGGAAGGCCTCACTGGAGAAGGAGCAGGCAACTCTGGTTAAGTATAACTTTATTTTTTTTTAACTTGCGATTGTTGCGGCGCATCGCGGTCATTCGGCCGCAAATATTGCAACACACACTGCTTTGTTGCGGGTTTAAGCACCCCATTGAATTCAATGGGTATACCCGCAACAGAAGAGTTGCGTATCCGTAGAATTAATTGACATGCTGCGGTTGAATTAACCGCACCGCAGGTCAATTTATGTGTGGTGTTTTCGGAGGATATTTACTGCAGTGTGGGGGACGAGATTTGTTTCAATCTCACCCACACTGCTAGTTCTATAAAACGCTGCATATTTTCCGCAATGAATCCGTTGCGGAAAATCCACAGTGTTTACGTTGTGCATGTTCCTACCCTCAAAGTGAATATAAGACACAGCTAATAGATTTGAATAGTGCTGTGTCAGATAAAACTACAAGGTGTATGAATTCTGTGTTCCAGACGTGAGATCATCTGTCAAAAGTATTTTCTAAAACAAAAGGCCTGTCCGCCTGTATCAGGATTCCATACACAGATTTGAGGATCCCTTTAAATAAACAACCTGTTCTCTACGTGCACAAAAAAAAAAAAAAAGGGGGGTCAAATGTGCCAAACATTGTTATACCGATATCTTAAGACTTAGATCTTGCTCCAGAAAGGATTATTGGACAAGGATTAACTTGCCTATGAAACGTCAGTTGAGAAATCAAGGTGGTTTCAAAATGAGCCTGCAGCTTTAAAACAATCCGCAGCTTCCCTGGAGCACTTAAACGTTACAAATCGCGCAGGTGGTTAATGGGTGATGTTATCTGACAGTAGAGCAGTCCGACAACTCCGCAGGTCCCACCAGCAACAAGGAAAACGGTAACAAAGTTGCAGGTTTCCCTCCAGCTGTGAAGTGCCATTTAATTCTGCGGGTATGCAAATCGCACAACAGTGGAGGGATTAATTAAAACGGCTCTGCGTGTCTCTTTAGCAATAAAGGAGTTCATTACCACAGCTCTGTGGGTCTCTTCAGCAATGAAGAGTTTAATTCTGACGGCTTTGGTGTTCTTTAGAAGATATGATGTTAATAACAACCCATGTGTGATTCTTTTCAATAGTATGGGATATTTCAGCAAATAGAAGTCCCTTGGTCTGATAAACTCAGTTTCCACTGTAGAGAAGGTTGGGTTCACCCTCTGGAAATGATTTATAAACTGAAAAACTAGACAAAAATTGCCATCCGTTGACAATTAGCATTATCCTATAGAAATAAATAGGATCTGCAGATACGTCATGACCAGGTTATTTTTTTGTTTTTTTTTAACAAAAAAAAAATTTGTTGCAAAATAAGCGCAATAATACTCCAGATTCAATGTCAACTTAGTCCCTAATAGATTTGTGGAGGAAAAAAAACTAATTTATGTTTTCTTCACCCTGGCATGGAGCGCAGTTCTTTCAGGTTTCCTTTGCTTTTTGATGAGCAGAAAATAATCTAATTTGCTGTGCTATTCTGCCCGGAATAATAGAAACCTAACAGACCCATTATAAACCCTCAGCACACAACCCTAGTTCTCATCCGTAATCCATAACTACGGGATGAAATTGCAGATCCATTCATTTCTATAGGCCACGGACACCTTTCCGTATATTTATGGATGTGTCCGGGCTGTAGAAATGATACACAAAATATAGAACATATCGTATTCTTGTCTGCAATTGCGTCACAAACTCGCTCATAGAAGTCTATGGGTCCTACCGCAAATGCCGACAGCTACGGGAGTGCATCCGTATTTGCGGATCTTTATTTGCGGACAGTAAAAACCATTATGGTCATGTGCATGAGGCCCAAGTCATGAGATCTGTTAGGCCTCATGCACACGAATGTGTTTTTGCGTCCGCAATTCACCCGCAAGTCTGTGGACCCATTCATTGCTATGGCACCATGCACACGACTGTGGTTTTCACGGTTCCTTCCAGGACCGCAAATATAAGACGTAGAAACTCAGGAAAGGTCTTCTTACGGCACGCAAATTCGCTACGGACTTGCCCATAGACGTCAATGGGCTCGTGGAAACTGCAGATAACCCTCCGTGTGACATCCGTAATTTGCGGAAGTGTTGCTAAGCGACGACAGGAAGTTTACCTTGCACTTTTTTTTATATGATCCGCATTTTGTGGATAACATACGGATGACATTTCATCCGCAAAATACGGACCACGGTCTGGGAATATGCGGACCAGAAAAACACTACAGTCGTGTGCATGAGGCCTTAGGCCCCATGCACACAAACGTGCTTTTGCAGCCGCAATTCCCCCGAAAATCCACGGGAGTATTGCGGCCCCATTCATTCCTATGGGGCCATGCACATGACCGTGGTTTCCATCGTTCGTGCATGGCCCCGGAGCCCGGACCGCAGAAAGTCTTATCACGGCCATGTTCTGCAGTTTAGGCTCATTGCAAATAATGGCTGCGGCCATGTGAACGGCCTGCGATATGCGGGCGGCTCGCAGGTGACACTCCGCCCCGGCCGACTCGAAAATCACTGCCGTGCACATGGCTACGGTCGTGTGCATGAGGCCTTAGGATTAATTACAAAACAGACCTGCCATTATCCATTATGGATCCTATAATACTGGAGCCAGTGTGAACAGAGCTTTTTAAAGTTACAAACGGCTCAATTATATGTGTACACATACATCTAGTTTAAAAAAATCAGTGCTGATATAGCGGAAGGCATAATAACTGTTATTTTTTTAAAAATTGATTTATATAGCGCCAACATTTTCTACAGCGCAGTATAGAGATTATCATCACTCATGGTCCCCATTGGGGCTCACAATCTACCATGCTGCCCATTAATAGACAGTAGTAAAAGTTCATTTTTCTCTTTCTTCGCAATATCTGGTTGGGAAGAGGTTGATAATCAACTATCCATATAAAGAAATCTAGTACTCAGGACATATAATATTATTTCATTCAAAAAAGGCATCCAAAATCTTTCAATGAATTTAACATAACAAAATCCTATGGCAAAAAGCTTTGTAGAATATTGATACATATATAGTGATATATTACATAACATAATTGTGCAAGAAATTATTAATAGTCTATCAGTTATATATTGGGAATAAAAATAGGCATTTTGTTTAAATGAGGCTAGTCCCAAGCAGGTCAATGGAACAGATTTACTAATACGGTCTTTAATTCAGACACTTTAGAATTAGACTAGATGCGCCAAATTTATCACAGTGGCTCATGCTGGATAATACATTTGACATGCCTTTAGACACTTCTGTTTAACTTTATAGCACCTATTTCTTAGGGTATGTTCACAATGGACGGAACGTATTTCGGCCCCAAGTCCCGGACCGAACACAGTGCAGGGAGCCGGGCTCCTAGCATCATAGTTATGTACGACGCTAGGAGTCCCTGCCTCTCCGCAGGACAACTGTCCCGTACTGAAAACATGATGACAGTACGGGACAGTAGGGATAGGGCTTGTCCACACGTAATGGAATTGCTGCATATTTTCCATCCGGAATTGCGGAGAGAAAATACGCAGCAGAATACAGTGGCAGCAATGTGGGCGAGATTTAACAAATCTCATCCATACGCTGCATAAAATTTGACCAGAAATTCACCTGCGGTGCATATTTTTCGTGCCGCAGTATGACTATTCCTGCTGCGGAAAGTGAATTGAATTGCTGGGTTTTTCAGAGGAAATATCACCATCTGCTAGCATTGAAAAAAATACAGCAAAATCTGCACCATTTTCTGCAGTAAAAAAAAACTACAAAACGCAGGAAACGATGCGTTTTTTCCCGTAGTGGAATTTCTGCTAGTTTCTGCGGAATTGCGGCAGAATTTTTTTTCAGCAATTCCATTACGTTTGGACAAGCCCATAGGCTATGTTGAAACAAAGTGTATCCACTTAAATGGTCACATTTTGCATAAATCAATAGTACAAATGAATATAAGAAACTTTGTAATAGATCTTTTATGAGAAAAATTTCTCCATTTAGTGCCTTTCCTCTCAACCTCCCTTGTAACTGTTCACTTTCTCTGAATTTACTGCTTTCTCCATCACTAGACAAGAAATATTATTAGCTCACTGAAGGATCAGGTAACAGCTGCCCATAGAGGTCTATAGTGGTGGAGTGCGGGTGGATGAGGGAGCAGCATGAGTGCAGTGAGAGAGGGAGAGAGAGATACTAGAAGCTGCTGCAGTGTACCATTGTAAGGCCTAATTCACACAAGCGTATTTCACGTCCGTGTTACGCCTGTGAAAATAACGCACGTCACACGGACCTATGCAAGTCAATGGGGCCATTCAGACATTCAGTGTTTTTCACGTAGCGTGTGTCCGCTGTGTGAAACTCAGTACATGTCCTATACTTGTGCGTTTTTGCGCATCACGCACCCATTGAAGTCAATGGGTGCGTGAAAATCACAGACAACACACGGACACACATCCGTGTGCTGTGCGTGATTCACGCAACAGTTGCTAAAGGAATGATTTTGAAACAGAAAAACACCTCCTTCAGTTTATTTTGCTGACGTGAAACGAGTGACATACTGATGACATACACAAGTAAAAAACTCAGACACGCACCATACACTGATGTCACACGGAACTGCAACACAGGAAAAACGCTGCATTTTTTACGCGTGCAAAACGCACACGTTCGTGTGAATAAGGCCTAAGGGTTATATCTCACCCCATTGCTGGATTCACAGCCACACTGCTCATTACTGCTGTATAATGTCCTCCATGCTTCTGCAGCTTCTATATATGTGATAGATAGAGATGGGAGAGCAGGATTCTCCTCATCGTGTGCAGTGTATAGAAGCCATTATAATAGTTAGGCTGGGTTCACACAACCTATTTTCAGGCGTAAACGAGGCGTATTATGCCTCGTTTTACGTCTGAAAATAGGGCTACAATACGTCGGCAAACATCTGCCCATTCATTTGAATGGGTTTGCCGACGTACTGTGCAGACAACCTGTCATTTACGCGTCGTCGTTTGACAGCTGTCAAACAACGACGCGTAAATATACAGCCTCGTCAAAAGAAGTGCAGGACACTTATATACATTATGTGCAGGACACTTCTTTCAGACGTAATTTGAGCCGTACTTCATTGAACTCAATGAAGCACAGCTCAAAATTTACGGCTGTCAGAGAAGCCTCGCAAAATGCGAGGAGGAGCAATTACGTCTGAAACGAGGCAGCTGTTTTCTCCTGAAAACAGTCTGTCATTTCAGACGTAAAAGCCTCTCAACGTGTGCACATACCCTTAGGCGTCACTCACCAGCTCAGGGAAAACTGAGAATTAAAGACAGAGCCTGCAGAGGGAAAACTACAAAAAAAAATGCAGAATATAAGTCATATAATGGTCAGAAATAGTGTTATTCCTCATGTACACACACGACATCTTATTCTGAAAAGTCAACGGAAATGACAGGTACGCTTTAATGGAGTTTCCTACCCAAACAAATGATAGCACAATTCTAAAATGTGGTACCAGATATCAATCAGTGATGGTGCAAGTTTTGTGGAGGCCCCATTGGCGCGTTTCCTGCGTAATGCCACTTCTTAACAGCAACTGCAACACATTTTCATTCGAGTGAATGTAGCTCACTTGCATTTACTTTGGCCCTAGTGATTGCATCATAAGTGATTATTAGCATTTTTCTTTTTTTATGGGAAGCCCATTTCCATGTTTGTATTCTTTTAATACAGTGGTCGCTATCGAGGGATAATTCCGATCCTGGCCATTGCAGCGATAGGGCATAATTCCTGTGCCTAGGTCATTACTGTGCTGTAAATGAATACCACTGCTACCTGTGCCGTACATTTACAATAAGGCGTGGGAAAGAGTTAAGAAATAAAAGCTCAGTTCTAAGGCCCTGTTCACACAGTTTGTTGGCGCTGATTTTGATG
This sequence comes from Rhinoderma darwinii, assembly GCF_050947455.1. Classification (NCBI taxonomy): domain Eukaryota; kingdom Metazoa; phylum Chordata; class Amphibia; order Anura; family Rhinodermatidae; genus Rhinoderma; species Rhinoderma darwinii. Next base: position 264,615,681 of record NC_134689.1, on the reverse strand, counting down.
TGGAAACAGAGTCTGAATCAGCTCCAAAAAACGCCCGAAACCGCCTCCCATTGATTTCATTGGGAGGCGGAGGCATTTTTTTCCCGCTCTGAAAAAAAAGCGACATGCTCTTTCTTTCCACGGTTCCATCTCTGACTTCCCATTGAAATCAATTTTCACAGCAAGTAAGTGCAGGCAGGTCAAAATCTTTCTGCCTGCAAAACACTCCATGTGAACAGGGCCTAAAAGTGTGTATATTACAAAATTACCATAGAACCCATTGGAATTGTATTACAATAATATGTTAGATGCATTAGCATGTCGCAATAGGAACATTGGGGAAAATTTACTATTCATTCTATGACAGATTTCTGGCGTAGAAAAGTTACAAATGCCTCAAAAGTCGCAATTTGCACAAACAATTGCGACCGCCAAATTACTATTTAATCCAGAAATTGGCTAAATTATGCACCTTTTTTGCGCAACGTTCAACAAGGGGGTGTGGCTAAAAATGTGCTGCCATGCACTAAAATTGTGCCAAAGTGTTGCCGCAAAAAAAATTGGTGTAAACTAAGCCAAAAAAGGGGGGATTTTTATCAAGCTACCTCCAATAGGTGGCACTAGAGAGAGGATATTTATTCTGGAGGAGAGCCAACATGAAAATTCCTATTAAAATATATGAGATGTATGAACATAATAAATATATACTGCAAATACTTTACAAGACCACTGACCAGAAGAGTGCATGGAATGGATATTTCCATCATTATAAATCGGATTTGTTGCAGCAACTCATGTCATGTGCAAATTCTAAGAATATTTCTAGTAAGACCATGATTGGTCAATACTCAATAATGAAGTCATCACGCAACCCAACCGTCACACCGATCATGCATTTAAGTTGTATTAGGAAACCCTTCAATATCTGTAGATATATCGGAAACATGATGTCTATTATATACCCAATACAAACATGGCAATAATAGTACAAGATATGTTTAGTTATGTAAGAAACCTCCATTGCTCGCCAGTTTACAACTGAAGTTGAAACATTTCTGAGCTCAGCAAATGATTCCGGTATAGTGCAGTGAGTACACCATCAAATCAATGGAGCATTCAAAGGTGAAATTAAGTTCGTATAAATCTATATATTTCTCTAGCTGGAACTTTTACAATCTTACCCACAGTATTCCTAAGAGAAATAAAAATGAATATAAACCTGTGAAAACCACGACCTATATCAAAGAAAACAGCAAATACAACACTCATGCTGCTCGTGCCACTACTAGCCCTATGTATAAAAGGCTGTGTAAAGAAGAATTTTAGAAGTTATACACCGCAACCAATCAGATCCCACTCTACATTTTTAAATGGAATTTGATTGGTTGACAGGCAACACCTTTAGTTCTTCTAAAGCTTTGTTCACATCTGTGTCAGGGCTCCGTTCCGTCTGAGCTTTCCGTCGGAGCGGAGCCCTGACTGACACAATCTGAAACCATAGGTTTCCGTTTCCATCCCCATTGATTTCAATGGTGACAGATCCGGTGCCAATGGTTTCAGTTTGTCTCGTTTCGACGGGATGAAGAGCATTGTACTAGTTCTATAAATGTAACCAATAATATTCTACTAAAGATTCTATACCAGCGGAAAATCATGGCATACCAATAAGGGCCTGTTCACATCATCATTGGCCTTACGTTCCGCGGTTCCGCCTGGTGAACCCCGCAACAGAAAGTCAAACTGTCAATGGTGACGTAAACGGAAGCTGTGGTTTCAGTTTGACTTTCCGTTGCAGGGTTCACCCGACGGAAACCTGAGACAGAACCCCGGAACAGAAAGCCAACGTAGATGTGAACAGGCCCTTAGACGAGCAGAACACTATATAGAAAGGTTTGTATAGAGGATGCCATACATTGGACAGAGTTACAGTGAACCAGTCATAAAAAGGTAAAGCTGAAAATTGATTTAGAAACTGCAGAGAAACCTGCCTTTATAAAATGGGAGGATTTCGAGAAGCAATCATTTTAGGCTGGTAGCAATGAGAAGGCAAAATCCTATTCAGACTGTAAAGCAATTTTAACCAGCATTTATATTGGGGATTTTGAAAATCCAAATGGGTCATGTAGCCACTTAATCTTAAGGCTTCTGACTCAAGACAGGGAGGACCCAACTGGAGAGAGAGGTTGTCTAGAGTTTGGAATAGTAATGCGAAACTTTACAAAAATAGTCAGTATACCTCTGGATTTACAGCCATCAAGATAAAGAGTTAAATGCTGTAGAAATTACTCAGCCGACAAGCAGGAATTCATAGATTATATGGATCCATTTTTTCCAAACAGTTTCACAATATTTATTTTTTGGACTTTGTCATCTATAAATCTTTATCTTACCATGCACTTTCCTATCTGCGCTAGTTTCTACTAGTTTCTTATAAATTATAATGCACTATATGACTTCTTATGTTTTCAGAATGAAAGCGGTTTGTGATGGTTACCACCAAATCAAATTCAGACTCCTTGACCCAAGAAATATAACCCTTGGAATATGTGTCACAATTAACAGCCGTAGGTATATTCTGGGGTACTTTGTCAAACCCACTTGTATTTTGCCCAAGTACAATAGTTGTCTGCTTTCATCAGTTTAAAGGGGTTGTCGGTTAAAACATACCAGGATCCTTGATGATAGTTGTGTGGGGTCCGGATGCTGGGACCCTCTGAAATCTGCTTTTAATGCTGCAGAGGAAATGAAGAATTACATGGTGCCCAATAAAATTAATAAAACGTCCATGTAATGCATGGATGAGAATAGAGAACCTGGCTTATCAACAGAGGGAGAGCTGATCTGTGAAGGAGCTCTCCACTCCGGCTAATAGAGGGTAGGCCGGAAGGGGAGACTTCCTTCTATCACATCGATTTGCATATGTATGTAATAGAAGGGCATATGGTAAGTGGTTATGCAAACCAGACAAACTCATTCTATACGTCTATAGACAGAACACATTAAACATAAACCGCCATCAAAATGGGTTGTCCAAAGATAGACATTTATCACCTATCCACAGGTGATAAATGTCTGATTGCTAGGTGCTCCACGTTCATTAGAACAAGGGTCACAAGCACCCAATTTCTCCTCACTGCATGACCACAGTGAGGAGGAGCGTCGGTCAAACATGCAGGCTGCCACTCCACTCAAAGTCTAAGGGACTGACGGAGACATGCTCAATCGCCACTCCATTCAAACCCCCCCCCCCCCCGACAGCGGTCATGCAGTGAGGAGGAATGGGGGGGGGGGGACTCGGGACCCTCGTGCTAGTTATTGGTGGGATCCCAGCGGTGGGGCCCTCAGCAATCAGTTATTTATCACCTATCCTGTGCATGGGTGGTAAATGTCAATCTTAGGACAACCCATTAGAAGTACACACCCCCCCCCCCCTTTTTCACTCTCAATTTAAGAGTTATCGCCAGCGTAAAAGTATAAGGTCCTTGGGCTTTCTGTACATTTGACAGCTATATTAATGCACAAAAATGCAACCAGGTCTGGCCAAACCCATGTTCATCTCACAAAACATCTTGAATCTTGAAAATATGAAGATAAATTTGGTAAAAAAAATGTGGAGCATGCAGCATTGTTTTTCATATAGTACAAGAACAAAACATAAATTATTATAGAAATCCTTAGCGTAGAGTATTGTTTGAATAGACAAAAGGTAGATGAGGTCAAGGTTGCAGTTGATGTTATAAATGTAAGTTGATGATTAGTATGTGGAACTAGTTCCTTCCCAAAGCTGCCCTGACGCTACAGGAGAGATTGGCCCACAGTAACTAAAAATGGCGGATTTTCATCAAAGTTAGGGCCCATTCACATTAACGTGAATCTCGTCCGTGTGCTGTGCATGGAAATCACGCACAGCACACGGACCCATTGATTTCAATGTGGCTATTAACACATTCAGCAGTTTTCACACAGCGAGAGTCCGCTGCGTAAAAAAAACAACTCACTGCATGTCCTATATTGGTGCGTTTTCAATGGGTGCGTGAAAACTACGCACCGCACACAGATGCACATCCGTGTGCTGTGCATGATTTACGCATCAATTCCATTAAAAAAATTTGCTTTGCGAGTGCGTGAAAAACACATGCCACTCGCAAAGCAGGGATGCAGTAACGCAACACACACACGGACCAGATTTACGCACGTTTTTTTACGCACGTAAGTCTGTCACGCTCGCATGAATGTAGCCTTAGTGAGATTTGTGTCAAATTCTCACTTTTAAAATCTAACAAGTGGACAGAAAAAAAAAGTCTGAAAAAATTTGCATATTTGGCGCATGATATGGCGAGACTTTTAAAAAGGCCCATTTTACACCAAAAATCATGTTGAAAAACGTGGGCCAGTAAATGTTATCTTAACCAGAGGTAAACCAATTCCAACTGATCAATCATTTGTTGTTTTAAAACAAAAGATTTTCACTCGATAAATGAGCACCAGTCGATGATACAGCATGTCGATCGGCGCATTCTTGCTCCATAAACGGAGCAGTGATCGGAATGTATGGGGACGAACATTCATCCCTATACAGTTTGCATGTTGTCGCGAATGGATGCCCTGTCTACACAAAAAAAATATGCTGCCGAAATTGGTCGGTTTATATGTCGACTGTTTACACAGGGCAATGATCTGGGACGAGCATTCGTATGAGCGATCATACACCTGTGTAAAAGAGCCTTATTACCAGTAGTTTCTATTTGTGCGTACGTAACAGACCGGACTCCTAGCTTTATTTTTTATATTTCACTTTTTTGTTTATAAAAATACTGCAAACCATATTACATAATGGATGAGCCGAAGACAAAGGGCCTATTTAATGATTTTACTTGATTCTAGTAGCAAAAAGGGGAAAGTAACTAAAATCCAGATAATTCAAATAACTTTCTCAGGAGGAGAAGATGAATAACAATCGGTTTGCATTTACCTGGAGGGCATTCTGACTTGGACCAGTGCGCTAAACCAATTTTCTAAATAAATTAGCACTGAAACACTGGATCTCCCGGAGGAAGGCAGATGGGGCGCTTTCCCCTTGATCTTACACAGATGAGCAGTGTAGTGATTTGGCTGTCTATAACTAGGCATGTATGCAGTCCTAGTGTACTCTATGTCACTCTGCACTAAGTTCCTTGAATGTTCAGCATTCCTTCATGGCAGGATTTGTACCAAAGCTGTAATTATCCCTAGTAGATTTTATACATATTTCAGATGTCACCACACAATGATTAAGAAATAATAATCTGCTGTATATTATTCATCAGAATCAAGCTCAATGGAAGCATGAAGAACAAACACAATACTCACTGCCACTTGTGTGATTTCTTAGTAACGCATATTCACAATTGCTACTTTTAGCATCCAATGCATTGGGAGTAAAATGTTATACTATAGAGTACAGTCCAACAGAGTGCGGTACAGGGGACCAGAACTGGATATAAAAGGGTATGTCTCAGCTAGGCATACCACTAATGTCCCATTGGTGAAGGTCCGACCGATATAACCCTCACCATTCACTAGAATGAAGTGTAAGGGCATGACCAGACGTGGCAGAGTTCTGCATACACTGTCCGCATCAATGCCGCACAGAATCTGCATTGCAGATTCTGTTGCGGCTTTGCCTAAAATGGGCATTAAATTGATGTGGACTAGCCGTTGCATATTGAGGGGAAGAGGGCTTCCCTTCTCTCTATCAGTGCATGATAGAGAGAAGGGACAGCCCTTTCCCTAGTAAAAGAAATTCATACTTACCCGGCCGTTGTCTTGGTGAAGCATCCCTCTTTTGACATCCAGCCTGACCTCCCTGGATGACGCGGCAGTCCATGTGACCGCTGCAGCCTGTGATTGGCCTGTGATTGGCTGCAGCCGTCACATGGACTGAAACGTCATCCCGGGAGGCCGGACTGGAGGAAGAAGCAGGGAGTTCTCGGTAAGTATGAACTTCTATTTTTTTTAACAGGTTGATGTATATTGTGATCGGAAGTCACTGTCCAGGGTGCTGAAGCAGTTACTGCCGATCATTTAACTCTTTCAGCACCCTGGACAGTGACTATTTACTGACGTCGCCTAGCAATGCTCCCGTAATTACGGGTGTGCACACGTAGTCACCCGTAATTACGGGAGCCCCATTGACTTTTATGGGCCTGCCCGTGTCGTAATAACGGCCCGTGATTACGGGCGTTTTTGCGCTAGTGTGCATGGGGCCTCAGTCTGGCTGTAGACTTAGAAATACATAGGTCCAACCAGAATGAAGAAGTGTCATGTTCGTAAAACAAATACGCTACGCAGCACACATAACATCTGCGGACTTCATTGCGGAATTTTGACTCTCCATTGAAGTCAATGGAGAAATTCCACAATGAGTCCGCAACAAGTCCGCTACACGTCCGCAACAGTCAGTGTATGCTGCTGACACCAAATTCCGCACCACAGCCTATGCTCCGCAGCGGAATTGTCCGCAACGTGTAAACGAACCAAACTAAAAAGCTGTGGAAAGCAACGGAGAAACGTGTACGCTGCGGATTTCCGCTGCGGACTTCCAGAGCAATTCCGCCACGTCTGGTCATGCCCTAAGGGTACCATCTACAATGAAGTGGGTGAAATCCGCAACACAGTGAGCATGCGGAAGATGCTGTGATTTCTGTGCGGAAAGTGTTCCACACCATGTGGATGGGATTTGTTATAACTATCTACTAGTTCCCACTCAGAATCTACCGCCAGCGGCCACCTCACCGGGTGAAACGGGGGTCAGATACCTGAACCTATACTGAGAACAAGGGTTATCAGATCAGGGATCCGCATCTATGAGCCATTTACGGCATATCCTGTGCAGACATTATATATACACAATTAGAAAATGAACGTATTTCATAATACATACTGCGATTTCTTAATGAAAAGAGCATATAGACAAAATTGCCTTTTCCCAAGGTTTTGACAAATGTAGCCTGCGTTACGAGGAGTAACCTTCTAATACCATAATGACTCAGGTCATGTACTATAAGCTATTTGATTCATAGCTGAATAATACATTTCTTGATACCTTCTTATTCTTAAAGGGAAACTATGATAAAAAAATATATATTTTTTTAAGAATTCTAATCATTCAGTCCCACAGACTCCCTATTGAAGAATGATTTAGTTGCTTGGTTAGCTAAACAGGGGGATGGGTATATTTGGGCCATTGTTCAGTATCTGACAGAATGACCAGCAAGTGGCACAGATGAATCTTCACACTCTATTGGATGTATTCTGCAGCCCTGGACAGAGATTGTCATCACTCACCTTTGTCCCTATTCCCAATGTGGCCATTATACTGTTTTCCGTATCTCAGATATACACTGTGGCCAATTTTATAGATCTCCAATTAACATGTTTTTTTGGAATGTGGGTGATAACCACCCAAACACAGGGAGAACATACAAACTTCATGTCAGAAAAATCAGGACCCCAGCCCACAGGCAATTACAGTGATATTTCTATATTCAGTACAAATGATAATCCAACATTATAATGTGATGACGTTACTACGAAGTAAAACAGAGATACAAATAAATCATATTAAAAAATGTTATGAGTAAATTTACATCTATACAAAATATACAGCAGAAAATTATTTATTTCCCATTGCGCTAAGCAGTAAATATTATGGTACAACAATGCAAGGCAAAAAACATACTGCACTCCTAGGCAATGGAGAGTAAACCAGAGATCACTGTATGAAACCTCCAGGAGTTTATATATTAAGCTACTTTTGAGGTTATTCAGTCTTACCAGTTGTAAAAAGTCATAAAATATGACTATTAAACATTCCTGAATATTAAAATCAATATTATAATGTAAAATAAAACACAATTATGATAAATATAACCTGTCCAGTTCTAAAAGGAATTATTATACTAGATAAAGGCTGCTCCTACTGTATCTTAAACCTCCTATCAATGGATGTAGACAATAACACTGGGATGATAAATCTTATTCCGGAATTAGCAAAGCTCACTGGATTCATAATTATATCTTAAGTCATCTTCTGCGGTTGTGTATTATCCTGAGGTTGAATTGAAAGATATAGATAAACCGGAATACCACTAGGATGTGTTGGTAGAAATGTATTCTATGAAGAATAGACTGCGTAATGTAGGATATTTCACGTGGTCCATGATTAAACTCCTCACAGACACTTTCGCATAACCCCCTAGAGATTTATTCACCTTCCTGAGTAAATGACACATTGCCACCCACCTCCCACACAGATCAGTCACACTCTGCAAGGTGCCCCCTCCTCACATCATTTACTGCACTGTAAGATCTCACTGGCAACATCCAAAACAATATAACATCATCTGATAAACCCATCACTGGATGCAAATAAAGTCTTCTCAACAAAGAAAAGCACTTGCAAATATCTAAAAGAGGATGACAAAGACATGTTTAGGAAATAATAAAAGGGACTGGCTTAGATGTGTTCCCTACCTAGTTCCTGTAATAAAGGTACACTAACAGAGATGAAGAGTATATAGAAATCACACTGTCACTTAAACACAAAGCCTTTATGGCTGCATGACATCATCACAAAAAGATCCAGCAAGGGTTCAATTCCTGTCCCTACCTTTCAGCACCACCCCACCCCCACTATGACAGCTCCTATTGTCATTCTTTTCATGATCTTGATCAATGTTATCCTATAATGGAGCACTGCACCCATTTCACCTCATTCAGGTGTTTGTCCCTTTAAATTGAACAGGCTTTTACCCTCAATATCCTGCTCCAGGGGAGTAGGAATATTAATAAAATCATAAATATTATTATTATTATTATTAGGAAGTACCATCAGCCACGAGCTACAATATTGATTGTAGAAGAAAGCTAAGACTAGAACATGTGATAAACTTTACAACCAAAGAGATGAGATGTCAAAGAAAAACAAAGAGAAGCACAGGAAGGACAAGGAATGAATGATCTCAGACCAAATCACACTGGAGGTGACAAGTGACGTAACAATACAACCGATAAGGACAATCGATGAGGTCGTATACTGATCTGGTTGGATAGAAAAGGTCTTTAAACTGCGAGGACAATTTATTAAACAGGTTTTGACATTGAGATTGATCATTCATCAGAATTAGAACATGTATTTGACAAGTCTTGAATGATAAGTCACTGTGATTCACATCCAATAAACTAATCATGAATTCTCAGTAGAGGATCAAACAAGTACAAAATTGGTCACATCGTTAATAAAAATAATAAAAATGCAAATCCCCACTTGTAAAGCCACCTGAGCACATGTCCCTGCAGCCAGTCCCACTTGTAGGATGAGGGTCCCGGCTGATACACATCTGTCACACTTACTTTATCCTGTTTGCATTCATCAAGCGGAGGGGCCACAGATGCTGCAGGAGGAGACTTGAGAGCGGTTACTCCAGAGCTGGAAGCAGAGTGTCCAGGGTTACTTGGAGTGGGGTTAGAGCTACTAGTGGGACTTGAGCTTCCTTTCTCCCCAGTGTCCACTTTGATGAGCCTGTGCTTGGGGGACACATACTTGACCTCAGGAGTGGGGGAAGGAGAGGATGGGGACTGGGCAGTGGGTGCAGGAGGCGCTGTGGGTACTATGGAAGAGTTTAGAGGGGCACTGGAACCTGTGGCACTAGAAGTAGTATAGGGATCCTCAAAGTCTCTTTCCTTCTGCAGCTTATATGCAGCCAGGATGTCCGGCTGTCCTGCTGGTGTCACCGGTAACTGGGGCACTGTGCAGTGGTGGTGATGATGGTGGTGACCCCCAGCCTGGCACTGCCTGTAGTCCGGTTTAGGAGGGGCAGGAGGCGGCGGCTTGGTGCTTTTGAAGCCCAGGTGTTCCTTGATCCATTTGGCCATGCTGCCGGCGCATTGCTGTCCCGTGCTGGAGGCTGCTGTGGGGCTCCCTCTACTACTGATGCTGCTGCTGCTGCGGGGAGGTTCTGCTCGGACGCTTCTTGTAGAGTCCAGGGACTGTTGCTGAGTACTGCTGGTTGAAGGCGAGGAGTGTCCGCTCAGCAGCATGAGAGGGCAGAGGAGAGAAGCCCTAACAATCAGGTGGCACTGGAGGCAGCGTGGTGAGCAGCTGATACCATCTGCATGAATGAGCGGTGTGTGTCCACAGCACGTTATATACATACACACGACTACACTAGTGAGAAGGAGCACACTGCGCCACCTAGTGGCGCGAACTCTCTTTACACTTCGCTTTTAACTCTTTGGATTCCTTGCCAATCGATGCTGAAGTTAGTTGGTGTTTCTTATCCAAACAAAAAATAAATTGTAAGTTCAGTTACATTTATTTTTAACTAAACAAAATAAATAGGAAGGTAGGTGATCTGTAGGAGGCAAACATTTTAACAAACTGGTACAATGTGTTAAAAAGCAGCAAAATGGGCATCAACTTATACTGCAGACACAGAAACGGGACTGGTAGGCAGGTTTTAGTGAATACAGTAGCTGACTGGTGTTTGAATAAATGTTCATTTGAGTTTAGTCTGGTCAAGGTCCATAGGGAGGTTCGGGGGTTGGGCATACAAATTGACACAAAAGTAGGTAAAGAAGTAGTTTCTTCCATAAGAATAAGTAGCTGGTGTTAGAAAATGTGGCCAGTGATCTTTCCACTACATACTGCTGTAGGAGTAGGCTGTATAGAACTAGCTTGGATCAAGCTGGACATAAAAACTCACACCAAAGTCATAGAGGACATTTGGATCCATTTTTTAGCCATTTAAAAAAGCAAATGTTACAAAAAGAGTAAATCGCTTTGCGCTATGGCTATCACATTGCAGAAGCACAAGTAGGAGAAAACTCTGTAATGTAGTTAAAACCAGCCAAAGTGGTTCTGGGCATACAACTTGGCATCGAAGTGGCCAGAGAGGCACATTTTAGCCATTTAAATAAGTGGTTGTCTTAAAGGGTTAAATGGCTATTGTCCTTATTCGAGGAAATATAACTATAAATATCGTACATGTCTTGGCCACTAGATTTTCTGCCATTTTTCTATAGTCAGACTAATAGATATTTCATATGATGTGAAAACAGAAAACTAAAAACAATGTATAACTTTCTAAGGGTACGTTCACACGGCTTATTTTCAGCCGTTTTTCGGCCCGTAAACGACTGAAAATACGGAAGCTGAACGCCTCCAAACATCTGCCCATTGATTTCAATGGGAAAAACTGTGTTACGTTCCGACGGGGCGTTCATTTACGCGGCCGTTTGAAAAGAATTGCATGTCACTTGAGCCGTTTTTCATTGTGTCAATAGACAAATAGCTCCAAAAAGGGCCACAAAAAACGCAGCAAAAAACGTTTGTGGTTTCAAAAACGGCGGAAAATCATAGGCTGTTTTCTCTAGAAAAAGGCTCCATATTTTACAGCCATTTTTTGTTTAGCATGTGAACATACCCTTATAGTGGAAGAACGACTTTTAGAAAGTGCTAAATAAAGCGCTCAGGTAATTAACGTAAGCTCGGAGATAAGAAATGAGGAGAAATGAGTATAAATAAGATGCTTTAGCACATCCCCGACATGACCGTGCGGGGATGTGTGCTAAACAATACAATAGTTTAAAAAGGCAAATGTGTTGTGTTGAATTTCTTCCAACTATGAAGATTTGGAGATTGTCGAAAATTGTGTGGTCTTCAGGAAAATCAGTTCAGTTGCTGGCAGAGAATGGATCTGTCTAATATTAATTCTGCCCTGTCAGAGCAGCACAAAGAAGTGACAGACATGCTGATTTCAGCGATCTGTCACTTATTAGGTAAATCACCGTGGTTTAGGAGAACTTACACTTCATTGTTGTGGTAGGCACGACACAGGACTTGAGTCCAATGACATTGATAATTTCTGGCCATGCTGACTTCAGACAGGGCAACATAAAAAAATGACAGATCCTCTTTAAAGAAGCAAGGATGGAAACTAAGGCTGTCAGCTCCATTCAGATAGTATGTTCATTAGGGTATGTGCACACGTAGTGTTTTCAGACATTTTTCGGTTCGTAAACGTGCCGAATAACGGCTGAAAAATCTGAAGCAGAACGCCTCCAAACATCTGCCCATTGATTTCAATGGGAAAAATGGCGTTCTGTTCCAACGGGGCGTTTTTTACGTGGCCGCTTTTCAAAATGGCCGCGTAAAAAAACGGCCACGAAAAAGAAGTGCATGTCACTTCTTGGGACGTTTTTTGAGCTTTTTTTCATAGACTCTATAGAAAAACAACTCCAAAAACGTGAGTATGATTAAAAAACGCCTGAAAATCAGGAGCTGTTTTCCCTGGAAAACAGCTCCGTATTTTCACAAGTTTTTGAGTTTGTGTGTGCTCATACCCTTAGGGCACGTTCAGACGTGGCAGAGTTTTTCCGCTGCAAATGTTGGTGCAGATTTGGAGCAATTACGCAACGAATCCGCACCAACATTTGCATATTTGACAGGTAATTCAGACGTTGCAGAAAACACAGCGGACTTGCCACAGATTTCAGTTTTTGCATTGCAAAGGCTGAAATACGCAGTGAAATTCCGCTTCTTCTCCGCAACAGACAGTGCATGCTGCGGAGGGAAAATTCTGCACCGCAGCCTATGGTCCGCAGCGGAGACTAACTTGCCTCAAAATGTGTAGAAACAAATGTAAAAAACTGTCGCTGGAGAATTCCACTGCGGACTGTCCGCAGCGGAATTCCACAGCAATTCCGCCACGTGTGAATGTGCCCTTATAGAGCTAGATGGGAAATGATGAGAGAGATGCAATACCTTGATGCTGTCATTATTGACACAAGGACAGAAGAGATGGTTGTGAGGTGGAGACAGCATTCATGTAATGTAGTAAAGCATAGAGTAGTGGCAAACAAAACCCACAAAACAGGGACTTAGGAGTTTCTTGTGCTCACATAAAATTTGATTATAGGTGTGGGAGTTTTACTGAAGTTCTCATCTCTCACATCAATATGCATTTTAATTTGAAGTTACTCTGTAAAATAATATAGAGCATCAAGCTGACCTCTCAGTTTCCCGAGGTAAAGCAACATGGGATCTAAGACAGAAACTCACTAGAGCCGAGGGGCTACCATATTATATGTGAACTACAGGTGATTTAGTTATTTTTGTGACCACGTGCTTTTTAGTTAATGTAAGCTTTCTATATATTAAATCATGGTCAATGATATGACCTTACAGCACTCCTGTGAAAAAAACAAAAACAGAATTACACACAAACTGTGGGTCACCATGGTAAAGGTGTAGCTATAGGGTACCTACATATGTAGCGAAGTTACCGCAGCGAATCTGCATGTGTTCCGCAGCATGCTCTGATTTCCATATGGAAAACGTTCAGCAGCCTGTGGATGAGATTTGTTAAAATGTGCTTGGCTTCCCATTGATCCATATAATGGAGGAGCAGTATCACTAGTTTAGCACTCTGGCTCCATCTCAGTGTTTTGCTGCACAGTGGCTCTCAGTCGCAGCACTCAGCTGTGTAGAGAACTGTATGAAATGCTACAAAGCCCCATTTACGGTGTTGCAATTCCCTGAGCAGCAGATTGCCGGGAGCGCCGATGTACAGGAGAAAACTCAAAGGGATTTCCGTTCTTTTTTTTTTTCCTGATCACACGTGGCACAGCGAGCAGTGTCCTGAGCTAGTATGTTGCAACTTTGTAAAGGCTGCCCCACCTGTAGACTTATGTGTAGAGGAGATGGACAAATTTCAACCATTGTGCGAGGGACTGGGAGAGGGAGGCCTTGATGACATGCCGCTGAAGAGATGCGGCCTGAGCACAGGAGGTGGAATGTGAGAGCCCTGGGGAGTGAAGCTTTTTGGGAGTAGGATCAGTGGAGGGCTCAGATGGTAAAGACGGTACAGCAGTTGTGGACCATCCCTGAGGGAGAACAGACAAATTTTTGCCAGTCGCTAGGGAACTGTGGACTGGTTTATCAAAGAGAATGGCTACAGTTTCGTTGTGGTGGACATTTCCAGTGAGGAGGCTTTTGTCCACCAAGGCTCCATTAAATGTGGTTGCATGCGAAAGAGGCTACAGAACCTCTAGAAATGTGAGCCGGTTGAATTTAACCTATTGGAGGGAAGTTGAGGCGTCTTGGTTGCCAGTGTTAAACAACTTGGGAAACTACTGAAGTCACAACCGAGAGTAGAAGTGGCATGTGGCTGGTTCTTCAAGGTTTTCCCAAACCGTTTTTTAAAATGACAGCTGGTTCAGAGAACCAGGAAGAAGGGGTATGCCGACCGGGTACTTTCTGGATTCAATAATAGTTACATAGTTTATAAGGTTGAAAAAAGACACAGGTCCATCAAGTCAAACCCTTAATCCGACCGTGTTGATCCAGAGGAAGGCAAAAAAAAAACACACAAGGTAGATGCCAATTTCCTCTTTAGAAGAAAAATTCCTCCTCAACTCCAAATATGGCAATCAGCATAAATCTCTAGATCAACTTCCTATCTCCAGAATCTAGCACTCATAACCTGTAATATTATATTTTTCAAGAAAGGCATCAAGGCTCTTCTTGAACTTGCTCAGTGCATCAACCATCACAACATCCTGTGGAAGAGAGTTCCATCGTCTAAATGCTCTCACAGTCAAGAATCCCCGTCTGAAATAATGGTGAAACCATTTTTCCTATAGACGTAGAGGATGCCCCCTTGTCATTGTTACAAGTGTAATTAGAAAGATCTCTGTACTGTCCATTAATATAGTTGCACATTGTAATTAGATTGCCCCTAAACCATCTTCTTTTCTAAATTGAATAGCCCCAAATTTAATAACCTTTCTTGGTACTGCAATCTACGTATTCCCCTAATTACCTTGGTTGCCCTTCTTTGCACCATTCTAGTTCAGCCATGTCCTACTTATTGTAATGACCGCGAGCATTTTGTACTTACCGACAGCCGTGACCGCAGGACACTTGGTACTTTCCGGCATCTCCCTCCCCGTAGACGCCAGCACACTCGGCTGCATCTCCACTTCTTCCCCTAGGGTCCACGTGCGCGCTCGTTCACGATTTTAAACGCCCAGTGCGCGCACCAGTAAAATTGTCCCTGCCCAATCCTAACTCACCCTGGACTTTAAAAAGGAATCTGCCCACTTCCTCCTTGCCTGAGAATTGTTGTGTCTACCTGTAAAGGATCTGCCAGGCACTACGTCTGTGGATACTCCCAGGATTAATCAGTCGACACCTGAGGCCAGACCTCTTAGACTGACACCGGCTCCCACCAATCAGGGTGGCAGGCTCAGGAGTGGGAGAGCCTATCGCGGCCTGGTCAGTCGGAGTTAGCTCCGCCCCCTGTCCATTTATACCTGCCGTTTTCTCTTCCTCATTGCTTGTTATTCTTCTTGGATTCCTGGCCCCACTGCTGCCTTGCTCCAGCCTGCTTCTGCCGTGCTTCTGCCTTGCTTCAGTTCCCGCTTATCCTGCTTCGCTCTGCCCCTGGCTTGCTTCCTGCTCCGTGCTCTGCGTTTGTATACTCCACCACATCCTGATCCTGACTGGCTCGTTCACCACTCCGTTTCCTCACGGTGTTCCGTGGGCTACTGCCCCTTCCCTTGCTTGTTCCCTGTTTGTATTCCCTTGCACTTAGTCAGCGTAGGGACCGCCGCCAAGTTGTACCCCGTCGCCTAGGGCGGGTCGTTGCAAGTAGGCAGGGACAGGGCGGTGGGTAGATTAGAGCTCACTTGTTCCCTTCACCTCCTTCCTGCCATAACACTACCCCTTGTTGTTCTGCAAATGGTTTCTTAGCTGTATCCTGTTTTTCAGTATCCCGTATCCAGTAATTGTGTTTAGCTCCAGTGCGAAGTCTAGTGTTGGAGTCGAGTTCACCATCTGTGCCCGGTGCCCGAGGGTCCAGACGACTACACTACATCTGTGTCAAGTGTTCATGCCAAGTCAAGCATCTGCCAAGTAAAGCGTCTGCCTAGTCAAGTGTCTGCCAAGTCCTCTATGTAGGTACTCTTGTCCTAAAGAATATCTTTGACTCCTGTTTGGCCAGCTGCTACCCTGCTACAGCGGAGCAGCCCAGTGGGTCCACATACCCCACAGTCATGACACTTATACACAGGTGCCCAAAATTGTACACAATATTCCTTGTGTGGTCTGACTAGTGATTTGTATAGAGGCAAAACTATGTTCTTGTTATGAACATCTTTTTTGTTGCATCCTTAAGACACGGATACAATTAAAGATGCTTACGGCGCTGCAGGGTGCAAGGTGGCCATGCCCAGCTTCATGCACTGCTGTATAGCGCCTTCTGTGTGATGCAGGCAATGCGATGATGCGTGCCATTCTGTGGGAGCCTGGCTGAAGGAGGCCAGGCCATCCCTGTGTGGTAGTGGCGAGTGGGAACGTTGGCAGATGAGTATTTTTTACTTGGGGGGCCATATTGGAGCACAGTGTGAGGCACTTTTAAACAGGGTGCACATTGTGGGATATATTTTTTTATTCACGGGGCACATTTAAGAGCACTTTTAATTAATGTACACATTGTGGGGCATATATTTTTATTCAGGGGCAAATGTGGGATATATTTTTATTCTTTGGCAAATCGTGGGGCATATTTTTTATTCACAGGGCACATTTTGAAGCATTTTGTACTCAGGGGTGCATTGTGGAGCACTTTTAATTCAGGGAATATTGAGGAGCAAGTTTTTACTCAGGGGCACAATGTTGTGCAAATTTTATTAATGGGCACATTTTGCGGCATATTTTTTATTCAGGGTTCATTGTTAAGCATATTTTTAGCCAGGGACATATTGTGGGGCATATTTTTTATTCACAAAGCATATTATAGGGCATATTTTTTTTATTCAGAGTGGACATTTTGGGGCATTTTATATTCAGGGGCACATTATGGGGCATATTTTTATTAAGAGGCACAGTGTGAGGCATTTTCATCGGTCACTATATGTGACACGGTTATTTTCAGGGCACAGCATAGGGATGTGCAGCAAATGCGAGGATCAGTATACATCTGTGAATTTAATTCTGCTGAAGAAAAGTGTTGTGGCCAGGAAAAGCCACCTGGACCAGATGGAGAAGAAAAAAAAGAAAAGAACGACTCTAATAAGAGAAGACGTCACCAGTTAGTCACTGAATGTAAATATTTATTCTTCCTCTGGCTTTTGTCTGATCAGTACTGCCGTTTCCAGCCTGATGTTAGGTGGTAGCATTTCTGTTTGTGAAACAACAACTACCAGCGTATCCTTACCATTGCTAAGATCAAACTGGGAGCTGTATATTCACACAATACAATTTTATATGGCAGTGTGTTAACCTGACTTTGCATTTGATCTCTCTACTGAACTTAGATGTGCTACTGTATTTATGTTGTGCTTGGTTCCGGCTGCCGTAAGTTTGATGCTGATAGACTGCACTTATCTATGGTACTGAATGTGCACATATTGGTCCATAACTAAAGAATGAGTTTAATATAGTGAGTTTAAGGGTGTATGTACGGTGGGGGGGGGGGGGGTTGGATAATTAAAAATAAATTACTGTGACATGCAAAAATATTTACTTAGGTTCCACATTTATATATGATGTATTTAGAATATTGTAATGACTTTATTTGGTTATAGAAGTAGGGATAATTTTCTGTGTCACACTACACTGCATCGATTCCCTCTTTAAAATACATCTTTGTCCTTCAATTAGGTAACCTGATGTTAAAAATTTGAATCCCACCCCCTACCAAGAGGCCTACAGCCACAGTGCACCACATTGGGAATTGCGACCCGAAAGCTGGTATAAGAACCGCCTGTTAGCTAGCGGGCCAGACCTAACTCCCACCTGTACCAGAACAAGGTTGTCTGACCAGCTGTGTACTGGGACATGTGGTAGCAATGCAGTTTCAGCCCACCCTCAACTACTGACTAGATGCCTTTGCGCCGGGCCTTATTGTACCATCTAATCCCGCTGAAGAAGTACAGCACACAGACTGATGAAGAATGTGGGTGCCAATAATGGCACTAATAAAACCTCAGGGAAGTGTGAGAGTGTGCCTTCAGATGAAGACCTTTTTTTTATGTTACTTGATGAGGTGCATTTATTGTATTATGTTATGTTTGCATTGTACTGTGTTTGATGTTCTGCACTTTATAATGTTCAACTTGCCCTATGGTTTCGGTTGCACAGTAGCATTTGTCCCATTGGCTGGGGTAGTCCGAGCAAGCATGTTGGGGTACAAACTTCCTGGTCATGTGCAACAAAGTGTTGTCAGGAATGTTATTTCGCAGGAGGTTCATCATGCACAGGGTCCATCATTTGGGAGCTCTGCAATGACATCAGAGAATGTGAGGGGTGCAGGAATATTGCATTTCAGTGTTAAGTGGGCGGGACTGTAGGACCATAATAAAAAAACAGGTTGGCAGTAAAATGTTGTTTGGGCATACACCTGTGTTTTGTTCACACTCACCTTGTGAAGGTGTCATTTCTCTGGGTGGAACACAGGACTAAAATAGACTGTTCTGAGAGATGTTCATCCAGGGTGGAATGACAGTAAAGATTAAGAGCCACGGAGAGATAATGAGATTAGAGATAGTGTAACTTTATTGCAGCTGGTGCTTTAATGAATCCGTGTGAGTGGAAGTGGAAACTCCCACATGAGTCCGCTAGGCCTCTGTGTCAAGATTTGAACCCAGAAACCGCTGTGTTTCAGGTAGTAACTCTACTTACTGAGCCATCAGGGACTTTAAACAGCTGGATCTGTTGCCTAATTTCTCTTGATTCTTGCCCTTTGATATTCCTTGCCATGATTGGTTCGACCCTTTTGCCTACTATATAAGCCTGGACCTTTCATTTCCTCCTTGCCGGACTATTGAGCTTTCTGCCTCTCAACAAATTGTTGCTGCTTATTTGTGTACCCAACTTGGATTAATTTCTGATCACGTCTCTGCCTCACGCTACAAACTGTTGAAGCTTGTCTGTGTATCAAACCTGGACTGTGACTTGATTATTCTTGCTAGTATCGCTCTCCTACCCGATCGTATCAGTTAATGGAATCCAAATCTGCTACAGACCTTGGCGCTGTGGAAGAGACAACACAAATCGACTGGTGCGTGACTAGTGTTCTGCCAGATGAAACAGTTGCCCCTGAGAAAAGATTAAGTACCATTGAGTCACCACGTAGGCCTGGGAACTATACTTATCCTCCTCTTGCGGCTGATATATCACAAGAACACTAAAAACAAGCTATTGCCAAAGGGACTTGAGGTGAAGGATGTCCCCTGGGCCTACCTCACTACATGTCAGGATTTGAATCCAGAGCCCCCTGTGTCCCAGGTAGTAGCTCGTCTCATTGAGCCACATGGGATGTTGAACAGCACAACTGCTGAATCTGTTGTCTAGCCTCTGTTGATTATTTGCTTGCCTTTGATTGCCTAATAGGTCTTAACCTTTGGCTGCCTATTTAAGCCTAGATCTTGCACTTCCTCCTTACCCAACTACTAGGCTTTCTGCCTCAAGATTAGTCCTTGCTTCATCGCTACAAAATATTGCTGCAACTGTTACTTGACTATTCCTGCTATTTTCACCCTCCTACCAGATCGTTTCAGCCATTGGACTACGAATCTGCTACAGACTTTGACAGAATAGTCTGGCCGAAATATTGAGTTCGCTCAAGTCGGAACAAGTCCTTTGGCAACTAGAAAGCAACAAATTGCTGAAATGAAAAAATAGAAAACTTTTCTCAGCTGCAAAATCTAGCACAAGATCAACAAATAAAAGATTATTGAATTGCAAAGACAACTTCTGGATGTTTGTGGCTCAGAAGCGGATTTAAAGTTACACCATCAAAATTCAGTGTGAGAACGTCGCCATTACCAAGGTTTCTTTAACCATATATTTTCAACAGAAACCTTCAAAAAGGATAAAAGTATAATTAATATTCTGTCAGATGAAACTCTAGCAATGGCCTCTCCTTATGCAGAAAAGATCCAATGTTTTGGACAACTTTGTCACTGCTATGAATCAAGTTTTTGATGATCTTAATAGTTGTGCCACAGCTGAAGCCAAACTGCATAATCTGCACATTAAAGACGCTATGTTGCTGAATAGAGAGCATAATTTCGCTATTTGGGTAGCTGATACCACATGGAATCTAGTGGCCCAGAAAAGCGAGGGTTTTCTGAGCAAGTGAAGGATGAACTTTCCAGAGTGGAAACCCTAAATGAGTTGGAGAACTTAGTGTAGCTAAACGTTTTACAAACTTCTGACATGTCATAGTGACATGTCATAAGTTTGGATTGGTGGGGGTCCGAGCATTGAGACCCCCACCAATCGCTAGAACGAAGCAGCTGAAGTGCTCGTGTGAGCGCTCAGCCGCTTCGTGTCTGTTCGTCTGTTTCCGTAAATAAATGTACCTGTGTACGGACTCAACAGAATGTCTATGAGCCCGTACTCCGATACATTTGCTTTCCGGAAAAAGCCGAACAGACACAAAGCAGCTGAGCGCTCACACGAGTATTTCAGCTGCTTCGTTCTAGAGATTGGTGGGGGTTTCAGTGCTTGGACCCCCACCAATCAAAACTTCTGACATGTCTCTATGACATGTCAGAAGTTTGTCAAATGTTTAGCTACACTTTAATACAGTTGTGCAATTGATCAGAGACTTACTGAACGAAGAAAGGAAAGACTGTAGGCACTTGGAAATAAATCTACCTTCTCCTTGGTCAATCAAATCTGAAGACCCAGCAAATACTGAATCTTTATCTAAACCTATGTAAATTAATGTTATATGAAAACCCCTTCATACAGCACTAAAAGAGAGATGTTTTAGAGAAAATCCTTGCTTTTATTGCGGGGGTTCAGGGCACTATGCTGTTTATTGCCTCTGGCATAGCTTAATAGAAGCCTGTCAGAAAAACAATATACTGCAATACATTAGTATTGTAGTATATAGTGCAGGGCAATCTAACGATCACTGGTTCAAGTCCCCTAGGGGGACGAATAAAAATAGTAAAAATCAGTTAAATAACACCTTTTCCCATTTCCCCCCTAATGCATTGTAAAATTAATAAATAAATAAACATATTTGGTATCGCTGCATCTGTAAAAGTCTGAACTATTACAATATAACATTATTTAACCCGCACAAACTACCCATCTTTGGAGGTTTTAAAAATGTCTGTCGAGTTTTTACAGTAGTAGATTTAATGTCAGTTTTTACTAATCTATCTTTAAGATTAGTTGGACGTCTGTATGACATAAGAGGACTTACATCAAATTCTCCAATACCTCTATGTCCATCTCTGACTATCGACCAATATTTCCTAATAACGTTCCCTATCTGAAGGCTTAAATCATTGTATGTCGACACAAATGGAATTCTTTCAAGATTCTTTTTTGTGTGATTACCAAACAGGGCATCAAGCCTTGTGTATTTTTGAATCCTGGACTTTTGTTTATTAACCACACTCTGTGGATAGCCCCTTGATAAAAAATTGCTGATTATGATGTCAAGAGCAGGGTCTAACTTTTCATCCTGATCAACAATTCGTCTTACTCGTAACATTTGACTAAATGGCAAAGAGTCAATAATTCTCCTAGGATGGCAACTATCGTATCGTAACAATGTATTACGATCAGTAGATTTTATGAATAGTTCTGTATGTAATCCATTATCTTGAACAATGACCCTAGTATCCAAGAATTGTATGGTTTCCCTCGAAAAAACCAACGTACATTTGATCCCTGGAACTATACCTGTAATGACGGGGTAGGGAGACAGACAGGTGAGCCCTAATCTACCCGCCACTCAGTCCCTGCCTACTTGCAACGGCCCGTCCTAGACGACGGTGTACAACTGGGCGAAGGTCCCTACTCTCACTATGTGCACGACAGACAGACAGACAAGGGTACAAATAAGCTAAGGGAAAAGGGGCAGATGCCCACGGCGACACCGTGAGCAACAAGAGTAGTGAACAAGCCGAGTCAAACAAGGAGTGTACGAGGTACCAAACACAGAGCAAGAGAGTAGTCAGTAAAGCCAGGGACAATATGAAGCAGAGGTCAATAGTATAGCAGCAGCAGCAGAGCCAGGAAACAAGCAGAATCACAGGCAAAGGAGAAGCAGGAAATGAAGGTATAAATAGACAGAGTGCGGGAGCTAGCTCCGTCTGGCCAGGCTGTGATTGGCTCTCCTACTCCTCAGCCTCCCAGCCTGAGTGGTAGACGAAGGAGTCACTCTATCAGACTTAGGAGCAGGTGCAGACTGACTAACCACGCGCGTCGACACAGAAGCTGTGTCTGGCAGATCCTTTGCAGTACCCCCCCTTTTATGAGGGGCCACTGGACCCTTTCTAGGTGGACCTGGCTTATTGGGGAACCGAAGATGGAACCTCTTGAGCAATACCCCAGCGTGAACATCCCGGGTGGGTACACAAGTCCTCTCCTCAGGCCCGTATCCTCTCCAATGGACCAGGTACTGGAGGGAGCCTTGGACCATCCTGCTGTCCACAATCTTGGCCACCTCGAATTCTACCCCTTCAGGAGTGAGAACAGGGACCGAAGGTTTCCTCGAGGGAGCCCAGGACGGGGAGCAGCGTTTAAGGAGGGAGGCATGAAACACGTCGTGTATTCGAAAAGATGGGGGCAACTCCAGTCAGAAAGAGACAGGATTGAGGACTTCAATGACCTTATACGGCCCTATAAACCGGGGAGCAAACTTCTTGGACGGGACCTTAAGGCGCAAGTTCTTAGACGATAACCACACCAGATCCCCGACCATAAACAAGGGGTTAGCAGAACGTCTTCTATCAGCCTGAGTTTTTTGTATACTCTGGGACGCCTCTAGGTTCTTCTGAACCTGGGCCCAGACTGTGCACAGTTCCCGATGAACGACATCTACCTCGGGATTGTTGGAACCACCAGTTGAAACGAAGGAGAACCGTGGATTAAACCCAAAATTACAGAAAAAGAGGGAGACCCCTGACGAGTTACTGACCCGGTTATTAAGGGAAAATTCAGCGAGGAATATAAAGGAGACCAAATCATATTGACAGTCAGAGATAAAACACCTTAAATATTGTTCTAGAGACTGATTAGTCCTCTCAGTTTGGCCATTAGTTTCAGGATGGAAGGCCGAGGAGAAGGACAGATCAATCTCCAACTTTTTACAGAAGGCTCTCCAAAACAATGAAACAAATTGTACCCCTCTGTCAGAAACAATATTGACAGGAACCCCATGGAGACGCAGGATGTGTTTGAAAAAAAGGTAGCTAACGTCTTAGCATTGGGTAGTTTCTTGAGGGGCGCAAAGTGGCACATCTTACTGAAGCGGTCTACTACAACCCACACCACCGACTTGCCTTGAGATGGAGGCAGATCAGTGATAAAATCCATGGAGATATGGGTCCAAGGTCTCTGGGGAATGGGCAAAGAACATAGTAAGCCCGCTGGTCGGGACCTGGGAGTCTTGGACCTAGCACAAATTTCACAAGCGGCGACGTAGGCCTTAACGTCTTTAGGCAACCCAGGCCACCAATAGTTTCTGGCAATGAGGTGCTTGGTACCCAGGATGCCTGGATGGCCAGATAGTGCAGAGTCATGATTTTCCCTGAGTACCCTTAGCAGGAATTGCAGGGGAACAAACAGCTTGTTCTCAGGAAGGTTCCCGGGAGCTGAACTTTGATCAGCCGCAATTTCGGAGACTAAGTCAGAATCAACAGAGGAAATGATTATACCTGGGGGCAAAACACAAGCAGCATCTTCCTCCGAAGGAGGGCTGGCCATGAAGTTACACGACAGTGCATCAGCCTTAATATTTTCAGACCCAGCCCTATAGGTGACCAAAAAGTTGAATCTACTAAAAAATAACGCCCATCAAGTTTGTCTCGTGTTTAGCCTCCGGGCAGATTCTAGGAAAACCAGATTCTTGTGGTCGGTAAGGACCGTTACCTGGTGCCTAGCCCCCTCCAGGAAGTGGCGCCACTCTTCAAATGCCCATTTAATGGCTAAGAGTTTGCGGTTGCCAATGTCATAGTTACTCTCAGTGGGTGAGAACTTCCTGGAGATGTAGGCACAGGGACGGAGATGGGTGAGGGACCTGGTACCCTGGGACAAGACAGCACCCACTCCCACCTCGGAGGCGTCAACCTCCACGATGAACGTCTCCATTTGGTTAGGGTGAATCAGCACTGGGGCCGAGATAAAGCACTTCTTAAGGACCTCAAAAGCCTGGACCGCCTCAGGAGGCCAGTGGAGGAGATCAGCACCTTTGCAAGTGAGATCCGTAAGAGGCTTAGCGATGACCGAGAAGTTAGCAATAAATTTCCTGTAATAATTAGCAAACCCCAGGAAGCACTGTAACGCCTTCAGGGAGGCAGGTTGGACCCATTCAGCCACAGCCTGAACCTTGGCAGGGTCCATGCGGAATTCATGAGGAGTGAGGATTTGACCCAAAAATTGTATCTCTTGCACCCCAAACACACATTTTTCGGATTTAGGAAACAGTTTGTTTTCCCGAAGGACCTGGGGCACCTTCCTGACATGCTCAATTTGGGAGGACCAGTCCTTGGAAAACACCAGTATGTCATCAAGGTACACTACAAGAAATACCCCCAGGTAGTCTCTTAAAATCTCATTTATGAAATTCTGGAAGACCGCGGGAGCATTACACAACCCAAAGGGCATGACGATGTATTCGAAATGACCTTCGGGCGTGTTAAACGCAGTCTTCCACTCATCCCCCTCTTTGATACGGATAAGATACTGGTTCCTTACAGTGACCTTATTCAAGTTTCGGTAATCGATGCACGGCCTAAGACCACCATCCTTCACCTACCGGAGAAGTAGAGGGGCGAATGTAACCCTTGGCCAGGCATTCCTGGATGTACTCTCTCATGGCTTCACGTTCGGGACAAGAGAGATTAAATATCCTACCCTTAGGGAGCTTAGCTCCTGGTACCAAATCGATTACGCAATCGTACTCTCTATGTGGAGGTAACACTTCGGAGGTCTTTTTAGAAAAAACATCAGCGAAGTCCTGAATAATCTCAGGTAGAGTGTTCACCTCCTCAGGGAGAGAAATAAAATTAACAGAAAAACATGACGTCATGCATTCATTACCCCATTTGGTAAGATCCCCAGTATTCCAGTTAAACGTGGGATTATGCATCTGCAACCAGGGTAGGCCTAAAACCAAATCGGACGATAATCCCTGCATCACCAGTACAGAGCACTGCTCCAAATGCATGGAGCCAACAAGGAGTTCAAAAACAGGGGTATGCTGCGTAAAATAACCATTAGCAAGAGGAGTGGAGTCGATACCCACTACCGGGACAGGTTTAGGCAATTCAATCAAAGGCATAGCTAGAGACATAGCAAATTCCACAGACATAATATTAGCAGAATACCCTGAATCCACGAAGGCATTGCTTGTAGCAGACCTACCACCAAAAGAGACCTGAAAGGGAAGCAAGATCTTATTAGGTTTCATATTCACGGGAAATACCTGTGCGCCCAAGTGACCCCCCCGATGGTCACTTAGGCGAGGAAGTTTTCCGGTTTGCTTATTCTTACGCCTGGAACAGTTGTTCACTTGATGCTTGTCATCCCCACAGTAGAAGCAGAGACCATTCTTCCTGCGGAACTCTCTACGTTGTTGGGGAGACACGAAGGCCCCGAGTTGCATAGGTTCATCCGAGTTTTCCGTGGAAGAACGAAGCAACGGGACCTCGGGAGACATCATGGGGGAGTCAGAGGGGAAGGCACAGAAACGTTCAAGTCGTCGTTCCCTGAGACGTCGGTCAAGACGTACCGCTAAAGCCATTACCTGATCTAGAGAGTCAGAAGAGGGATAGCTAACTAACAGGTCCTTCAAGGCGTTCGACAGACCCAATCTAAACTGGCACCTCAAGGCAGGGTCATTCCACCGAGAAGCTACACACCACTGCCTAAAGTCCAAACAGTACTCCTCAACGGGTCTCTTACCCTGACGTAAGGTCACCAGCTGACTCTCGGCAAAGGCAGTCTTGTCAGTCTCGTCATATATGAGCCCGAGAGCAGAAAAAAAAGGTCAACAGAGGAAAGCTCAGGGCATCGGGAGCCAAGGAGAAGGCCCATTCTTGGGGCCCATCCTGGAGCCGGGACATAATTATACCCACTCGCTGGCTCTCAGAACCTGAGGAGTGGGGCTTTAGACGGAAATAGAGCCTACAACTCTCCCGAAAGGAGAAAAAAGTCTTCCGGTCCCCTGAGAACCGGTCAGGCAACTTGAGGTGGGGTTCAAGAGGTGAGGTTGGGGGCACTACCAGGGTAGCATCATGCAGGTTGCCCCTCTGAGTCAGGGCTTTGACCTGTAGGGAGAGGCCCCGCATTTGCTGAGCCAGGGTCTCAAGGGGGTCCATAGTTGTGTCAGGGACCAGGGTAGAAAAGGTATATGGGCCCGTGATTATGTAATGACGGGTTAGGGAGACAGACAGGTGAGCCCTAATCTACCCGCCACTCAGTCCCTGCCTACTTGCAACGGCCCGTCCTAGGCGACGGCGTACAACTGGGCGACGGTCCCTACTCTAACTATGTGCACGACAGACAGACAGACAGACAAGGGTACAAAAAAGCTAAGGGAAAAGGGGCAGATGCCCACGGCAACAGCGTGAGCAACAAGAGTAGTGAACGAGCCGAGTCAAACCAGGAGTGTACGAGGTACCAAACGCAGAGCAAGAGAGTAGTCAGTAATGCCAGGGTCAATATGAAGCAGAGCACAAATAGTACAAGCGGCAGCAGCAGAGCCAGGAAACAAGCAGAATCACAGGCAAAGGAGAAGCAGGAAATGAAGTTATAAATAGACAGAGGGCGGGAGCTAGCTCCATCTGGTCAGGCTGTGATAGGCTCTCCCACTCCTCAGCCTCCCAGCCTGATTGGTAGACGAAGGAGTCACTCTATCAGACTTAGGAGCAGGTGCAGACTGACTAACCACGGGCGTCGACACAGAAGCTGTGTCTGGCTGATCCTTTACAATACCTTTAAGGAAATGGTGAAAGTCTAATAATTGGGTTTCTGTACCCAGCCAAATGAGGAAGATATCGTTGATGTATCTCCACCACCTCAGCACTTTGCTGAAGTGGTGGGATACATAAACTGACACCTCCTCCATATTGGAGACAAAAATGTTGGCATAGGTGGGTGCAACGTTGGATCCCATTGCAGTTCCCACCTTTTGCATATAAAATGCATCCAAAAACCAAAAATAGTTGTTAGTCAATATCAATGTAAGCAATTATATAATGAAATCTCTACTGTCAATAGATAAATTGGGTAGTTTATGTCCTTTGGTGCCCATGCAATTTATTATATGTTGGTGAAACAATATGTGATATGAAGACACGCCTGAATAATCACAGGTATACAATTCGAAAGGGAAAACTGGATCTGCCTTTTTCAAAACATTTTGTGGAAAAAGGTCATAATGAACGTGATCTACGATTCATGATCCTGGACCATGTTCCATTGCCAAAACGAGGTGGTGATAGACTCATGATGCTAAAAAAACGTGAATTGCAATGGATTTTTAATTTGGACACATTGAGACCTAAGGGACTCAATGTAGATTTTGAAATATCCAGACATATGCTTTAATGATATATTTCAGGATTTATACATTATAATGGGGTTAGCTTGCCTTGTATTCCCCCTGAATTCTGCCATTTCTTTTTCTCATATAGGATGTGATATGATTGATAATCAATTTTAATATTTCGTCATTTTGTCATTTCTTGATACAGAATTGAAATATGAATAAATACAGGATGAGCCATCCACCATTCAAGATAATTGGACAATCCAGTATATATATATAATAACATTTGTTTTTTGTTTTTTTATAATGTAATTGTCGGGTATCTACCGTTGACAACAGTAGCTTTGTTCCTGAATATATCGATAGTCGAGTAGTTGTGACTCCCATACTGACATCCCACTTGGTTATAAATATATGAGTAAATGTCCTTTATATGATATATAATAGACCGTTATGTTTTCTCAAGGTGGCTTCTGCACGGAGGTGGAGAATATATACCTGTAGCTCTCATGGAGCTTGCTTGATGTAACACGATATACGTGGACAGGATGGCAATGACCCGGTCTTAATTATCGCTGGACTTGAATAAATGAAAAAAACTAATAAATTGTGTTTTTTGTCTCTATTGGAGGTTTGCACACTTTGCGTATATAACACATAGTGTTTTGACAGCGTTGCCTAGGCACCGGCTCATGCTAAGTGAGCATTGGCTGAGTAACATGGATGCCATGACAACTGTTGATTCTTTGATTCCATTGGTTAGCGATGCTGCCTCTGATAGATGCCTTTCAATTAGTCTGTGATTAGGGATATTATTCCCAATATGTGTCCAGGATTACGCGATTGGTGAGTGGCTCCTGTTTCTTCCTCCTTATGAATATTCATGAGCTTTCTGACAATTGACGATTTTTTAAGTTTTACATGATGTATTTTCACTGTGCACTTTATTTGATATATGTATGATATATGTATGTAACATAAGCACAATTTGAATGTACTATAAATGCATTTTTTTGTATGCTTTTTACAACTCTGATGTAATGATCACTAATGATGTATTCACAAGTGGAGGGCATAAAACCCTGATTGACACATATCACCATTGCTTGACAAAGGTCCTGCTGAGAGGACTGAAACGTAGCTATTTCTGGACATGGGTGAATAAACCACTATCTTTGCAACTAATCCTGGAGTGCTGCGTCTATTTCTTCGTTTGTTTATATATATATATATATATATATATATATATATATATATATATATATAGATATATAAAAAACAGCATAGGACGTAGTAACGGCACCAGGACTCCGAGATAGATGAAAAACAGGGTGGATTTATTCACCTCAAAGCACAGCAAACATTTCGGTTCAACAGGAACCTTTCTCAAGCTAACAATCAAGTTATTAAATGTACAAAGCCCATTACATATGTGAAAATAATATTCAACAACATTATAAATATTAGTGCAAAAGTGCATCTCTTTGTATTTAAAAGACCAATCATGGACAGTGTTATATTTATGTATAGATCCCATATAAACAACATAAATAGTGACAAATAGGGGTAATTAGAATGATAAGGAAGGAGGCAGGGGCCAATTATGTCCAGGTGGAAATCAATACACTTACAGTAAGAAGTCTGTATGCAATGTCCGCATAGCCAGCGTGTGGAGTAGGCGCGCATCAACTGCGCATGCTCCAAGATGGCGTCCGGACCGGATGTTCAATCCGGTGGAACGCATCGAGCGGAGCAGTTGTCACTGCTCATGCGCGAGCACGGAACTTGCGTTCCAGTCCTGACACGCAGGAAACAGCATCAACAAAAGCCACAAGATGGATGTAAGAATAGATAAAATATAAAGTGTCTGCAATTTAAACATCGTCCACATAGTAGAATGAGCACTGCAATGCATCATCAACAAAAAATTGATAGATAATGTAGCGCAGCGCTCATAGTAAACAGCGGATCATCTGTACTAATCACACTAGAACTGCAATCACGGAGTTTGGGAACACCCACAACCCATTCAAATATAGTGTGACAATAGTCACCATGGAAACATATAAAGGAACCTCACTTGGCAGAATAACCATCATCCCACCCAGGGATGTAAGATATATCGGACATAAAATGTCACGATAGAGAAAACCATCGGTTCCACATGTGTAAATTGCATATTTATTGGTAATATGACGAACAATTTTTGTAATAATATGAAGTTAAGGACATAGAGAAAATAAATTTTTTGAAAAAATCTTTAAATATAACCTAGGCTCCAGTTCAAAATTGCAGGACAACCTAATAGTTGGATACATAACATAACAAAGGTCTATGCTGGACATTACATTAACGAAATGACAGAAAAAATTCAGAATCTGAATTGATGATCCCAATAGATCGGCCTCTGCTGCCTTCCAACATCCTTCAGTGTATGACACAATATCATGTTTCTAAAAAACAGAAAACAAAGGAATTACCCACAGT
Source organism: Rhinoderma darwinii (assembly GCF_050947455.1). Taxonomy (NCBI): domain Eukaryota; kingdom Metazoa; phylum Chordata; class Amphibia; order Anura; family Rhinodermatidae; genus Rhinoderma; species Rhinoderma darwinii. The sequence continues at coordinate 264,585,646 of NC_134689.1, read as the reverse complement.
GTATATACAAACAAAACACAATTCAAAATAAAAATAAAATTAAGATTAAAATTAAAACAATGCATATATAAACAAGGAGTCGAAATTGGACTCCTAAGAGATTTTTTCTAAAGAATGCATATGACACAAACTACACCATAGAGAACGGAAACCGTTCAAAACTCCCCCAGATTCCCGGGCAAGTTACCCCCCACTGTATTAGATATGGGGGCCACAGGGATACTCTATGTCCAACCCCTTGGGAGACATAGTATCTAACCTATAGATCCACTCTAGCTCTTTCCTTTTACAAAGTACAAAAGAGATGCACTTTTGCACTAATATTTATAATGTTGTTGAATATTATTTTCACATATGTAATGGGCTTTGTACATTTAATAACTTGATTGTTAGCTGATGTATGCTCCCTCTATTTAAACTTGACACCATTTTTATTTTGTCATAGCTTGAGAAAGGTTCCTGTTGAACCGAAACATTGCTGTGTTTGAGGTGAATAAATGCACCCTGTTTTTCATCTATCTTGGAGTCCTGGTGCCGTTACTACATCCTATGCTGTTCTCTATCTAAAAAGAAGGGTAATTGTTTCATCCCCTGGTGACGAGCACATGGCCTGATTTCTTGGATCTGTGGAGTGCTGTGTTTACTTGCTTCTGTTCCGTATATATATATACACGTCCATGGCTGCGGCCGTCGAGGGGTGAGTAACACTGTCAGAACACCCCAACGCGCGTATTCTTTTTTTGGTTTAACTATAGATAGTTTCAGATACTGGGCTCCGAATCTACTACCAACCTTGACACTTCTAAGATCATTGCTACTTGACAGTGGCACTGCAAGGGAAGTTCATTGTGGAAACTAGACTGTTCTACTTATTCACATTCTGTTTAAGTGACTGTGCCTTTATGTTGTAATTCTACAACTTTTGCCTCCTCGAGAGTAAAGATTTTTGTTCTGCAACAACTCCTTGTGTCTGCGACATTCCTCTTTGAAAGGTTACCATAAACTGCCTCCCTCGACCATCACAGGCAGGTGCCACAAATGTTGGACCTCCACTGATCAGAACGTTATGACTTATCCTAGCGATTTACCATATCATTCCATGATCTATAATGTGGCAAAGTGGCATTATAATATTACAGTAATTAAAAAAATCTGGATTAATCACATATAGTGCTCGCTGTTGGATAATCAGTTTTTACTACTGTTAAGCTGTGTGGGAGTACAGTTGGGCTATTTCAGGCAGTGACCTGGGGTCTTATGTAGTATAGAAGAATACTTAGAAGTGAACTCAGTAATATTGGTTTTCTGCATATTCTAATAAAGAATCAAATCTGCTCATGAAGTAATCTTGCTGCATACTGAAGTGATATGTGATTTTGGGCAATTTAAAATATGACCACTTTAAGATTGAGCAACAAGAGCCTATGGCTATTTTAGTTACCACATTGCTCCACATGTCCCCACAGTTCTCAAAACCTAAAAAAAAAGAATGGTATAACTACGTGAATGTTGTGCTCCCTACCATCTCTCTCTGTGCAGTGAATAATTATAACAAGCAATGGAACTGCAAGGGGCTGCTGTAAGATGTGATGTCTATGATAACCTAGTAACATAGTTTGTAAGGTTACAAAAAGACATAAGTCCATTTAGTTCTCATTAACGTTGAAGGCAAAAAAAAGTCAAGAACTCGAGCAGATTTGAATTAAGGTTGATTTTAGTGCCGTTGGGTTGGTGAGAAAGGTGAAGGTTAAGAATTTTTTAACAACTTAAGAATATGCGATGGTGAATGATGTTGCCTTTCAGGACTTTCCCCCAATATTCTTGAATAGTTTGGATATAAAATGTGCATTTAAATATGTTATATATATATATGGTTATATATTTGATATTCTAACTTGGGAATAATTTTGTTTTGTAAGTTTGGTTAATAAATATGGCTGCTATTGCTTTCCCACCACATACAAGTCTTGTTCAACAAACTTCTGACATGTCATAGTGACATGCTAGAAGTTTTGATCTGTGGGAGTCCGAGCTCGTTTTAGCGATTGGTGGGGGTCTCAGAGCTCGGACCCCCACCAATCAAAACTTATGACATGTCACTATGATATATCAGAAGTTTGTTGAACGTTTAGTTAGCTTTTAATAAAATTGATGGTGGATAAATTGATTGTGGGTCATAGCTGACCGGCAGTCTTGTATCCTTTAAAGTCAAGAAACCAATTCTATGTTGGTGTAGAAGTCTTCTTTCCTCCATACGTAGAGGATGTTATAATTACAATCATGGGTTAACAATGATTTAGTATGAAATGAGTGCACGCAATTTCCATTCCCATGTGCACAAACTTGAATTTATAGGTGTTAAATTTAATGTGGCATACTTCAAGGGATTCTCTAGATTTAAACAAGTAACCTTAATAAATCTAATTGAATAAAATATGTTACTGAGCAGTGTATTACTGTGCTCTAAATTGCATAATTTCTCAGTGTGAATTCCATGTAGACCCTGTAGACAAAGGTTTGTTGTCTTTCTGTCCTACTTGAGGACATGTAGGAACAGGTTTTGTCAGCATGCAGCACTGTTTTGTTTGACATATCATTGCTATCACTATCTTATCTTGGGATAAGGCTTTTAAAGGGAACTCAATGCAGTTCAGATCAGAATTTTATTACTCATTACGGTAAATTCACAAATGTGAACAAATCTCATCCACACGCTGCGTAAATCATGAGTTGAAAAACCGCTCAGAAATTGACCTGCGTTTTTTTTAATCCGCAGCATGTCAATTGTATTTGCGTAATCACTGCTTTTGTGTTTTGCGGGTTTTCCCTGCTTGAATTTAATGGGGAGGTCAAAACCACAACAAATAGCAGATGTTGCATTTTTTTTTTTTGGCGGTGGAAAAGCTGCAATTCTGCCGCAAAAAATGCAAATCTTATTCACGGAAAAATAAAAATTAAATCTTATACATACCCAGAATTCTGTGTTTCTTCGTCCAGGCAGGCTTCCTGGGATATCGTATCATCCCATGTGACCGCTGCAGCCAATCACTGGATGAAAAAGTGCACCACAATTTGGTGCTGTTTTTTGGCTGGAATTGGGCCGAAAAAACTGCAGCAAATTGTGGTGCAGTTTTTCGCCCAGAATGTCCGCTGCGATAATCCTGCAATGAAAAAAAACTGCTATACTTCCCATGGCGATGCATCCCTCCGACGTCCTGACGTTCTGCATCCCTGGGATGACGTTTCATCCCATGTGACTGCTGCAGACCGGCCTGGACGAAAAAGCACAGATTTCTAGGTAAGTATTAGATTTTTTTTCCTGAGTTGCGATTTTTGCCGTGGAATCACAGCTTTTCCACGGCAAAAATCGCAACATCTGCTATTTGTTGCAGGTTTTACCCCCCCATTAAATTCAATGGGGAAATCCCGCAACAAAAATACAGCGATTACGCAAGTACAATAACATGTAACATGCTGCGGATTAGAAAAACGCACCGCAGGTCAATTTCTGAACAGTTTTTCCACTTGTCATTTAAGCAGCGCGTGGATGGGTTTTGTTCAAATCTCATCCACTCTGCTGCTACTGTATTATGCTGCGGATTTTCCGCAATGAAATACGTTGTGGAAGAACCGCAGAATTTAGGCAACGTGCGGACTCGTCCTTACTGTCCTTTATGAGAAACTCGTCACAGTTTTATGTGTGGCCATTTTTTCTATGTTTTATTTAAAGAGGCTCTGTCACCAGATTTTGCAACCCCTATCTGCTATAGCAGCAGATCGGCGCTGCAATGTAGATTACAGTAACGTTTTTATTTTTTTAAAACGAGCATTTTTGGCCAAGTTATGACCGTTTTTGTATTTATGCAAATGAGGCTTGCAAAAGTACAACTGGGCGTGTTTACTGTAAAAGTACAACTGGGCGTGTATTATGTGTGTTACATCTCGGCGTGTTTACTTCTTTTACTAGCTGGGCGTTCTGACGAGAAGTATCATCCACTTCTCTTCAGAACGCCCAGCTTCTGGCAGTGCAGACACACAGCGTGTTCTCGAGAGATCACGCTGTGACGTCACTCACTTCCTGCCCCAGGTCCTGCATCGTGTCGGCCCCATCGGCACCAGAGGCTACAGATGATTCTGCAGCAGCATCAGCGTTTGCAGGTAAGTCAATGTAGCTACTTACCTGCAAACGCTGATGCTGCTGCAGAATCAACTGTAGCCTCTGGTGCCGATGTGTCCTCGCTCGTCCGACACGATGCAGGACCTGGGGCAAGAAGTGAGTGACGTCACAGCGTGATAATCTCGAGAACACGCTGTGTGTCTGCACTGCCAGAAGCTGGGCGTTCTGAAGAGAAGTGGATGATACTTCTCGTCAGAACGCCCAGCTAGTAAAAGTAGTAAACACACCCCGATGTACGCACATAATACACGCCCATTTGGACTTTTACTTTAAACACGCCCAGTTGGACTTTAGCAAGCCTCATTTGCATAAATACAAAAATGGTCATAACTTGGCCAAAAATGCTCGTTTTTTAAAAATAAAAACGTTACTCTTATCTACATTGCAGCGCCGGTCTGCTGCAATAGCAGATAGAGGTTGCAAAATCTGGTGACAGAGCCTCTTTAAGGTTAAATCTAAAAAAAAATGAATATGAACTATATTGAATTTAGTTGCTTTGTGCATAACTTCTATTTCCACTACTGCCTTGACTTTTTTTTTTAAATGATCTATAAATAACTAGTTCTAATAGTTCTGCTGCACATGAAATGTCATAATATGCAAATTTTCAAGTTTCATTCATATTTCATGTACATTTGGTACGTTAAAAGAAGAACAAAGCATATTAATTGAATGTCAAACTTGATGTCTATGTGCATTAAAACAAGGCAAATTATATTAGAGAATGCTGATTATTTCCTGTGGTGTAGTCCTGTGTGATATGTATATCTTCTATGCAAATTGAAATAGCAAACACACATTATATACTGCTTGTGCAAACAACACGATCATCGCTTACATTAATAAACTATTTGCTAAAAAACCTTATGAGAAACTACTTTTTTGTACATAAATGTTAAGACCTGACAACCTGTTTAGCTGAGAACAAATCAAAGGACTTCTGCTGACATGATATTTCAGTAACTCTTTTAATTTCTGGGTGTTACATGTATGCTCATTGACTTTTTAGATATGTATGCTTTATAACTTTGCCAATATATATGCATTTACTTTAGCATAACTACAACTATAGAGGTACCATGCACCATAATCCTTAAACCAGCATAGCTCATTTAGGTGCTGTAAGAAATGCTAGCATTGACTACTTCTCCTGCTCTTTGACTTTCCCAAAGGCATATCTGGTAACAGATGTGACTTTTGATTCACTATAAGATTCAAGGACGAAATAAATCCTAAATTGGCCCCATCCACGATGCAGAATTTTTAAAGGGGGCTTTCCAAACGCATTTTTTTCCAACCAAGTAATTTTCGTCACACTCCCACTACCTTCAGGTTTTTACGTTATGAGCACTGGTCTGAACATATTCACCAGCCGAGCCCTTTATATTACACGTTCTAATAAAAAAAAAGGGCTAAGTGATATGTGCTGACCTCTACTGGTAGTGTAAAAACCAGTGTAAATAGTGCCACACTCAGTGCCGTTGTAGATTGTGCCACACGCTGCCAATGTAGATAGTGCCACACACAGCACATGTAGATAGTGCAACAATGCCCCCAGTAGATAATGCCACAGTGGCCCCTGTAGATAGTGTCACAGACAGCCCCTGTAGATAGTACCACACACAGCCCCCTGTAGATAGTGGCACATGGCCCTCCGTTTAGATAGTGCCACATGGCCCCCTGTAGATAGTGCCACAGTCCCATCTGTGAATAATGCCACAATGCCCTCTGTAGATAGTGCCCTCTGTACATATCGCCTGTAATTAGTGCTACACACACCCCCTGAATAAAGTGCTACACAGCCCCCTGTAGATAGTGCCACACAGCTCCCTGTAGATAGTGCCACGCAGCCCTTGTAGATAGTGCCACACACAAACCCCCCTTGTAGATAGTACCACACACAGCCCACTTGTAGATAGTGACATACACCCCCTCTGTAGATACTGCTACACACTCCCTGTAGGTAGTGCCACACCCAGCCCCCTTGTAGATAGTGCCACACACAGGTCCCTTTGTAGATAGTGCCACACACAGACCCCCCTTTTTAGATAGTGCCACACCCCCTGTAGATAGTGCTACACAATGCCCTCTGTATATAGTGCCCACTGTACACATGCCCAGATAGTGCTACACACAGCACCCTGTAGATAGCGACACACTGCTCCTCGTAGAGAGTGCCACACACCCCCTTGTAGATAGTGCCACGCACCCCTTGTAAATAGTGCAACACACAGCCCTTCTTGTTGATAGTGCATCACACCCCCCTGAAGAAAGCGCTACACAGCCCCCTCTAGTTAGTGCCACACAGCATCCTGTAGATAGTGCCATACACCCCCTTGTAGATAGTGCCACGCAGCCCTTGTAGATAGTGCCATACACAGACTCCCTTGTAGATAGTGCCACACCCCCTTGTAGATAGTGCCACACACAGCCCTCCTTGTTGATAGTATATCACACACCCCCTGTAGATAGTGCCACACACAGCCCTCTTGTAGATAGTTCCGCACACAGACCCCCTTGTAGATAGTGCCACACCCCACCTTGTAGATAGTGCCGCATAAACCCCTGTAGATAGTGCCATATCCCCTGTAGATATGCCACACATCCCCTTTGTAGATAGTGCCACATTCCCTCTTTGTAGATAGTGCCTGTAAAGGATCTGCCAGGCACAACTTCTGTGTATATGCCCATGGGTAATCAGTCTGCACCTGGTTCTATGTCTCTGAGACTGACTCCATCTTCCACCACTCAGGATGGCAGGCTTAGGAGTGGGAAAGCCTATCGCAGCCTGGCCAGACGGAGCTAGCTCCCGCCCTCTGTCTATTTATACCTGCCTTTCCTGTTCCTCCTTTGCTTGTGATTCTTCTCGTGTGGTTTCCTGGCCTTGCTGCAGCTCCTAGCTATTTGACCTTGCTTCATACTGACCCCGGCTTACTGACTACTCTCCTGCTCTGCGTTTGGTACCTCGTACATTCCTGGTTCACCTCTCTTGTTGCTCACGGTGTTGCCGTGGGCAACTGCCCCATTTCCCTTTGCTTGTGTCCCCTTGTCTGTTTGTCTGTCGTGCACCTACTGAGCGTAGGGACCGTCGCCCAGTTGTACCCCGTCGCCTAGGGTGGGTCGTTGCAAGTAGGCAGGGACTGAGTGGTGGGTAGATTAGGGCTCACTGTCTGTTTCCCTACCCCCTGTCATTACATAATCACAAGCCCATATACCTAGGCTACCCTGGTCCCTCACTCTATTATGGACCCCCTTGAGACCCTGGCTCAGCAAATGCAGGGTCTCTCCCTACAGGTCCAGGCCCTGGCTCAGAGGGTCAACCAGCCTGACGCTGCCATGGTAGTACCCCTCATCTCACCTCTTGAACCCCACCTCAAGTTGCCTGACCGGTTCTCAGGGGACCGGAGGACTATTCTCTCCTTTCGGGAGAGTTGTAAGCTCTACTTTCGCTTAAAGCCCCACTCCTCAGGTTCTGAGAGCCAGCGGGTGGGTATAATTATGTCCCGGCTCCAGGAAAGGCCCCAAGAATGGGCCTTCTCCCTGGCCCCTGACGCCCCTGAACTTTGCTCCGTTGGCCGTTTCTTTTCTGATCTCGGACTCATTTATGACGAGACTGGCAGGACTGCCTTTGCCGAGAGTCAGCTGGTGACCTTACGTCAGGGTAAGAGACCTGTGGAGGAGTATTGCTCTGACTTTAGGAAGTGGTGCGTAGCTTCTCGGTGGAATGACCCTGCCTTAAGGTGCCAGTTTAGGTTGGGTCTGTCGGACGCCCTGAAAGACTGGCTAGTTAGCTATCCCTGTTCTGACTCCTTAGACCAGGTTATGGCTTTAGCGGGACGACTTGACCGACGTCTCAGGGAACGACAACTTGAACGGTTTTGTGTTTTCCCCTCTGACTCCCCCATGATGTCTCCCGAGGTCCCGTTGCTTAGCTTTTCCACGGAAGACTCGGAGGTACCTATGCAACTCGGGGCCTCCGTGTCCCCCCGACAACGTAGAGAGTTCCGCAGGAAGAATGGTCTCTGCTTCTATTGTAGGGATGACAAACATCAAGTGAACACCTGTCCTAGGCGTAAGAATAAGCAGCCGGAAAACTTCCGCGCCTAAGTGATCATCGGGGAGGTCACTTGGGCGCACAGGTATTTCCCGTAAATATGAAACGTAATAAAATCTTGCTTCCCTTTCAGGTCTCTTTTGGTGGTAGGTCTGGTACCGGCAGTGCCTTCGTGGATTCAGGGTCTTCTGCTAATATCATGTCTGTGGAATTTGCTATGTCTCTAGCTATGCCTTTGATTGATTTGCTTAAACCTGTCCCGGTAGTGGGTATCGACTCCACTCCCCTTGCTAATAGTTATTTTACTCAGCATACCCCTATTTTTGAACTCCTTGTTGGCTCCATGCATTTGGAGCAGTGCTCTGTACTGTTGATACAGGGATTATCGTCCGATTTGGTTTTAGGCCTTCCCTGGTTGCAGTTGCATAATCCCACGTTTGACTGGAATACTGAGGAGCTTACCAAATGGGGTAATGAATGCATGACGTCATGTTTTTCTGTTAATTCTATTTCTCCCCCTGAGGAGGTGAACACGCTACCTGAGTTTGTTCAGGACTTCGCCGATGTTTTCTCTAAGGAGGCCTCCGAAGTGTTACCTCCTCATAGAGAATACGATTGCGCTATCAATTTGGTACCAGGAGCTAAGCTCCCTAAGGGTAGGATATTTAACCTTTCTTGTCCCGAACGTGAAGCCATGAGAGAGTATATCCAGGAATGCCTGGCCAAGGGTTACATTCACCCCTCTACTTCTCCGGTAGGTGCTGGCTTCTTCTTCGTAGGGAAGAAGGATGGTGGTCTTAGGCGATGCATTGACTACCGTAACTTGAATAAGGTCACTGTAAGGAACCAGTATCCCCTTCCTTTGATTCCTGATCTCTTTAATCAAGTCCAGGGGGCCCAATGGTTCTCTAAGTTTGATCTACGGGGGGCGTATAACCTTATCCGCATCAAAGAGGGGGATGAGTGGAAGACTGCGTTTAACACGCCCGAAGGTCATTTCGAATACCTCGTCATGCCCTTTGGGTTGTGTAATGCCCCCGCGGTCTTCCAGAATTTCATAAATAAGATTTTAAGAGATTACCTGGGGGTATTTCTTGTAGTGTACCTTGATGACATACTTGTGTTTTCCAAGGACTTGTCCTCCCACATTGAGCATGTCAGGAAGGTGCTCCAGGTCCTTCGGGAAAACAAACTGTTTGCTAAGACCGAAAAATGTGTGTTTGGGGTGCAAGAGATAGCATTTTTGGGTCAAATCCTCACTCCTCATGAATTCCGCATGGACCCCGCCAAGGTCCAGGCTGTGGCGCAATGGGTCCAACCTGCCTCCCTGAAGGCGTTACAGTGTTTCTTGGAGTTCGCTAATTATTACAGGAGATTTATTGCTAACTTCTCGGTCATCGCTAAGCCTCTTACGGACCTCACTCGCAAAGGTGCTGATCTCCTCCACTGGCCTCCTGAGGCTGTCCAGGCTTTTGAGGTCCTTATGAAGTGCTTTATCTCGGCCCCGGTGCTGGTCCAGCCCAACCAAATGGAGCCATTTATCGTGGAGGTTGACGCATCCGAGGTGGGAGTGGGGGCTGTCTTGTCCCAGGGTACCAGGTCCCTCACCCATCTCCGTCCCTGTGCCTACTTCTCCAGGAAGTTTTCGCCCACTGAGAGTAACTATGATATTGGCAACCGCGAACTCTTAGCCATTAAATGGTCATTTGAAGAGTGGCGCCACTTCCTGGAGGGGGCTAGGCACCAGGTAATGGTCCTTACCAACCACAAGAATCTGGTTTTCCTAGAATCTGCCCGGAGACTAAACCCGAGACAAGCTCGATCAGCGCTATTTTTTACCAGATTCAACTTTTTGGTTACCTATAGGGCTGGGTCTAAAAATATTAAGGCCGATGCACTGTCGCGTAGCTTCATGGCCAGCCCTCCTTTGGAGGAAGATCCTGCTTGTATTTTGCCTCCTGGTATAGTTGTTTCTTCTATTGATTCTGATTTAGTCTCTGAAATTACGGCTTATCAAGGTTCAGCTCCCGGGAACCTTCCTGAGAACAAGCTGTTTGTGCCCCTGCAACTCCGCTTAAGGGTACTTAGGGAAAATCATGACTCCGCACTATCTGGTCATCCAGGCATCCTGGGAACCAAACACCTCATTGCCAGAAACTATTGGTGGTCTGGGTTGCCTAAAGACGTTAAGGCCTACGTCGCCGCTTGTGAGGTTTGTGCCAGGTCCAAGACTCCCAGGTCCCGACCAGCGGGCTTACTACGTTCTTTGCCCATTCCCCAGAGACCTTGGACCCATATCTCCATGGATTTTATCACCGATTTGCCTCCATCTCAAGGCAAGTCGGTGGTGTGGGTGGTAGTAGACCGCTTCAGTAAGATGTGCCACTTTGTGCCCCTCAAGAAACTACCCAATGCTAAGACGTTAGCTACCTTGTTTGTCAAACACATCCTGCGTCTCCATGGGGTCCCTGTCAATATTGTTTCGGACAGAGGAGTACAATTTGTTTAATTGTTTTGGAGAGCCTTCTGTAAAAAGTTGGAGATTGATCTGTCCTTCTCCTCTGCCTTCCATCCTGAAACTAATGGCCAAACTGAGAGGACTAATCAGTCTCTAGAACAATATTTAAGGTGTTTTATCTCTGACTGTCAATATGATTGGGTCTCATTCATTCCCCTCGCCGAATTTTCCCTTAATAACCGGGTCAGTAACTCGTCAGGGGTCTCCCCCTTTTTCTGTAATTTTGGGTTTAATCCACGGTTCTCCTCCGTTTCACCTGGTAGTTCCAACAATCCCGAGGTAGAGGTCGTTCATCGGGAACTGTGCACAGTCTGGGCCCAGGTTCAGAAGAACCTAGAGGCGTCCCAGAGTATACAAAAAACTCAGGCTGATTGAAGACGTTCTGCTAACCCCTTGTTTATGTTCGGGGATCTGGTGTGGTTATCATCTAAGAACTTGCACCTTAAGGTCCCGTCCAAGAAGTTTGCTCCCCGGTTTATAGGGCCGTATAAGGTCATTGAAGTCCTCAATCCTGTCTCCTTCCGACTGGAGTTGCCCCCATCTTTTCGTATACACGACGTGTTTCATGCCTCCCTCCTTAAACGCTGCTCCCCGTCCTGGGCTCCCTCGAGGAAACCTTCTTTTCCCGTTCTCACCCCTGAGGGGGTGGAATTCGAGGTGGCCAAGATTGGGGACAGCAAGATGGTCCAAGGCTCCCTCCAGTACCTGGTCCATTTGAGAGGATACGGGCCTGAGGAGAGGACTTGGGTACCCGCCCGGGATGTTCACGCTGGGGTATTGGTCAGGAAGTTCCACCTTCGTTTCCCCAATACACCAGGTCCACTTAGAAAGGGTCCGGTGGCCCCTCATAAAAGGGGGGTTACTGTAAAGGATCTGCCAGGCACAACTTCTGTGTATACGCCCATGGGTAATCAGTCTGCACCTCGTGCTATGTCTCTGAGACTGACTCCATCTTCCACCACTCAGGATGGCAGGCTTAGGAGTGGGAGAGCCTATCGCAGCCTGGCCAGATGGAGCTAGCTCCCGCCCTCTGTCTATTTATACCTGCCTTTCCTGTTCCTCCTTTGCTTGTGATTCTTCTCGTGTGGTTTCCTGGCCTTGCTGCAGCTCCTAGCTATTTGACCTTGCTTCATACTGACCCTGGCTTACTGACTACTCTCCTGCTCTGCGTTTGGTACCTCGTACATTCCTGGTTTGACTCGGCTCGTTCACCTCTCTTGTTGCTCACGGAGTTGCCGTGGGCAACTGCCCCATTTCCCTTTGCTTGTGTCCCCTTGTCTGTTTGTCTGTCGTGCACCTACTGAGCGTAGGGACCGTTTCCCAGTTGTACACCGTCGCCTAGGGCGGGTCTTTGCAAGTAGGCAGGGACTGAGTGGTGGGTAGATTAGGGCTCACTGTCTGTTTCCCTACCCCCCTGTCATTACAGTGCCACACACCCCCTGTAGATAGTGCCACACACAACCCCCTTGTAGATAGTGCTACACACAGACCCCCTTATAGAAAGTGTCACCCCCTTGTAGATAGTGCCACACACAGCCCCCTGTAGATAGTGTCACACCCCTGTAGATAGTGCCACACACAGCCTCCTTGTAGATAGTGCCACACACAGAGCCCCTTGTAGATAGTGCCACACCCCCTGAAGATAGTGCCACACCCCCATTGTTCATAGTGCCACAGACAGGTCCACTTTTAGATAGTGCCACACACAGACCCCCCTTGTAGATAGTGCCACACCCCCTGTAGATAGTGCTACACAATGCCCTCTGTACACATCCCCAGAGAGGGCTAAACACAGCCCCCTGTAGATAGCACCACACAGCTCCTCGTAGAGAGTGCCACACCCCCCCTTGTAGATAGTGCCACGCACCCCTTGTAGATAGTACCACCCCCTTGTAGATAATGCCATCCCCCTTGTAGAGCAGCACACAGCCCTCCTTGTTGATAGTGCATCACTCTGAAGAAAGAGCTACACAGCCCCCTCTAGATTGTGCCACACAGCATCCTGTAGATAGTGCCATACAATATCTTATAGATAGTGCCACACAGCCCTTGTAGATAGTGCCATACACAGACCCCCTGGTAGATAGTGCCACACCCCTCTTGTAGATAGTGCCACACCCCCTTGTAGATAGTGCCACACCCCCTTGTAGATAGTGCATCACACACACACCCCTCTGTAGATAGTGCCACACACAGCCCTCTTGTAGATAGTGCCGCACACAGAACCCCATGTAGATAGTGCCACACACAGACCCCCTTGTAGATAGTGCCCACTGTACACATCCCCAGATAGTGCTACACACAGCCCCCTGTAGATAGCGACACACTGCTCCTCGTAGAGTGCCACACACCCCCTTGTAGACAGTGCCACACACCCCTTGTAGATAGTACCACACTCCCCTTGTAGATAGTGCAACACACCCCTCTGTAGATAGTGCCAAACATCCCCTGTAGATAGTGCCACACACCCCCTGTAGATAGTGCCACACACAGCCCGCTTGGGGATAGTGCCGCACACAGACCCCCTTGTAGATAGTGCCGCACACAGACTCCCTTGTAGATAGTGCCACACTCCCCCTTGTAGATAGTGCCGTATACACCCCTGTACATAGTGCCATAGCCCCTGTAGATATGCCACACCCCCCTTTGTAGATAATGCCACACCCCCCTTTATAGATAATGCCACATTCCCTCTTTGTAGATAGTGCCACACACAACCCCCTTGTAGATAGTGCCACACACAGCCCCCTGTAGATAGTGCGACACCCCCTGTAGATAGTGCCACACACAGCCTCCTTGTAGATAGTGCCACACACAGAGCCCCTTGTAGATAGTGCTACACCCCCTGAAAATAGTGCCACACCCCCATTGTACATAGTGCCGCACACATCCCCCTTGTAAATACTGCCACACACAGCCCTATTGTATATAGTGCCACACATCCCCCTTGTAGATAGTGCCCCACCCCCTGTAGATAGTGCCACACTACCCCTTTTGTAGTAGTGCCACACTACCCCTTTTATAGATAGTGCCACACAGCACATCTGATAATGCCAGGTGCCCCCGAAGCGAATAAAAAAAATTAATACTCACCTGGCCCTGTTGCCGTGAAAAACAGAGCTCCACACCCTTTTCAGTCCTGCAGCCTATGAGGCGCCGATTCTTATCGTTGCATAGAATTAGCTCACTGGATCACGCCGGCATGTGCAGAGATCCTGTCCCAGCGACTTATAGTCTGCAGACCTAACATGGCCTGTAGCCTAGTAAGTAGCAGAGCAGAGAGCAGACACCCTGCTCTGCCATAGTATTCAATTGTATCACCGTCCTCAGAACGCAGATACAATTGAATGTGGCAGTCACCCAGGGCACTGGGACAATGTCCGGTGCAAGCGACGACACTAGTATGTAAGGGTCTTCTGGCTCTGGTCACAGGGAGAGTTTTCGAGCAACTGGAAACCCCCCCATGCGTGTGCTCTGACTGTTACTGTAGTAACAGAGGCACGTGACGTTTATTACATAGGCCCCAGTTACTACAGTAACAGTGGATAGACGTGGTGCGACCACTGCGACCCCTATAGCTACGCCACTGGTTAGGGTGTTGACAAGAGGAGTAAGTCCCCCAATTTGATGAAGAGCACAGTTATAATATATACTTGTACTGTGATTGATTACTTTGTGTTTATTCTTCACCTGAATAGCCTTTTCAAAAATCCAGGGTAATGAACACAGTTGTGAGTGAAATTTATTGCACCCATAATTCTGAAAAATATCTTGCTTCGACTACTAACAAATGTGTATATAAAGTCTTTATATAGGTACAAATCATTACTGTTCTTGCTGTAGTTTTGAAGATTGGATTTAAATGTACCAGATAGCAGTGATAAGCGAATCATATAAAGTGTGTCTATCATGCAAGATTTAAAATTCTAACATAGCCTGTCTAATGCCTAATTTCGAAGTACAGTAAATTATGTAAGATTGAAGGGAAAACATCCAAAATTGCTTTCCTTTTTCCCTCTATTTTTCTTCCTTTGATATTTCTTTAGGTACATTATAAATTGCATTTTGGGTAGGCTGGCTAGTGGGTGAAATGTAAATTCATTTTGATCTTCGTATATAATTCAGTAGCCATTTCTCTTAACTGGTACATAATGTAGTGTTTGATGTCACGTAAAGCCAATCTAAAGCCCATTAAGCATTCCTCTGCCAGTACATGTTTCAGATTGTAACTACTGCAGTTGAATTTTTCATATCTGCCCAGAAGATTGCTCCGACACTTAATGTAAGCAATATGTAAAGGGGTGGTACGGCCCCTTTAAATCCTTTCTATGTCTCACCTTGGGGGTGGTGAGAGTGATTGTCTTATGTGGTCCCCATTTTCCCTTTGACCTGGTGTGGTCTGTCTGCATTGGTATGTTTCTCCATTTTTGGTTGTTCCAGGCTGTCCTCTCCTCCCACTTGTGTCCATGCTCTTTTCTCCTCCCACTTGTGTCCATGCTCTTTGTTATTATTAGTGAAACCACTGCCACAACGTTCAATGGGGCGTCGTACTGGTAGCTATGGGGAGGAAAGCAGGAAGGTGAAACTGCAGGGGGAGGGTGGGGACAGCTGATGTAGCTCCTTTACAGAAGAGAAGAGAAGTAGAGACTGTATGGCCAGAAACTAACTCTGGAAGTGGCTATGCCCGGGACCAAGAGAGAGACTGACTGACTTGAGGCCTACTGAGGGACCTAATCCTCCAGAAGTAAAGAGTGAATGGACTGTTAGGGCATAGATGGAACCAGTGACTAGTCTTTGTAACAGCTGGCAGGTATGTGAACCCACAGGGCCACTCCGCCGTAATGGAGCAGCTGCTGATCAACAGAGTCTATGGAAGTCATTGATGATAACGTACCTGGAAAGTCAGAAGTTGGTATATGCCGGACAATCAGGGAAAGCAGGCCTGTGCAGGACAATGGAACTTGGCTAGGACACTGGACAGGGGTAGTACAGTCGTCACAGGCACTGGACTTGGCTAGGACACTGTACTGGAGTAAGTGAAGTTGTCTCGGACACTGGACTTGGCTAGGACATCAGACAGGAGTAGTGCAGTCGTCATGGACACTGGACTTGGCTAGGACACCGGACAGGAGTAGTACAGTCATCTCGGATACTGAACCTGGCTAGGACACTAAACAGGAGTAGTGCAGTCATCACAGACACTGGACTTGGCTAGGACACCGGACAGGAGTAATGCCGTCGTATCGGTCACTGGACTTGACTAGGACACTGGACACAGATGGTGAAGTCATCTCGGACACTCGACTTGACACAGATGGTGAAGTCATCTCGGACACTCGACTTGGCAATAGAACCGGACACAGATACGGGATTCAGGATACGGGATACAGGATACAGGTTACAGCTAAGGAATCATTTGCAAGACAAATATAGGGAACATACAACATTGCTCAGCCAAGGAAGGAGTGGGCAGAGTTCCTTTTAAAGTTCCAGGTGTGCTGGGATAGGTTGGGGAAAGATTCCCTGGTGCGTGCTCTCGCTCTTTAAGAGTGGGGCGGCCGTGCGCACGCAATGTATGGGCATCAGCCTAAGAGGAGTGCCTGCTGGCGTCTCTAAGGGAGGAGATGTTGGCAAATCTTCAGAGGTCTGCAGTCACAGCTGCCAGTAAGTGGAAGATGCCGGTGATCAGCGACTGTGGGCATTACCGTACCCTGCCTTATGCCCCTCTTCTTAGGTGCAGAGCGTAAGAGGAATTTGCTGACGAGAGTTGGAGCATCCACATTTTCTTCAGGCTCCCAAGACCTCTCCTCAAGGTCAAAACCCTTACAAATCCACAAGGTAAAAGGTCTTCTTCCACTGGAAGCAACTGCAGAGCCAGGGGATTTGCTGTATTGGTTCGGGACCACAGGCTTTAGGAGGGACACATGGAACGAGTCAGGAATTTTGAGAGTAGGAGGTAGACGTAGCTTATAAGACACGGTTAATCTGTTGCAGAACGTCAAAAGGACCGAGGAATCTGGCAGCAAATTTGTAGGAAGGGATCTTCAGACAAATATTTTTTGAAGATAACCAGACTTTCACTCCAGTAAGAAATTGAGGAAGAATTTTTCTCTTTCTATTGTCATATTTCTTCATTCGGTCCACTGCCTGCAGGATCTAGGACCCGGTTTGCTGCCAGATGTGAAGAAAGCTGCCAAAAGATGACATGGGTGTTGGCTGTAAACAATGAAGAATGAAGAAGAAGAAATAGATTCACTCGTGTGGTTATTATAAGAAAATTTGGCCCATGGAAGAAGATGCACCCAATTGTCATGTGGAGCAGACATAAAATGACGAAGATCATTTTCCAGTGCTTGATTAATCCTTTCAACTTGGCCATTAGATTGTGGGTGATAAGCAGAAGAAAAGTCAAATTTTTTATCCAAAAGTTTTCATAGGGCTCTCCAGAATTTAGACGTAAATTGTGCAGACATGATATGGTGGGGTAGTCCGTGCAGACGAAAGATATGTTGAACAAACAAATCTGCCAAACGAGGAGCTGAGGGAAGACCATACAGAGGGGCCAAATGTGCCATTTTAGAAAAGCGATCCACCACAACCCAGACAGTGGTACATCCAGCAGAAGGTGGAAGATCGGTAATAAAATCCATGGCAATGTGTTGCTGGACCATCAGGAACAGGTAGAGGTTGGAGGAAGCCAGCATTCTTGGAATGGGTAGTCTTGTTTTGGGCACAATTGGCACAAGAAAAGGCATAGTCCACAACATCTTTAGGCAGCATGGGCCAGAAGTAGTGACGAGAAATTTTATTCCAAAGTCTTACGGACACCAGAGTGCCCAGCCAGCTTGGAATTATGTCCCCAGATGAGAATCTTTTTTCTGTCAGCAGGACAGAAGTATTAAACGACCAAGACAGGACTGTCCGCAGCGGAATTTAACAGCAATTCCGCCACGTCTGAATGTTCCCTAAAGCCTATTTCTAGCGGTTCAATTTCTGTTTTAACCCTTCACACTTTTTACAGAATTTGTCCAAACTTGGGCCAAAAAAATGTAAATTGCATTTCTTTTTTTCAAAAGTGGCACTTTTCTTAAGCCATTTCGAAACACCATATGACATACTGGTAAAAGTGACACCTTTCCACATTCTGCTATTTCTCCCGTATACTGTGATACCAAATATGTGTGTCTAATCTATTATATGAACCCGTTATAGGGCATATCATAGAAGGAGTCCATTTTGGCTTTTGGAGGCCTGTCACACCAGAATAAATTTTAGTGCACCATGCTGCATTTGCCATAGTACTGGAGTGGCAGACTGTCAGAATTTACCAAAAATGACCATGGTACAAAAAAATACACACCCAAAATTATATTTCTAGTGGTTCAATTTCTGTTTTAACCCTTCACACTTTTTACAGAATTTGCCCAAACTTGGGCCAAAAAAATGAAAATTGCATTTTTTTTTACAAAAGTGTCACTTTTCTTAAGTCATTTCGAAACACCATATGACATACTGGTAAAAGTGACACCTTTCCACATTCTGCTATTTCTCCCGTGTACGGCGATACCAAATATGTGTGTCTAATCTATTATATGGACCCGTTATAGGGAATATCATAGAAGGAGTCCATTTTGGCTTTTGAAGGCCTTTTTACGCCAGAGCTGATTTTAGGGAACCACGCTATATTTGCCGTGGTACTGCAAGTCATTTTGACAAGTATAAATGTCCTGCTAATATTCATCTAGTGGTATAGTGAGTATTTTTAATAGGTGGAAAGAAATAAAAATAGGTTTTTCCAAAAAATACTGTATTGCTGCATTTTTACAGTGAAACATTATCCAATAAGCAACCCTCCCTTTTGGTTCTCCCTACAAAAACGGTGTGAAAGTAAATGAGTTAATAATGTGGAACTGTATGATAAATTTCAAAGCATGGATAGTTACAGAGACCAGGATTAGAGGGACATGTAGGGCAATAAAATCGCCTGTCCCTTCGTATGCCATTTTTGCTACACACTCTGCATCACTTTTGGGGGTATTGTTTTTTTTTCAGTAGCAGGCACAAGGTATACAAAGTGACCTTCCACAAGCCGTCGGACATCTTCTGCCTCATGGCTGTGTCTGGGGTCAGGGCACTCAAATAAAAGGTGTTCAATTATGTTCTCCAGAAATTGAAAAAATGTATTTTGCCATTTGATTTTTTGTACAGCACAAAGCCGTTGAATGCTGCCATCTGAATAAGGTGGATGGCCACTTTTTTTATACCAGGCGCGGGATTTTCTTTGCACTAGGTATGGCTGTAAAGCCTGGTCAGACAAATCCACTGCCCCGATGAATTTATTATACTCGGTGATGCAGACCGGCTTCTCTTTATCAGAGGTGGCACCACGTTCCCTCACTGTCACTTTTGTGTCTGTGTGAACAGTGCTTAGCATGAACACATTCTTGCGGTCATTACATTTTATTGCAAGAAGGTTTCCATTGCAAAGACCACTTGATTCCCCCCTTCTCAGGTGTTTTCTCACCAGCTCCTATGGCAAGCCCCTTCTGTTTTTGCGGATTGTTCCACAAGCCCCTGTGTCAGCGGCATGCAGGTGCTTGTACAAGGGGACGCTGGTATAGAAGTTATCAGTGCATAACTGATAACCCTTATTCAGCAGAGGCTGCATCAAGTCCCAGACTATTTTGCCACTGCACCCTAGCTCACTGGGACATCCTGGGGGGTTAATATCACGGTCTTTGCCTTCATAGGTTCTAAAGGCAGACGTGTAGCCTGCACCGCTCTCACAGAGCTTGTAGATTTTAACCCCATATTTTGCTCTCTTTGAGGGGATGTACTGCCGGAATGAGAGCCTGCCTTTATAACTCATCAGCGATTCATCCACCGCTAGGTTTTTTTCGGGGTTGTACACCGGCATAAATGACTCCTCCAAAATTTTTATTGGGGGCCTTATTTTATACAGGCGGTCGCGGCCTGGATCACTACAGGGGGGGGGGCTGGTGATTGGCGTTAAAATGAAGGAAGCGCATTAGCACTTCATATCTGCTTCTGGTCATAACGGCTGGAAAAACAGGTGTGGCATGTGTAGGGCTTGTTGACTTCAGATCCCCGCAAAAACCGCTCTGATGCAGCCCCCCCCATCCCTTCCAAACCACTCAGATGTGGCACTTGCTATTGAGCGCCGCATCTGAGGGGTTAAATATGATTGGAGACCACTGCTAGTGGTCTCCGATCGTTGCCCTGAAGCCCGAGGCTGTTACTATCAGCACGGGCTTCAGCAGCACCCCGCACAATGCGGGGAAAGTTCTTTTGAAGTGCCGACGTGAAAAGCCGACACGTCAGTAGAACTACCCTAAACGACCGACGTAAAAACACTATACGCCGGTCGTTAAGAGGTTACTATAACTTCACTGATAACGCATTTATGTTCCCATGAGGGGGTCCCGAAATACAACAATAACAATAAATTTGCAGTTTCCCTTTTATATATGGGGATACATTCCCCAGACATTTCAGTGGCAGGTGGGCTCACACAATTTGATCAGTATGTGCACTAAGAACCTCATATTTATAAATATAGTTAATCCGGTAGTAATGCAATTTAAAAGAACACATATATTCATTGTTTGTGTATATCTTAGTGCTCTCAGGGTGTTGCTGCTTTTTTTTTTGTGTTTGGATGCCTAACAACAGAGGCAGAAAAAAAAATCTATACTCACCTCCCGCCGCATTGCCATATTGATGCGTCCCTGCTCCTCACGTCTGATCACGTGGATGAGATTTGATAAAATCTCCTCCACTTTGCCGCTACTGTAATATGCTGCAGATTTTTTGTCCGCAGATCCGGATGGAAAATCCACAGCAAATCTGCTACGTGTAAACATAGCCTACTGGCATATATATATACTCAGCTAATACGTCATGAAAGCTACTGAAAAGCTCATGATGAATCCGTTTAATGGATGCCCATTGTGGGTGCCATAATATTGCATCCCTCACGCATATGCTAACTTGTTAAAAAAAAGTATATGTTTAACATATACTTTTTTACTGGACTCTTCAGGATTTAATATCATAGTCTACTATTCTATTCTATACCTAATGTATACCAGCTAGACGGAGGCAAAAAGGACACTCTTTTGGCCTCCGCTTCACAATGGAGCCCTATGAACACGTTTAGTGTGTACGTGAGGAGCTTTCTTGACGTACAAGCAGGAAATCTTACAGAGTAGTCAAAATCTGGACTTTGCTATAAGGTCGGGTTCCCACATAGCGTAAATGCTGCGGAATTTCCGCAATGGAGTTCTGTGCAGAAATTCTGCAGCATTTACAGTAGCAGCAAAGTGGATGAGATTTAGAAAATGTAATGCTCACGCTGCGGATAAAAACTGCACATTAAACGTTAATAAATTGACCTGCGGTGCGGAATTTAATTCCGCAGCATGTCAATTTATGCTGCGTTTTTGTTGATTTTACTTTGTGGGTTTTCCCTATTGAATTCAATGGGGAAGCAAGACCCGCAACAGAAAGCCAAGTGTTGTGACTTTTGCGGCAGAATCGCAGCGATTACGCCGCAAAAATAGCGACTCTGGAAAAAAAAAAAAAATCATACTTACCCATACTTCTTCCTGCAGTCCGGCCTCCTGGGATGACGTTTCATCCCACGTGGCTGCTTGCAGCCAATCACAGGCTGCAGCGTCACATTGTCTGCAATGTCATTGTAGGAGGCCGAACTACGCGCAGAGAAGAGGGAGGGGATAAGTATGCACGTCTTTTTTTTCACAGCTCTGCTTTCCTCCCACAGCGGAAATGCAGTTTGAAAAATCGCACTACAACGTAGTGCGATTTTTCGGATGGAATGTACTGCATGTTCCAGGTCGGATTTGCTCTGTGACTTATAGGCATCCGACCCGTGGGAACCCTGCCTATAGATTATGATTTTAGAAAGGTCTCATGCACACGACCAAAGGGGTTTTGCAGGCTACAAAACCACGGATCCGTTGTGGGCCATTTGTGTCTGCCAAAAACCTTTTGATGTGCATCTGTGTCATCAGGGTTCACAGATCTGCAACAATAAAAATTGATTTCACCAGTTTGTGAAGCCGCAAATGACTTGTTCTGAGTTTTTGCAGGCCAGATTTGCGGCCCCAGCACGGATCCATAAAAACCACGGTCGTGTTCATGGGGCCATAAAAATGAATGGGTCTGAAATGTATCCACAAAATGTGTGCATGATGCCTAAGGTTATATATTTTGGTCTATTATTACTTCATGAGCTTTTCCAGGAAGTGCTAGATCCTCTCTAAGTTACTTGTAGTTTTTTTAGTTTACTTTTAAATTTATTAATAGGGTTTCATACAAAATCCTTTTATGACTTGTTAATTTTGGCATTCTATAAAATTACGATTGGCCGGATTTGAGGGTGTGCAATCACTTTCCATTGAGGTGAATCCGACTCACAACCTCCAAGTGACTTTACAAGCATGTACATTTTGGCTTGTAATCCGGTGCTCGAAACGGTCCATCCTTGTATGTTTTTCCCCATTGAAATGTTGTAACACCATATTCAGGATTTCTATGACATGGATCCCAAATACGCTCGTGTGCAAGAGGTCATACACAGATTTTTTCAGACATAATTTTTTTTACAAAACCAGTATGATCTTAATATAAAATGTATTATTTGTCAGCATATTTTTTTAAAATATAAAATTAAAAACTGTAAAATGCTCCTTGAATAAGTATTCAAAACCAAAGTAGTGGAAGAGTAGTAGAATGCTAAAACCAACTTTTTCTAAAAGAACCCCTTCCCGTCGTAAACAACTTTCAGATTTTCATTTTCGTTTTTTCCTCCCCACATTCCAGAAGCCATAGTGTCTTTATTTTTCCGTCAATATAGTCCTATGAGGGCTTGATTTTTGCGGGACGAGTTGTAGTTTTTTGTAGCACCATTTATTTTGCCTTATAATGTACTAGGAAACGGGAAAAAAATTATTTGTGGTGTAGAAAATTAAAAAAACAGCGATTCCTCCATGGTTTTTTGCGCGCCGTTTTTACGGAATTCACTGTGCAATTAAAACAACATGTTAACTTTATTTTGTGGGTCAATACGATTATGGCGATACCAAATATGAATAGTTTTTTTTATATTTTACTTCTTTTACAAGTAAAAACCTAAGTGTAAAAAAGAAAATTTATTTTGTGTCGCCAAATTCCGAGAGCCATAACTTTTTTATTTTTTCCGTCGATAAAGTGGTATAAGGGCTTATTTTTTGCGGGATAAGCTGTAGGTTTTAATAATACCATTTTGGTATACATGCGATGGTTTGATCACTTTTTATTTTAATTTTTTGTGGGAGATTAGGTGACCAAAAAATAGAGATTCTGGCGTTTACAATTTTTTTTTTACGCCGTTCACCGTGCGAGTTAAATAATGATAAATTGTAATAGTTCAGACTTTTACGGACGCAGCGATACCAATTATGTTTATTTATTTATTCATTTACTATGCTCTAGGGGGAAAAGTTGTTTTTTTTAACTTTTACTATATATATATTTTTTTTTACACAAAAAAAAACTTTATTTAACTAATTTTTACTTTTTTTATTAGTCCCCCTAGGGGACTTCAACCAGCGATCGTTAGATCGCTTGCACAATATACTGCAATACTAATGTATTGCAGTATATCGTGATTCTGACAGTCATCTATTAAGCCCTGCCGAAGGCAGAGCTTAATAGGTGCACAAAAATGGCGGATCTGGGGGTCTTCATTAGGCCCCCAGGCAGCCGCATGAGCTGTTAGAGGGGGTCGCCAAACTCTTTCTCACGATTTAAATGCTGCGGTCGGTATTGACTGCGGCATTTAACTAGTTAAACTAGCGGGATCGCGCTCGAGCGCGATGCCGCTAGTTACTCTGGAGTGTCGGCTGTAACATACAGCCGACACCGACATCGTATGGAGCGAGCTCACTCGTGAGCCCGCTCCATACTTCCCCTTCCCGGCTATGACGTAACTGTATGTCATATGTCGGGAAGGGGTTAACGTTTGTTAGGGTACATTTCTAGCAGCTTTGCATACTGTTTGGTATGGATTTTTGCCCGTTATACCTGGCCGATTAGGTCCAGTCACAATGGTGACCACAAGTCTCATTTGCACTTAGCTGTTCTAGGGTTATTCTAGGTGGGGTCATTTACTTCTTGCAAAGAGAAGAAAGAAGATGGAAAATCCCTTTTTTCTGAGCAACACTGCATTTTCAATAAGGCTTCCACCACTAGAGGCACTGTTATATATTTGGCCTATTGGATTACTAATGATAACTATAAATACTGTATGCAAAGCAAATAGGCTAAAAACAAAAATCAAGCATGAATTTCTATGGTGTCTGGTAATTTCTAGCATTTTCTTAGATATTGCCAGATTGTACAAAATAGACTATACTAAATATTAAAAATTTGTTTTAATATCTAGAATAAATCAACACCTTAGTAACAGCTATTTGCAATTCTGCATATCTTAAAGAATACAAAATACCCACATGCTCCAATAATTATTTTTTTCATCCTACAGAGGTTATTAACAGCAAACAAATCCAGATTTGAGTTTTAATGCCAAGAAACACTTTATAATTTATTTTCTTATGCTTCAAACTGTGACATATACCTAGGACGGTGCCTGGACATTAGGAGCAACTGTAAGTGAGTGCTCCTCTCCAGTGCCCACAACGCTTTGCTCTTGTCGCACACTGTGATAATCATGCATCTGAAGCAGACTGATAACAGCCTGTACAACGAGGCATATCAATGAGCTCTGGGGGCTTATTTCTATCAACTGGATGGATTAATTCCTCCCTTTTACGCTTCACATCATTTTTGTACCTAATTGAGAGTGAAAGCAAATACAATTACGGAGACACACATTCATGACCCAAGAAAGTCACAGCCACATTAAGAACCTGTTACATAATATTAAAGATATATATCTCTACCGTAGAGAAAAAAGGGCATAGACAATCACTTGCATGCTGTAAAATGGAGCAGGTAGATAAAAAGAGATTTTTAAACTCACAGAAGAAATCAAACGACTGTAATCGAAAGCTTTTTCTATTTGTTTTATTATTACATTTGTCTTTGCAATAACATAATACAAATTTAATAAGTGGAAATTTAGCGTTTTGAAATGAGACATGACAATACTTACTCTGGAGAAAATAAATAATACAGCAGAAAAACAGGGAAATTAGAATAGTAAATAGAAAATGGATTTTGAATACTAAGGGGAATAATGGAATAATTAGGCTGGAATGTTACTAATGTTATTCAGTGAATCTCGCAAATTCGATAAAAATAAAATTTATTTCGTGTCACATTTTATGTCATCTTGAATACGCCTACAGACTTTTAGGGCATGACCACACATGGCGGAATTCCTCCGCAACTGTCCGCATCAATGCCGCACAGAATCTGCGTTGCAGATTCTGCAGCGGATCTGCACAAAATGTGCAGAAAATTGATGCGGACTGGCCGCTGCGGACTGCAGGAAAAGTGCTTCTCTTCTCCCTATTCAGTGCAGGATAGAGAGAAGGGACAGCACTTTCCCTAGTGAAAGTCAAAGAAATTCATACTTACCGCCCGTTGTCTTGGTGACGCGTCCCTCTTTCGGCATCCGGCCCGACCTCCCTGGATGACGCACCAGTCCATGTGACCGCTGCAGCCTGTGCTTGGCCTGTGATTGGCTGCAGCCGTCACTTACACTGAAACGTCATCCTGGGAGGCCGGACTGGAGACAGACGCAGGGAGTTCTCGGTAAGTATGAACTTATATTTTTTTTTTACAGATACATGTATATTGAGATCGGTAGTCACTGTCCCGGGTGCAGAAACAGTTACTGCCGATCGCGTAACTCTTTCAGCACCCTGGACAGTGACTATTTACAGACGTCTCCTAGCAACGCTCCCGTCATTACGGGAGCCCCATTGACTTCCTCAGTCTGGCTGTAGACCTAGAAATACATAGGTCCAGCCAGAATGAAGAAATGTCATGGTAGTAAAAACAATACGCTCCGCAGCACACATAAGATCTGCGGACTTCATTGCGGAATTTTGACTCTCCATTGAAGTCAATGGAGAAATTCCGCCATGAGTCCGCAACCAGTCCGCCACTGCTCCGCAACAGACAGAGCATGCTGCGGACACCAAATTCCGCTCCGCAGCCTATGCTCCGCAGCGGAATTGTACGCATCGTGTAAACGAACACTGCTAAATTAAAGTGAAAGTCAATGGAGAAACGGCTCCGCTGCGGATTAACGCTGCGGAGTGTCCGCAGCGGAATTTAAGTGAAATTCCGCCATGTGTGAACCCGCCCTTAGAGTTGGATTGTCATTAATTATTTTGGATTTTAGGACTCGGTATTACTAATGTACTAAATATAAGAGATACATTTCTCAGGTTACATAATGAAGTACATTTACCTGCAGATACATCATGAATGAAATGATATCACAGGGTATCAATTACAAACTTCTGTAGATTTCTAGAGGAGAAGATAGTGTATTATCATAGTCTGATGTGAATTGCAGGGGTCAAGGGTTTTGGAATCATGTCACGATATAGTATTGAAATTATTTAATGAGAAATTTGACTCCTTAACCAAGTTCAATCAACGGTAAGGGCTCCTTTACACATAAATCTTTTCATGGCTTTTTAAGTGGCGTTTTTCATTTGGTGTTATTTTGTACATGATTTTCTTATGGCGTTTCTGAAGTGTTAGGGTATGTGCACACACACTAATTACGTCCGTAATGGACGGACGTATTTCGGCCGCAAGTCCCGGACCGAACACAGTGCAGGGAGCCGGGCTCCTAGCATCATACTTATGTACGACGCTAGGAGTCCCTGCCTCGCTGCAGGACAGCTGTCCCGTACTGTAATCATGATTACAGTTCGGGACAGTAGTTCCACGGAGAGGCAGGGACTCCTAGCGTCGTACATAACTATAATTCTAGGAGCCCGGCTCCCTGCACTGTGTTCGGTCCGGGACTTGCGGCCGAAATCCGTCCGTCAATTACGGACGTAATTAGTGTGTGTGCACATACCCTTATAATGAAGCCTATGAAAAAATGACCTGCAAAAAATTCCACATCCAGAGCATGCTGCGTTTGGAAAAAAAAAGGCCACATACCCCAAAATTGCCTCAAAAATGACACATACCAAAACGCAGTTGTGTGTAGTGCATTTGATATTTTACTATAAACTTTAATGTAACATCTGTTTGCACTTAAAACTGGATTAAAAAACGCTGCAAAAAACGGCATTAAAAATGCCACGGAAAACGCAGCAAAACGCTGTCTGTGAAACCGCCCTAAAAAGCCTGTTCAGACGTGGCAGAATTTTTCCTCTGCAAATGTTGCTGCAAATTCGCAGGAAGTACGCAACGAATCTGCAGTAACATTTGCATATTTGACAGTTAATTCAGACATTGCGGATATCACAGATTTCAGCCATTGCATTGAAAGCTGAAATCTGCAGTGACAACCTGCTGCTTCTCCGCTGGTGACTATGCATGCTGCGGAATGAAAATTCTGCATCGTAGCCTAAATTCCACACTGTTATTTTTCACGCAATGTCTGAACTAAGTTCCCTAAAGATGTACAGAAAACAAAGAAAAAAACGTCTGCTGCATGTCTCCACTGCTGACTGTCCGCAGCAGAATTCAACAGAAATTCCACCACGTCTGAACATGCCCTAAGGCTGGATTCACACGAGCTTGGGGCGTTTTTGCACGCGTAAAAAAACGCGACGTTTTGCGTGCGTTGCAGTTTCGTGTGGCATGCGTTAGGCTGCGTTGCTGCGTTTTTTACGCGCGTATGGCATGCGTTTTTTACGCACGTAAAAAAAACTGAGGGTGGAGTAATGGAGAGGGCAGCCTACAAAGAGGCACCCTTCTCCAACACCTGCTTGATGTGAGCACATGTTTGCATCCTTTTGGCACCTTGCAAACTACTTTTGGACGTGTAGGGTGTTTCTTGCCTTGTTTGCCTCTCTAAAAGCCAAATTATGCCGTTGACTCCGCTGGGCCGTGTGCTGATCTCCTGGATGGTTTCTCGGCAATTTGGCGAGCGCCGACCCATGCTTCAGGAGGGAACCCGGAGAAGAGGGAGGATTTGGGTTCATCCTCTTGTGGCCCAGCGCACCTCGAAAGGGCATTTTCATACTCTTTATGATGACCTTCGCAGCCACCCCGAGAAATTTAGGTTGTTTTGCCGCATGTCTGTGTCAACATTTGATATTCCAGATTCGACCAGGAATCACCTACCAGGACGCAAACATGCGGCGCTGCATTTCCCCCAAGGAGTGACTCCTTGTGACATTGAGGTATGTGTGTTTTAAACAATTCCAGCTTACAGGAAGGTGTGTGGGTGTCATGTCCTACCTGAAGTTTCAGTGTGTTTTGTGTTGAACCCTGCCGGGGGGCCCTGGGCAAAGGGTTCCTGGGGTCTGCCGTAGGGTGGGAAAGGCCAGTCCCGCACCACCACTTGACCAGGTGACATTCGGCTCACCATTGGCTGCTGGTACTGTGGCCGGGGCAAGGGGGTGGCAGGCTGGGAAGGGAGAGGTGCAGTGGAGGGCACCGATGCCTCAGGCAATCCACGCCAATGCTCTATTGCCTGGAAGCACTGGCATGGATTGTTAGGAGGAGTGGCGGAGTCAATTATGGCAAGGATGGAGCATTGGACGCGCGCAATCCGGTATTCAGGTACTTGCGGCGCTAGGCTACGGCAAAACGTGTCACAGGCGTCCTCCTCAGAACAGCGGCGGAGGTACTCCAGGACTCGGGAGTCCACGTTGGCACCTGTTGAGGCAACCTGGCTGCGCCGGCGCCTGGCTGGTGGCGTCCGGGGATTGTCGATGTCCCGTGCCAGCTGGGGTTGGCTGCTTGACTGGGTGGCTGCTTGTGGTGCCGTCGCCTTTGGGGTCAAGGGCAGCACGGGATGTTGTTCCGAGGTCGACTGTGACTCCTCATGGCCAGCCTCCTCCTCGGTGTCGAGGAGATTATCACTGCATCTGCCAGAAACATTTTGCGTTACTCCTTTTAACATGGGCACAAGGGACAAACAAACATTTTTGGCTGATTTTCAAGTGAGCACACACATGTCTTCAAGGTACAGTCAGTACTTACGGGCGCATCTCCATAATGTCCTTCAGGAACATTAGTTGTTTGGTGTAGATGTATTGGCGCTTCTTGGGCGCCCCGTCCCCACTTCGCCCTCTGCCGCCAAATTCCCGCCGGAATTGGTCCCGACAGCTCCTCCACCGGGTTTTAACATCATCAACTGGACATAGGAACACCAAACAAAAAAACAAGGTCACCAGGTGACATCACTGAAAACGGCACTTGTCCGAAACGTCGCCATTCCTTAAACACCACTAAACATTATACACCTGCCTAATGATGCTGTGACACACCCGCGACCAAGCACAGTAGGAACATGTGAAACACAAGGATATACACTACAGCATGGGCGATTGCATTAGCATAAATACAGATCTGCTGTCCGAATAGGCTCTGCGCAACCTCATCCCAGCCGACCTCCTTGCCCGTGCGGTCGTGGTAGGCCTCTGCCCGTGTGTTCCACAACTGTGGCCTCTCCTGGACCAAGCAGATGAGCTTCTCTACATCGCACGCACGAGGCATTGCAGCAGATGTCGGTTTGAACTGTGCGGATGTGCCCAACAAGTGAAAACCCACTTCCTAGTTTGTGCTTGTTTGGACTAGTTTGGTCAACTGATTTACATAGACTTAACAAGTGTTGCGTGAAAAACGCTGTGCGTATGGAGGTGCTTCCGTGTGCCGTGCGTTGTTTTCACGCACTCATTGACTTCAATGGGTGCGTGATGCGTGGAAAACGCCCAAAGAATGGACATGTCGTGACATTTTCGCAACGGACCAACGCTGCATAAAAATCACGCACATGTCTGCACGGCCCCATAGACTAATATAGGTCCGTGTGACGCGCGTGAAAAGCACGCGCGTTGCACGGACGTGATTCCCGTTCGTCTGAATAAAGCCTAAGGCTAGTCACATCTGTACCACACATGTCTACATTCACTGTTGCGTGTGTTAAAGAAACACCAAAACCGCATGAAAACGCCAATAAATTTTTGCATGCAAATTAAGTTGCGAATTATAAATGTTTCGAATTTTTCATTATCCTTAACGGTATGTTCACACGGCAGCGTCCGTTACGGCTGAAATTATGGGGCTGTTTTCAGGAGAAAACAGCTCCGTAATTTCAGCCGTAATGGCATGTTGAGGCACTTTTTCGCTGCGTCAATTACGGACGTAATTGGAGCTGTTTTTCCATGGAGTCAATGGAAAACGGCTCCATTTACGTATAGAAGAAGTGACAGGTACTTCTTTGACGCGGATGTCTTTTTTACGCCCCGCCTTTTGACAGCGGGGCGTAAAAAAAATGACCGTCGGAACACAACATCATAAGACCCATTCAAATGAATGGGCAGATGTTTGCCGACGCTATTGAGCCGCATTTTCGGACGTAAATCGAGGCGGAAAATGCCCGAATTACGTCCGTAAATAAGCCGTGTGAACATACCCTTACAAATACTCCTATTCTGATCTATAATAGCAAATCCCTAAATCTAATCTATTGCTTCCACATACAATTTCACATTTCACATGCCATGCTATATAATTCTGCTTTTAGAGTCCTATTCACAAAATTTTGGCAAAACTGCTGCATTTTGCTAAAAAAAACCAACACAATTTGACAGCACCATATGAAAATACCCTTTCTCAAGACTGATCATACAATACTAACCATACATCTGCCAAAAAGAATGTGAAGAACTGGTCTCAATAAGACAGCCCCCTTTTAAAAAGAAGATGTCCTGGTGATCAATGTATCCTGTATCTGTTATTGCAGAGAGAAGCTGAGACCCTCCACACATTTCCGTTGTAGTGGCTAAAATCGTGGTAATATTGTACTTCAAATAAATAAGCGATAATGTAATACATGGCTGACCACAGTCCACCAGAGCGCGAGCTGATCTTAGTGGCTGTATAGTCTGGGTTAGGCCTTATTCACGCGAGCGTGTGCGTATTGCGCGCGCAAAAAACTATGCGTTTTGCGCGCGTAGCAGTTCCGTGTGGCATCAGTATTTGGTGCGTGCCTGCGTGATTTTCGTGCATATGGCATCGTTATGACACTCTGTTTTTATGTTTCCAAACTCTCCGAATCACGAGCGGCACACGGAAGTGCTTCCGTGTGCCGTGCGCGATTTTCACGCACCCATTGACTTCAATGGGTGCGTGATGCGCGAAAAACGTCCAAGCATAGGACATGTCGTGAGTTTTACGCAGCGCACATACGCTGCATGAAAAACACGGACTGTCTGAACGGCCCCATTGACTAACATAGGTCCGTGCGACGCGCGTGATTTTCACGCGCGTATCACAGACATTAAACACGTTCATGTGAATAAGGCCTAATAGAGGTGAATCCAGAGCTGGAGGTCCCCTGTATGACATCCATATGCCCTAATGGGGCATATTAACAGGGATAGTTTTCTTATAACAACACAGAGGCACAGAAGAAATATAAGGGCATGTTCAGACCTGGCAGAAGTTTTCTGCTGCAAATTCTGCCACAAATTTGTGGCAAATACGCAATGGTATGTCCAGACATGGCAGATTTCGCAGCGGACTTGCAGTAGATTTCAGCCTTTGCATTGCAAAGGCGGAAATCCGCAGTGAAAATCTGTTGCTTCTTCCCAACAGACTGTGTATGTTGCGGAATTTAAATTCTGTACCGCAAGCTATTTTCCACACAGTTATTTCCCGCAACTTTCTGCAGTAATTTAACTAAAAAGCTATAGAAACCAAAGAAAAACAATTCTGCTGCAGGATCTGTACGCAGCAATTCTGTCCGTAGCAAATCTGCCATATCTGAACGTGCCCTTATAGAACAGGGTGTAAATAGCACATCCAGTTGTAGTAATGGATGGATAGTAAGGACATGTTCCGACGTGGCGGAATTGCTGCAGACACTGCCCGCATCAATGCCGCACATAATCTGCGTTGCGTATTCCGTTGCGGATTTGGCTAAAATGTTAGGTCAAATGCTGCGGATTTGTCGTTGCGGATTCAGGTGCAGATCACACCCTGCTCTCTTTCAAACATTCCATCCCAGTCTGGGTATAAACCTCTACACACATAGGTCCAGCCTTGATCCCGTGTGTTGCGCTCACTATACCCTGCCCTGGAGGCAGGGCCGCCATCAGGAATTTCAGGGCCCCCTACAGCTAAATTTTCTGGGCCCCCCTACCGTGGCACCGCCTGTTAACGGTACTCCGTCCAGCACTATATCATGGTACCCAGGACCGCCATCAGGGGGGGTATTATGGGTACTGATGTGAGAGGCCCGGCCAAACCTAATTGAAAGGGGGGCCCGGCAACTGCCGCGACTTGCCTTTGGTAGAAAAAAAACAGGCCCCTGCAATGGGGCCCGTTTTTTTAACCAAAAGAATGTCGTGAGCTGCGGGCCCCCTTTTCAATTAGGTTTGGCCGGGCCTCTCACATCAGTACCCATAATACCCCCCCTAATGGCGGCCCTGGGTACCATGATATAGTGCTGGACGGAGTACCGTTAACAGGCGGTGCCACGGTAGGGGGGCCCAGAAAATTTAGCTGGGGGCCGTCAAACACTGCCGCCCGTGCGACCGATGGCGCGCACCCGCAAACTCCCGCGCATGCGCACCCGCGACCGCCTGGAACCGCGCACCGAATTTTGAGGCAGATTTTGACCTGCCCACACTATCTTGCCGCGTTTTTTGCCCGCGGCGATTGAGGACAGCAGACAAAAAACGCAGGGAAAAATGCATTTTCTGCCTCCCATTGATTTCGATGGCAGGTCAGAGGCAGAACCGCGGCAAGAAAGGACGTGCTGCTTTTTCTTTTTTCCGTGACTGGCTCCCATTGATTTCAGATTAAATCAATGGGAGGCGGTTTTGGAAGTTTTTTGGTGCTGATTCTGACGCAGTGTCCGAGTCAATATCAAGGGCCAAAAACTCTGTGAACTGGGCCTTATTGTTAGGGCTTATTCAGACGAACGTGTAATACATCCGTGCAACGTGCGTGATTTTCACACGCCTCGCACGGACCTATGTTACTCTATGGGGCCGTTCAGACTGTCAGTGATTTTCATGCAGCGTGTGTCTGTGTGTCCGCTGCGTAAAACTCACGACATGTCCGATATTTGTGCATTGTTCGCGCATCACGCACCCATTGAAGTCAATGGGTGCGTGAAAATCACGCCCAGCACTTCCGCAGCAGTATAAACTATGAATGAAAACAAACATACAAACAGAGTGTCATAATGATGGCGGCTGCGCGAAAATCACGCAGCTGCGCATCATACGCTGCTGACACACGGAGCTGTTATGGACCTTTTGCATGCGCAAAACGCCACGTTTTTGCGCACACAAAAAGCACACGCTTGTGTAAATCCGGCCTTAGGGTAGGAACACACTAGGCATGAACACTGCGGATTTTATGCAACACATTTTATTGTGGAAAATCCGCAGCGTATCACAGTCGCAGCAGAGTGGATGAGATTAGAACAAATCTCATCCACACGCTGCAAAAAAAATGGACCTGCAGTGTGGCTTTTTAAGCCGCAGCGTGTCAATGTATTCTGTGGAATCGCCGCTCGTCTGTTGCGGAAATGCTGCGGTTCTGCCGCAAAAATCACAAATGAGAAAAAAAAAAAGGCACTTTTTTAAATTTATAAAAAAGTTTAGACTTGCCCCGGCCGTAGTCCTGGTGACGCGATCCTCTATTCTTAGCGCAGCCCGGCCTCCTGTCATGACGTTTCATCCCATGTGACTGCTGCAGGTCACATGGTCTACAGCGTCATCCCAGGAGGCGGGGCTACGTTCAGAAGAGAGAGATGTGTCACCTAAACTACGGCCGGGGCAAGTCGAAACTTTTTTTTCCCTGCAGGATTCCCGCAGCGGACACGCCTCACAAAACCTGCGCCACTATTTGGTGCGGTTTTGCTGGCGGAATTCCCTGCGGCTACCGGGGGCGGATAAGCTGTGTAGTTTTACACAGCATATCCACCTAGTGTGTCCCTTATGATGTCGCTCCTGGAGCTGCTGCCGGTCTCTAAATAGGCAATTGGTCCAGTAGAATTTGGAATTATTTTTTTTGGTGAACCAGCTTAAAAAAATACAAAACTTTTGTGTTAGGGCCTGTTCACATGACCGTTCGCTTCCGTTCCGTCTGAGGTTTCCGTCGGGTGAACCCCGCAACGGAAAGTGAAAGTGACAGCTTCCATTTCCGTCACCATTAGCGCAGTCGACTACGCTATTGATTCCGTCCGAAAACCTGCCGGAATGGTGACGAACAGAAACCATTAGCGATGTTTCCGTCACCATTGAGATCAATGGTGACTGAAACGGAAGCTGTGCTGTCACTTTCACTTTCCGTTGCGGGGTTCACCCGACAGAAACCTCAGACGGAACCCCGGAGCGGAAGCGAACGGTGATGTGAACAGGCCCTAACACAAAAGTTTTGTATTTTTTTAAGCTGGTTCACAAAAAAACTGGACCAACTGCCTATTTAGAGACCGGCAGCAGCTCCAGGAATAAGCCCTAACAATAAGGCCCAGTTCACAGAGTTTTTGGGCCTTGATATTGACTCGGAAACTGCGTCAGAATCAGCACCAAAAAACTTCCAAAACCGCCTCCCATTGATTTAATCTGAAATCAATGGGAGCCAGTCGCGGAAAAAAGAAAAAGCAGCACGTCCTTTCTTGCCGCGGTTCCGCCTCTGACCTCCCATCAAAATCAATGGGAGGCAGAAAATGCATTTTTCGCTGCGTATTTTGTCTGCTGTCCTCAATCGCAGCGGGCAAAAAACGCAGCAAAAAACGCGGCAAGATAGTGTGGGCAGGTCAAAATCTGCCTCAAAATTCTTTAACCGGTTAAGGACTAGGCTGTTTTTACAGCTAAATGACCAGAGCAAATTTCACAATTTTGCTATGCGCTTCTTTAGATGACTATAACTCAGCAGGTGAATAAAGTTCATCTTTGAATTTTACACTCTTTTTAAAGGACAGATAGGGCTTTGTTTTAGTGGCATTTGTCAGTATATATCATTTTTATTTTTTTCTCTAAAGTGGGCAAAATTGGAAAAAAATGCAAGAATTTAGCAATTGCGCCAGTTTATGCTAGCATTTTTCACACACGGTATTGACCACGGACAAAATTAATCTCCTTTCACATTCTTCCACTTCTCCCGTGCATGGGGATACCAAATATGTGTGCCTTATTCACTGTGCGGGCATGTGCCAGGGCTTGGCATAAAAGGAGGCTTTTCGGCCTTTTCGGTCCAGGAATTTAGCATTTGATTTTATAGCCGCATACTGTTTTCTGGGGGGCCTAATGCTGCTGAAACATTAGAAACACTTCATAAATGACTTCATTCACACAAGTAGACCCCACAAGGTTTCCTTCAAGGGGTTTATCATATTTTTAGACAGTCCAGTTTTCTTCTGAAAGTTTCTTGAATAAGATGGAACAAAATAAAATTACCTTTTTTTTTAACAAATGCGTCAGTTTATGCCAGCATTTTTCACACACAAAATGGACCACGGACAAAATTCATCGCATTTCACATTCTTCCACTTCTCCTGTGCATGGGGATACCAAATATGTGTGCTTTATTCACGGGCATGTGCCAGGGCTTGGCATAAAAGGAGGCTTTTTGGCCTTTTCGGTCCAGGAATTCTGCACTTGATTTTATAGCCGCATACTGTTTTCTGGGGGGCCTAATGCTGCTGAAAGATTAGAATCACCCCATAAATTACTTCATTCACACAAGTAGACCCCACAAGGTTTTCTTCAAGGGGTTTATCATATTTTTAGACAGTCCAGTTTTCTTCTGAAAGTTTCTTGAATAAGATGGATCAAAATAAAATTAGCAATTTTTTAGCAAATGCGTCAGTTTATACCAGCATTTTTCACACACGGCATAGACCACGGCCAAAATTCATCTCTTTTCACATTCTTCCACTTCTCCTGTGCATGGGGATACCAAATATGTGTGCCTTATTATCACATAGAGATGTAGGAGGGCGGACGATAGAAGAAGCTTATTTCACAAATCGCTTTTTTTCAAAGCTGGTTTTACAAAACTCAACAGAGTTTCTATAACACTTCCAAAATATCTGCTCTTGAAGCAGAAATCCCAAAATATTCATCTAGGGGTATAATGGGAATTTATTTTTTTGGGTTTTCTAAAATAAGAAATTGCAGGTTTATGCAAATGGAGCTCTCCAGCAGATGAACTTTAGAGAATATGCAAACATGACATCCACCCCCCCATCCATTCCCTCCCCCACCCTTGGAGTAAAATCAGGGGAAAAATAAAAACGTAATGTAGGGCAAATATATTTTCAACGAATTAACTAAAATCTAATAATTCAGAACAGTGTGGTATTTTTTAAAACATGGCTCAATGCACAGGCCTGGTTGTGAGGGACATGAGGGACAGAAATATCGGGAATCTTTGCGGTGCCCGTCTTTTCTGCAGACGCTGCACTTTTTCTGAGGGTTGC
Source organism: Rhinoderma darwinii (assembly GCF_050947455.1). Taxonomy (NCBI): domain Eukaryota; kingdom Metazoa; phylum Chordata; class Amphibia; order Anura; family Rhinodermatidae; genus Rhinoderma; species Rhinoderma darwinii. The sequence continues at coordinate 264,549,261 of NC_134689.1, read as the reverse complement.
TACTGGTTGGTGTTGGGGGAATCCGACTGATGAAGTGTCTTTCAGTCAGTCGCGTGACATCCTCAGACTGGGGGCATTCTCGGGTGTCCCGAACATCAAAAATGAGGCCTTCAATAATTTTCTCCTGGGAATCCAGGTATGTGTCTCTGCCTCTGTTTTTTTTGTAGAGCACAAATGAATTGTGGATTGCCACCTGTAACAAATAAATGGCCACCTTTTTGTACCAGGTTTTAGTTTTGCGTTTTACTAAATAGGGCTGTAAAACCTGGTCGCTTAAATCCACCCCCCCCATGTACTTGTTATATTCGGACACGCTCACTGGTTTGTGCTTGTCCGATGTTGCCCCCCTTTCCCTCACTGCCACTGTTCCTGCGGTATGAATCGTGCTTAGCACATACACATCTTTGCGATCCCTAAACTTGACCGCCAGCAATTCTTCAGATGCATAAGCACAGGAGTCCCCCTTTACCACGCGCTCCCCCACTAATTGCTGTGGAAAACCAATTCTGTTTTTGCGCATGGTACCACATGCCCCAGTCCTTGCAGCATGCAAATGCCTAAACAGGGGCACACTCGAATAAAAATTATCACAGTACAGGTGGTACCCCTTGTGAAGCAGAGGCTGCATTATCTCCCACACGATCTTACTGCTGGTGGAAAGATCAGGGGGACATCCAGGAACATTTATTGTGCGGTCCCGCCCTTCATAAATTCTGAAGGCGGTGGTATATCCTGACCCGCTTTCACACAATTTGTAGAGCTTAACGCCATACCTTGCCCTTTTTGAAGGTAGATATTGGCGAAAGCTAAGTCTGCTATGAAAGTTGAGGAGGGATTCGTCCACACTTACATTCTGCTCAGGGGTGTAGAGTTGCAGAAATAAATTATTCAGGGAATTTATTAGCGGTCTTATTTTGAACAACCGATCCCGGTTTGCATCGGTACTTGGGGGGGCCTGTGCGTTGTCATTGAAGTGGAGGAACCTCATTATTGTCTCATAACGAGACCTGGGCATTACTGCAGAATATACTGGGGTGGCTTGGGCTGGTCTTGTTGACCAGTAAGACCTAATGGAGGGCTTTTTGACAATACCCATATTTAGGGTGAGCCCCAATTTTTTTTTTAATTCCAGCAAATTGGTGGGCGTCCAATCTCTGGCATGGGTGAATGAAGGTTTCTGCCTTATATATTGAGTGGCATATAAATTTGTTTCGTGGACAATCTGATTTAGGACAAAATTTGTATTGTCCACGGTTATGCCAGGAGTGGCAGTAAATCCGTGGATTCTAGGCCCAAAAGATGGGGTAGGTGCCCATACAAGAGCCTGGACTGGAGGGACCAGGCTGTCCCGTGCTACAGCGCTACTTGGCCCTGCGCTTTCATGTTCTGCAGTTTCAACTGCGTCAGGGATAACGTCCCCTGAAGATGAACCTGAAGTGATGCTGTCATCGTCACTACCTAAAACAGGTTCCATCTCGGACGCCATCTCTGATGCGGTCTCCGACTCAGACCACAGCATGGCGTATGCCTCCTCGGCGCTAAACAACTTCCTCGCCATAACGTAACTAACACTAACACTAACTAAACAAATTGTTTTTTTTTTTGTTTTTTTTTAAATATAAAACACACAAACTAACTGCTATATATATCTACACTACCGCTAACAAAAAAATAAACCGCTATTGCTATATATATTATATATATGTGGATATATATATAATTATATACTCCCTACCTGCCTATTCTAATAGAATAAAAGATAGAAAGGTAGATATATAGAAAAAAAGATAGATGGATAGATAGATTGTATAGATAGATAGAAATCTATCTATACAGAGAATGTTTTAGAGTGTAACGGTATTTTTTGTGTAACTGTAACTGTAATCTTCTGGCAGCAATTCTCCCGAGTCTCTTCTTCTCCTCAAACTGAAACAATGTTTGAGGAGAAGAAAAGAGGCAGGAGATTTACTGCCAGAAAAGTCAAAATAAAACAAATGTTTTCACAGCGACCACATGTTCAGGGACCATCAGATTGGTCCCTGATACTCTGCCCAGTGCCCAGAGCTGTTGGTAACAGCGTGGGCACAGGGCTGTGTGCACGCAATCGCGTGCACACTGTTTTATATGCAGAAATGCATGTGATCGCTGTGATTGGTTGTCACAGCGATCACATGTTCAGGGGCCAAAAGATTGACCCCTGACATTCTGCCCAGTGCCCATGGCTGTTAGCAACAGCCAGGGCACAGAGCTGTGTGCACGCGATCGCGCGTGCACAGTCTCTGAAGTGCCGCCGTAAATAGTCTATACGGCGGACTTCAGAGACCCTGACCGCTGGCCGTATAAATACGGCCAGCGGTCGGGAACCTGTTAAGGAATTTTGAGGCAGATTTTTTCGGCCTGCAAAATACTCTGTGTGAACAGGGCCATACAGAAACAGCACTTTGAGACACTTTACTCACCGTGTCAGAAGAGCTGCTCCCACTCCAGTCCTCTTCAGACGATGTCTTCGGTCCAGATGTCGTCCTTCACCTCCAGGCTCCAGGCTCCAGAAAATGGCGGGGATCGTAGAACTGCCGCCGCGCAACAACTAGACTCCTCCCCCTCTCCTTAAGCAGCCACGCTCTGGAGAACGAGGCGGAGTCGGACGAGGAGGCGGAGTCGGACGAGGAGGACGAGGAGGCGGAGTCGGAGGCGGACGAGGAGGACGAGTCGGAGGCGGGCCAGCAGGTAAGTAGACTGCGCCGCTGTCCAGTGTGGCTGTCCTTCCCCCTAGATCTTGTGTTGCGGGCGCACCGCCTCCCTCTCGGCGGCGTGCCTGGTCGTTCGCGCGTGGGCGCGCGCGCTTGCGGTCGTTCGCGCGCGGTCGCGCGCGCGCTCGTACGTGCGGTGTTTCGCGACGGTAATAAGAGGGGGGCCCGCAGCTCACGGCGGTGTTTCACAAGAGGGGGGCCCGCAGCTCACGACATTGTTTTGGTTAAAAAAACAGGCCCCATTGCAGGGGCCTGTTTTTTTCTACCAAAGGCAAGTTGCGGCAGTTGCCGGGCCCCCCTTTCAATTAAGTTTGGCCGGGCCCCCTACACTACTACCCCTAATACCCCCCTGATGGCGGCCCTGCCTGGAGGTGTCCCACAATTCGGGACGGTTATGTGCCTGAAAAACAAATAGACAGTGCATATTGAAGTTTGATTTGTACTTATGAATAATGTTATATATATATATTATATGTTCATCTTTGTTATAATGTTTAAATGCTGCTATTCAGACATCATACATACAAGTAAACTAGTGAAAACATGACATAAACATGTAAAGTTACTTACAAGGTTAATAAGCGTGGACACTTCCATATCCATTCGCCTATATCTGGCCATGGTAAAAGCTCTGTGTTCATGTAATAAGCCTGGAAGGCGAAAATGGAGGTTTTCTCTTCCTCATCATAATGATGAAATATCCTGTTCCTGAAAGAAATCCGCAACGCAACACACAGCAAATCCGCAACACACATTACATATGCGGATTTCATTGCGTAATTTTGAAACTCTATTGAAGTCAATGGAGAAATTCCGCAACAAGTACGCAACAAGTACGCAACAAGTACGCAACAGCTTGTGCATGCTGCAGACTGCAAATTCCGCATTGCAGCCTATGTTCCGCAGCGGAGTTTTCCGCAACGTCTGCACGAAGTTAACTAAAAAGGTGTTGAAACCAATGGAAAAACTGTCTGCTGTGGATTTCCACTGCATATTGTCCACAGCGGAATTCCACAGCAATTCCGCCATGTGTGAATGTGCCCTAAGTGTAACATCTATGGCCGCGGACCGTCATCCTCACTCTCCCTCTGACGGCCGCGGCCATGGACGAGCGAGTGCCCGGCGGCATCTCTCTCCTGGGAGACTCTGGTACTCACTGCCTGGTGCGGACACTGTCTCCCACAGGGCGCACGCGCCCGTGCATGCACGGCCTAAAAGGGCCAGTACGCGCACAGTTGCAGAATACTGCAATTAGCCCAGAATGCTTCTGGACTATAAAAGGGGCTCTGTCCTCTCGATCCTTGCCTGAGCGTTGTTATGTTACCTTAAATTTGTCCTTGCAAATGGTCTCGAGTGTTTTCCAGTTCCCAGTGTTACCCGTGCCTCTGTGCCTTCTAGAGTTGGAGTCGTGTTGTGCCCTCCGCTGCATCTATTGTGTCGCACCCTGTCGGGTGTCTGTCTAATGTCGGAGCTTTATCTTAGCCTGAATACACCGCTACTGTCTACATTGCTTCAGGTACCCTTTCTGGACTATAGACATTGCAATGTACCTGTTTGGCCAGCTGCTATCCTGCTACGAGGTACGTCCCAGTGGGTCCACACCCCGCGCTGTGACAGTAAAGTATCTCAACTCTTTAACAAGCAGGAGAAAACACTAGTGGCAAAGCTGAACAGACCCTCCACAAGTAAGCAACACATATGAAACATCACCTTCTGAACAATGAGAATCAGGATTCTCAGAGACATCTCCGTAGGGTTTGAACAATGAGGGTATGTTCACACGGCTTACGGCCCGAACAGCGGCCAAAAAATTGGAAGCAGAGCGCCTCCAAACATCTGCCCACTGGTTTCAATGGGAAAAACGGCATTCTCTACAAACGGGGCATTTTTTAATGTATTTTCAGACGTTTTTTAGTAAGCGTGTGAACATACCCTATACTGCACATACCCGATACTGCACTTCCTGACAACAAAAAACAGCAGACCATGAGAAATCAAACTCCAGAACTAGTAGATAGTGAAGATGAGATCCTATTGACCAGATAGGGTAGCAGATCACACAGAATAGGCTGTGAAGCCATGTATCCCCCTACACAATAAACTCGACTTGAAATCAGATGATTTGCACAAATGATGTCTGTCAACATCTCTAAAAGACCTCCATGATGTTGAAGGCTTGTGACTGTTGAACGTGATTGCCACATAGCTGGATCTGCTCACGTGGTATTCGAGGTAAATGTTGTCTTTATTGATCCCGATCACTTCTGTTTAGGTAGCTTTATAACCCCCCAGTGCTAGCATAGTGCGCATTCCTTATTTTCCAGTTATTATGGTTTATCCTGATGTTCATTAGAAACACAGAGGAATCATTGGAGTCAATGAACCGGATGGCTATTAGATGTTTTTAATTGTTTATACCAGTTAAGTTCCATCTCAAGATCTGCAAGTGCTTTGTAAACATTCACCCATGACTTGTCTAAGCTATAGCTTGCAGATCTCCGTCAAAAATCACTTTGACAGAATTTATTTTATTTTCCACTAAGAACCAAATCTTAAATAATAATGACTTTTATGAATAAAATTATTGGGAGTGTAAAAAGCCGTTAATATTGGTTCGCTGGCTGTTATCATTTCAGCAGTCAAGAGTGGCCCATAAAATATGCTATGAAATTAATTGTTCAATGCAAATATCCCGCTATTTGTCAAGAATTCTGGACTTTAGTCAGGTGATTAGTATAATTTTTATTTTTTTGTCCACATATTTCCTTTTTTATAATTGAACTGTTCACAAAATTGACTTTATGACAGTCAGCCAGCTTAACCATGTCATTATTATTAGAGCTTGTCACCATTTATATGTAAAATCTGTCTATATTAATACACAATGTACAATGTGCTTCTAGGCTTCGGATAATACATCAGTGGTGCACACATCTAGGCGTCCACCTGCATTGAGATGACAGCGAGAGGGTTAATAATCCTATTGAAAAAACAAGGGCACGTTCCTCTCATTGAGGTTTAAGCTTCCAATTTGTCACAGCAAACATCTGTTCTTTCAAATGCTAATGTACTTTCTCCTTGTTGGAATATGTGATATTCATGTGCCTTTCATGCTGCCACGAAGCTGTTGTCTCTACTGATTCCTTCATTAAACATGGAAATCATGGCCCAGGTCATGTGGCGGAGCTAAGATGAATGGAGGATTGTGAAAATGTGGAATCTAAGAGCCGCTGAAATGATTGTGCTGCAACATCATTATACTTTATAGACTTTATAGTACAGCTGCATCGCATGTCACTGCAGAGCTCCAGCAAGTGTAAATTGTTAGCCTGGACTTTTTATTATTACTTTAATTATGCAGATGCTACTATTATTCCAAGCTTGATATATTTTATATGTGTGAGGAGTCAGAAAACACAGTTACAGATGGGCAATCTGCATCTTATCATAGACCAAACCTAAATGTCTGGATATTAATAATAAAAATAATAATAATAATAATAATTTCTGGTGTTTTTTCAGTCCTTGTCCGTCCAATACATTTTTGGGCTGATCTTATGGTTGCAGATCCTCATTGTATGGGTAAGGACACACACAGCACAAACACTGCAGATTGTCTGCAACGCATTTCTTTAAAGGCAATGCGTCGCGAATTGAAACCATTTTTTGTAAGTGTCGTTACTTATTTCTATTATATTTTTTAAGTTTTTTTGCTGTATTTTTTTTTTCTTCCACTTCGTGGAAAGTATTAAAAATGAAATAATAATTTGACATGTTTTCTTAAGTTGGCCACCAGAAGGAACACTTCCCAGAATTACAGCAAGGTGAATAAGGCAGACTCACAGCTGCCGTAAATGTGGGAGGGAATCTCACCCCCCCCTCCTACAAGCCAGGAAAAGGTGTCTTCAAATTGCTAAGCAGTGTCCGGCTGCCATTTTGGGTGTAATTGTCCAAATGGCAGCTGGCAGAAGCTACAGGACACACCAAAGGCTAAGGCCTGATGCACACGACCGTGTTCGGTCCGTGATATACGGTCCGCATGTCGGCCGCATGTCCCGGACCGTACAAAGTACAGGGAGCCGGGCTCCTAGCATCATACTTATCTATGACGCTAGGTGTCACTGCCTATCCACGTAACTACTGTCACACACTAAAACATGATTACAGTACGGGACAGTAGTTCCGCGGACAGGCAGTGACCCCTATCGTCATAGATAAGTGTGATGCTAGGAGCCCGACTCCCTGCACTGTGTTCGGTCCGGGACATGCGGCCGACATGCGGACCGTATATCACGGACCGAACACGGTCGTGTGCATCAGGCCTAAGGGTATGTTCACACGCTTACTAAACAAAGGAAACTCAAATTTTGTACGGTCATTTTTGGAGTCAATGAAAAATGGCTCCAAAAACGTCCCAAGAAGTGACATACACTTCTTTTTGGTGGGCATCTTTTTACGTGCTGTTTTTGGAAAACGGCCACGTAAAAAACGCCCCGTCGGAAGAGAACGCCGTATTTCCCATTGAAACCAATGGGCAGATGTTTGTAGGCGTTCTGCTTCTGATTTTTCAGCCATTTTTCTGGACGTTTACAGCTCGAAAAATGGCTGAAAACTCTGCGTGTGAACATACCCTTAGAATGATGATGGTGAAGTGAATGACTTTTCAGTTGACAGGTTCACACGGCGTGTATTTGACACGTTTTTTTTTTTTGCGTATTTTACGTGCCAAAAACTGCATCAAATTACACTTGATTTTACATGTTTGGGGGGATTTGTGTATGTGTGTGTGTGTGTGTGGGGGGGGGGGGGTGCTCGCCGCTGATTCTTTAAAACAACTGATAAGCAGCTATGAAGGATCAGCGGCGCCCATGCATACTCCGCTCTGCTACACACACACACACACACACACACACACACACACACACACACACACACACACACACACACACACACACACACACACTCAGCTCTGCTGCACACACACACACACACACACACACACACACTCAGCACTGCTACACACAGACACACACACACACACACACACACAGCTCTCCTGCACACACACAGCACGGCTACACACATACACACACAGTCAGCACTGCTACATACATACACACACACTCAGCACTGCTACACACATACACACATACACTCACTCAGCACTGCTACATACAGACACACACACACACACTCAACACTGCTATAAACATACACACACACTTAGCTTTGATACACACACACACACACACACACACACACACACTCAGCTCTGCTGCACACACACACACACAAAGCACTGCTACATACAGACACACACACACACACACACACACACACACACACTCAGCACTGCTACATACATACTTACACACTCAGCACTGCTACATACAGAGACACACACTCAGCACTGCTACACACATACACACACTCAGCTCTGCTACACACACACACACACAGCACTGCTACAACACACATACACACACATACACACACACTCAGCACTGCTACATACATACACACACACACTCAGCACTGCTACATACATACACACACAATCAGCACTGCTACATACAGACACACACACACAGTTACAGCAGGTGTGGGGGGACCGTGGGGGGGGGGGGTCCCACCGGGCGTCACGAGAGCGGGGGTCTGTGTGAGAGAGAGAGGGACAGACAGAGACACACACACACCTTACCTGCAGTGCAGCCGGTCTTCATAATGGCGCCTGCTATCTCCCTACAAACCAGCTTCTCTGCTGTGTGACTCTGAACTGCGTCTGCGCAGTACAGAGCCAGATAGCAGAAGCAATGAACGGCTCACGTTCATTGTGTCCTATGCACTGTGCTGCCGTATTCCATCTGTGTATGTGTCGTTAAGAGACACATACACGCATGAAATGAAACATGGCAGCCCCCTTTACAGTAAGAAAGAGTTGATAAAAAACATTGTGTGTGGAAAATTAAATAAAGTCAATATAATATTTTATTAAATAAAAACACATAAATTAATTAAAAAAAATAATAATGACACTGTCCCTTTAAGGAAAATCTGCAGTGTATTACAGTAGCAGCAGAGTGGAAGAGATTTGAACAAATATCATCCACACGCTGCAGAAAATATCTGCCGAGAAATCGTTCACAAATTGACCGGCAGTGTGTTTTTTTACTCTGCAGCATGTCAATTTATGCTGCAGAATGATGAAATATCCTGTTCCTGAATGAAATCCGCAACACAACACACAAATCCGCAACACACATTACATCTGCAGATTTCATTGCATTATTTTGAAACTCGATTGAAGTCAATGGAGAAATTCCACAACAAGTACGCAACAAGTCCGCAACAACCAATGTATGCTGCGGACTGCAAATTCCGCACCACAGCCTCTGGAAGCCCTCAGGCGTATTAGCCGCTGGGCTCATGACTGTGCGGCACAGCGGGGGTTAAAGGGGTTAACAGGCAGGACAGGGCGGGGAGAGCAGGGAGCAGCGTAGCGTGTGTAAGGAATCGTAATGGGGACATAAGGACCCGCCCCTATGGGCGTTCCGGAGGCGGGCTGCGGTCGGGGGACCCTCCCTTCATGGCAAAGGTTTCTTAAGTCAGCGGAGGGCGGCCATCTTCCTCTTCTGGCCGTTTGCGTGTCCACGGTGGTGAGTAAACTTACCTCGGGAACATGAACCGGCAAGAGTTAGAGGAACTTATCCGCTTTCGCCTGCATAATGAGGGTTCGGTATGGCTGCGGTCTCTGTTAGACGAGACCGTGGCACCCGAACTTCCTGGAAGCAGTCAGCTCCCTGCGAGGCGTTCTGGGCGTCGCTCTAGGCCGCCGGTGCGGTTGTCTCCCTCCGGTACCCAGCGAGTTCGGGCAGAGGCCCCTAATCGGGTGGCGCAGGCACAGTTAGGTCCCGTGCAGCAGCTATCGCAAGACCGGCAGGAGGACGTGATCCCCCCGTCTCCAGGCCCGGCTACTTCCACTGGACTGGGAAGGGCTCGGCCTAGGGCAGCAGTACGGCCGCCGCTGGGGTGTACACAGGCTAATCCGGCAGCGACTCTCCTTCCAACAGGTCGTGGGATGGGAACTAGAAGCAGCACCAGAGGGTCAGTCCCGCAGCACATCCCACCTAGCGCTGCTACGGGAGGGTGGCATGAAACGTCACCCCCCCCCATTGGATATGGCGGACAGCGATTCAGTAGGTGACAGTGAGGAGGACTTCTTTCACTGCGGACAGGATCCGCCAGGAGTGACGCAACCGGCACCACTACCGCCGCCTCTTCCCACGACTACTGTGAATGCACTGGTCGTTCCTACTGCCGGGGGTCCTAGTCTTGCGGCTACGGATGTTATTGAGCGGGCGTCGTCAGTCAGCTCAAGGGGCACCAACAGGACTCGGCGATCCCGCTCACGGCGGTCTTCCAGACGCCGCTCCTCCAGGCACAGCAGGCGGCGATCGCGACGCAGACGCACTCCTTCATCCTCAAGTTCTGGATCGTCGAGCTCTTGCACTGGGTCGTCCCATCACGGCAGGCGCCGCAGCCATGACGGGCGTCGCCATAGCACACGGGCGTCCGGTCGCCGAAGGTCCGCGATCGCGAGGATGGGAGAGGTGCCAGTAGCATCCTCTGCACCTGCTCCTCCCCCACCGCTGCCTTCAACGGCTCTGGTCCCAGCGCCAGCTTCTGGACACAGTGAGTATGATTGCCTTCGGGCTTGGGGTTCGGGGGCCACATCTGATGTTGAAATTGTGAATGTATTACGATCCCTGTTGGCGGGTGGGGCGAATGCCCTCCCCACCCCGGCACTGCTGGAGGTACCAAAAACGCTAGTGGAAGCGTCTACGTCTATGACCGGCCCTTACTTACCCGCCTTCAGGGATACGTATTTTTGCGGGATCCCCCCCCTTGGAGCTCATTTATCTGATGATACCCGGGAAAAAATAGCGCGTAATGAGTACGTGGATATTTGGTCCTTGGTGTCTGTGGACTCGGCTACCGTCGACAGGGAACGTCGTTTTGAAAGAGGGGTCCCGACCATGCCCAAAGTAGCGAGAACTTTTAATAATCGGGTACAGGCGTTTGCGGTGTTAGGATGTGTAGTTTCTCAGAATAACCCGGAAAAATCATTCCAACTTTTTGTGTATTTAGATACGGTTTTTAGTGCTTACAAGTCTCATGGGGGTACGGCCTGGTGGCGTTATGATGAGGAGTTTCGCAGGCGCATGTCACAAAAACCGGAGGTGGGTTGGGACACTAAGGCAACGGATGTGTGGCTTAGACTTATGATGTCACAACGCCTCTTTCAGCCCGGGGCCCCTTCCCCACCAGCATTTGCAGCCGTGGGGGCTGGGGCCCTCAACAGTAAGCGCAACGGGTCCTGCTGGCTTTTCAATGAGGGACACTGTAAATTTTACGCTTCCTGCAAATTCAAGCACGAATGCTCATCCTGTGGCGCCGCCCACCCAGCCGTGCGGTGCAATCGGCGGAGCGCCCAAGGCCCCCGTCCCAATAGTACGGGTAGGATCGAGGACCCCAATTCGCGTGTTAGAGATGTTGCCATGGCTAGATCGGTACCCCAAGATGGGGGAAGCCGCCTTGCTTAGGACGGGCTTTTCATTCGGTTTCTTTATCCCTTTCGTTTTCAACTCGGCGCCCCTTTTTTCGGGAAATCTAAAATCGGCGTCTGAGTTCCCGGAGGTCGTCAGGGCCAAGGTGGACAAAGAGGTGGAGTTGGGGCGGATGGCTGGCCCCTTCTCGGTCTTACCATTCCCTAACTTACGGGTTTCCCCTTTAGGCGTAGTTCCCAAGAAGGAGCCCGGAAAATTTCGTTTAATACACCACTTGTCACACCCCAAGGGGCGTTCGGTGAACGACGGTATAGATAAGGACCTAACGGCGGTCTCCTATGTATCTTTTGATAGGGCAGTTGAATTAGTATGCCAGGCGGGCCAGGGTGCTCTCATGGCTAAATCCGACGTGGAATCCGCGTTCAGATTGCTGCCGGTCCACCCTGATTGTTATCACTTACTCGGCTGCCAGTTGCAAGGGCAAGTGTTTTATGATATGTGCCTACCTATGGGATGCTCCATTTCCTGTTATTATTTCGAGGTTTTTAGTTCTTTCCTAGAGTGGGTTCTGAGAGACGTTACGGGTTGTAAGTACACTACACACTACTTAGACGATTTTCTTTTCGTAGGCCCCGCCAGTTCGACACGTTGCCAATCGTTGCTTGATTCGTTTCGCAGTATATCGGGGCGATTCGGCGTTCCCCTTTCGGAAGAAAAAACTGAGGGACCTACTACGGTTTTGTCTTTCCTGGGAATCGAGATTGATTCGGTGCAGATGGTGTTCCGTTTGCCGGCGGACAAGGTCTCAAAATTGAGGTCTCACCTGTCCGCGGCCATAGCGGCCAAAAAGTTGCAGCTAATTCAGGTCCAGTCATTATTGGGTTTGTTGGTGTTTGCAAGTAGGGTCATGCCCATGGGCCGTATTTTCTCGCGTCGGTTGTCGTTAGCCACGGTTGGGGCTCGGTCCCCTACACACTATGTGCGCATTACTGCAGGGCTGAGGAGTGACTTACAGGTGTGGGTAAATTTCATAGCTGATTATAACGGGCGAACGTGCTGGCGTACCCCCCCGGTATCCAGCCACGAGATTCAGTTGTTTACTGACGCCGCTGGTTGTGCTGGTTTTGGCGCTATTCTCGGTTCACCTTGGTGTGCTTCTCCCTGGCCTCCAGTGTGGCGTGATCGGGGCTGGTGCAGAAATTTGACGCTCCTCGAAATATTTCCTATCATAGTTGCGGTTGAGCTGTGGGGAGAGAGAATGTCTAATTCATCAGTGGTATTCTGGTCAGATAATGCTAGTGTTGTTCATGCTGTAAATCACTTAACCTCTTCTTCTCCCCCGGTGGTTGTGTTGCTCAGGCGTCTTGTTTTAAGATGCCTCCAACACAACATCAATTTCAGGTCCAGGCATATTCCCGGTGTTTGTAATAAGGTTGCTGATGCTTTGTCGCGTTTTAATTGGCAGGCGTTCCATTCACTTTGCCCACAGGCGGACTCGGCAGGGGCCAGCTGCCCGGACTCATTGTGGAAGATGATGGACTTCAGTTGACCCCCCTTGTGAGAGCATCGCTCGCACCATCCACTTGGGCGGCATATGGTAAGGCGTGGAACGAGTGGCTGGAGGTGGTGGGGGAGCGCCCCTTGGGGCCGGACGCGGCTGATCTTAAGTCTTACGTGTTGTCATACTTGGCGAAATTATTTCAGCAAGGGGTTTCGGGTGCGATAGCGCAGCGGCGACTCTCGGGTTTGTCCTTCTTTTTTAAATTGCGCGCGTGGCCGGATGTTACCAAGTCCTTTTTCATAACACAGGCGTTGAAGGGATGGCGCGAGTCGAGGCGCCCGGTCTCTTACCCAATCCTAATAAAACTGTTACAGGAGTTGCCTGTCGTTTGTTCTTCTCCCTTCGAAGTTAAGTTGCTCACTGCGGCGTTTGTATTGGCCTTTTTCGGTGCCCTACGCATTTCCGAATTGGTAGCCATGGCGGCCACCCGCCCGGGGGGCCTGCTGGCTGACGACGTGGTGTTGGCTAGTGCCGGCGTCCGTTTTCGCATACGAAGGTCCAAGACAGATACGTTTGGGAAGGGTTGTTGGATTTCTCTGCGGCCGGTACCTGGGCCGGCTTGCCCGGTACAAGCCATTTCACAATACGCGCGGGCCAGGTTGCCTGGGGCCCAGTTCCTAGCCCATGCAGATGGCAAACCTCTTACCAGGTTCCAGTTCACGGCGGTGTTCAGGTCTGCCTTATCCAGGGCTGGGTTTCCCCCCAAGGAGTTTGGTACTCACTCATTCCGGATAGGTGCTGCTACTACGGCCAGCGAGTTGGGTTTGCCCGATGGGGAGGTGCGGCGCATAGGGCGCTGGCGTTCTGAGTGTTTTGCTGGTTATATTCGCCCGGATTTGATTTTACATTAATACTATGTTTATTGCAGGTCCTCGTCCGGTTATTTGGATTATCGGCCATTCCTATGTTTTTTGGGCTGAACGGCGGGCTTCTATACGGCCAGGAGGTCTTTCGTTGGGGATCCTGGGAGCTGATGTGCACTGGAGAGGAGTTCGGGGACTAAGATGGCTGGATGTCTTACCTGAAGTGGTGGCGATTAGTAGGCAGCGGGCGGCTCCTACTGTGTTGGTGATACATGTTGGAGGGAATGACCTGTGTTCGGTGCGGTTGGGCGAGCTGATAGCGTTGATTCAGTCTGATTTGGAAAGGTTTACGTCATTCTTCTCCCAGTTGGTTTTAGTATGGTCTGAGGTGATTCCGCGGGCGGAATGGGCGGGAGCACGTGACCTTAACGCTATCGAAAGGGGGAGGCGCCTGTTGAACACCAGGGTCTCGAGGTATGTCAGAGCTGGTGGGGGGGTGGTTATTCGGCATAGGCAGTTGGAAGGGGATAATAGATGTTTACTGTTGCCGGATGGGGTGCACCTCACGGATATTGGGCTGGACATCTTTTTGTCCGGTATCCAGGATGGCATGGAGGAGGCTTTGTTCAGGTTGACCGGGGGTCGTGGAGGAGGAGGGGTGCGCAGTTGAGAATGCGCATCCTCCTCGTGGCGTTATTTTGTTATAAGAAAAGTGACCTACATGCCCTGCCCTAGGCAGGCTGGCATACGGGTATGAAACGGTTAATAAGTTATGTGGAAATTGGATAATAAAGAAATAATAAATAAAGCTGTGGCCGACCCTCGAGTCAACCCACGTTAAAAGGAAATTGGTGTCGGTCTAATTATTTAAGGGTTATAGATAAACCCCCCCCCTGGCCTTTGCAGGATGGTGGCATGCGCACAGTCCTGGAAGCCCTCAGGCGTATTAGCCGCTGGGCTCATGACTGTGCGGCACAGCGGGGGTTAAAGGGGTTAACAGGCAGGACAGGGCGGGGAGAGCAGGGAGCAGCGTAGCGTGTGTAAGGAATCGTAATGGGGACATAAGGACCCGCCCCTATGGGCGTTCCGGAGGCGGGCTGCGGTCGGGGGACCCTCCCTTCATGGCAAAGATTTCTTAAGTCAGCGGAGGGCGGCCATCTTCCTCTTCTGGCCGTTTGCGTGTCCCACCCTCCCTCCCTATGTTTGGGTTGTGAGTGCCTCACTGGATCGACTGGTTATATAAAAAAAAAAAAAAAAAAAAAAAAAAGGTGGGGGACAAAGAAAGTACTTAGGACAAGTTACCCGGTTAGTTTCATGAGAGGTTTAGGATGATTGGTGCTATTTTGGAATTTTGTACTGCGTGTGATGGGGATGATATGGTTCTGGCTAAGTGGTGGTGAAGATGGTGGAGTGTTGGGGTGTTCATATGTCACAGCAGGCGTTATTTTGTTATAAGAAAAGTGACCTACATGCCCTGTTAATAAGTTATGTGGAAATTGGTGTCGGTCTAATTATTAAGGGTTATAGATAAACCCCCCCCCCCCCTGGCCTTTGCAGGATGGTGGCATGCGCACAGTCATGTTATGCAGCGGAGTTTTCCGCAACGTCTGCACGAAGTTAACCAAAAAGGTGTTAAAACCAATGGAAAAACTGTCTGCTGCGGATTTACACTGCGTACTGCCCACAGCGGAATTCCACAGCAATTACGCCACGTCTGAACGTGCCCTTAAAACACCATAAACAGAGTCAAATCCATATGCTGGTTTGTGAGTATAAATAAAAACCCGGAGACTCTGCTTTTTAAGATTTATTGCATAATGTCTGTGCTTTATTGCTTCCTTACTTGAATAGTGAGAAGACCAATATTGTGTCCACATGAGACGGAGTGCATGTCCGAGGGGCGATCTAAAGAGGATTGAATTGGCATTTATTCCGGGGAATTCGAGGAGGACTGAACTACTCTGCTGTTTGGATCCAGGTGGCTGGTTGATCACAACAAGTACTGTATACGTTTGAGCCTATTGAAAAAGTAGACACATTTCCTAAGGGTATGTGCACACACAGTAATTACGTCCGTAATTGACGGACGTATTTCAGCCGGAAGAGCCGGACCGAACACACTGCAGGGGGCCGGGCTCCTAGCATCATAGTTATGTCGATGCTAGGAGTCCCTGCCTCTCTGCAGGACGACTGTCCCGTACTGAAAACATGATTACAGTACGGGACAGTTGTCCTGCAGCGAGGCAGGGACTCCTAGCATCGTACATAAGTATGATGCTAGGAGCCCGGCTCCCTGCACTGAGTTCGGTCCGGTACTTGCGGCCGAAATACGTCCGTCAATTACGGACGTAATTACTGTGTGTACACATACCCTAATTGTTATTTGCACCCAGCAAACCTATTATGTTATATTGTGTTGGTGTTTCCACCTTTTTAACAATTTTTATTCTCATTGACCAATCTCACAATGTTTAGATGTACAACTGTTAGGCCGCCATCACGCAGTGTTTTTCGTTGCATTTTAAACAGCATGTAAAATACACCATCAGTTTGAAGCATTTTTGTGGTGTTTTTACGTGCATTTTTAGTGGCAATTGAAGAAAAACGCTTGAAAAAACACCATACCTAGAGCATGCTGCATTTTAATAAAAATGTCACTGGCCCCGAAAAAATTAAAAAGCCACACAAACTTCAGCGATATATGTGTAGACACTTTCATATTTCACTATAGACTTTTAATTAACATCTGGCCGCAGCATTTTAACCCCAAAAAAAGCCATGGAAAACACTACTAAACTCTGTGAGTGAAACTGGCCTGTCCTTGATTTCTCATCATATCACACCTTAATATTTCAGAATATATTATTTTTCCTTACTGTAAATAATGAATGCTTAGATTATGTTCTTACAACTTCTTGGCTGAATCTCTGTATGTTTTTTTTTTTTAATACAGTAATCCATGACAGCCAAAGACACTTCTGATTTTATCTGTCCAAAACGAGCATGCCAGAACTTAGCCCAGCAGTATAATTGATACATGTGATGAATGTTCATGGGCACCCATTCAATTTAAGGACCTGTTGAATGGATTTCATGAACTTGGGGTAATCCGAGACTTGTTTTATTTCACGTTCTTATAGTAATCTGAGAAATGTTTCTATTTCATGACTCTATAACAGAGCTTAGTTACAGATATTATGTTCATGAGTCATTGCACAATTTATGGATATCAATATAGTTGCAAAACTTGTCCAAGCAACATTACTGATACATGGGCTAGGTGTTCATGGGCACACGCTAAATATAAGCACCGGCTAGCTGTACTTTATGACCTTGTGGCAATTTTACTTTAAATTCTGCACAATCATAATAGAAAAAAGAATGGCATACAGAAGACACATGGTAATGAAAAAACATTGCTAAACTATTATTTTTTTAAGTATATTTAAAGGCTATGTACACATTTGTAAGCATTTTTTTTATTAAATGAATGAATTTTATGTTTTTAAGCAACTTTTAAATTCACTTTTTTTATAAAAATGTTTTCACTTTTTAAGATAAAGCTGATATAGCAATTAAGTTTTTCTGCCTTCCTTTAAGACCGTATCAGTCCATTGCTGATTTTTAAGCGATTTTACAAAACTGTTGTTATCTGTCCTACTTTTATATGATACTAACTGTTTGTTCTGTGTTCACGACTAGATTTCGCTTGAGGATATCTATAGTACTCGATCCTTTGGATGTCTGAGTTGATGTATTAAGGATGAGAAATCGACGGGTACCTGTCTAACCATCTATCAATATATTGATGAGAAGAGATTCTCTTTATGTCAAATAACAATTATGTCTTAAAATAATATTTCTGGTCATTTCGACTCCATATATAAAAATTCTTTCCCATGTTTTGAATATAATTTTTTGCACCTTCTATTGATTTTCTATGTTAAGATCGCGTCTTTTCTACATGATTTTCATGTACTTAACTTACTGTTATATAGTTAAGATTGATTTGTTTGATTTTGATTCTGAATGTATTATGATATTGCTTTGTTCACCTTATTCGCGATTTTTTATAATTATTTTTTATTATTATTATTCTTTATACCACTCTTTGTGCTGGATTAAGTACTATTTATTCAACCATGGTTGATCATATATCACAGTAGATTTGCCTTACAAATACTGGGATATCACTCTCACGTCCGGAATTGTGTGCAGAGTATATATTTTTTCAAATTGGATTTAATACATGTTTGATACCCTAATGCTATGTATGGTGACATTTGAAATAAAAGACACTAGATCCACTTGGCACTTAGTTAACTGGACATAATTTATTTAGTGGTCTAGGTTTACTGTCTGCTACACATAGTTTTGCAGTGTGTAACAATAATACCATGCCCTTGGTTGTACTATGGTCTTTTGAGTGATCCACATATAGATTCCAATTTTAGAACCTCGCTTTGTTTTATATATTTTGTGTTTATGATATTGTATGTAATAAAATTGATACCTTTTTCTATGATCTGTGGCGTTATGACTCCCTGTTCTCAAGTTTTTGTCATGATTTATTGGAGTTAGCTGCTCTGTGTTGATACTTTGGAGGTGTCTTAACAATTTAGTTGGCTACACCTAACCAGTTATTGTACCTGTGAGACATTTGTTGATATAAAGCTGATATGTGTAGCGTCCATGGCCATGGGCCGTCGGGTTTCCTCACCTCCCAACGCCCGCAGCCATGGATCCGTGAGCGCTGGCCCCCATCTCCTACCAAAGAGACGCCAACGCTCACTTCCGTTCCGGTCTGCTGTTTCCCCGTAGGATGCGCACGCACGCTCGTGCCCGGCCTTAAAGGGCCAGCGTGCGCACAATAGGAAATCATCATCATCAACTGCCCATGATTTCCTGGTCTATAAGAAGGCCCCAGCCCTTCTGATCCTTGCCTGAGCATTGTTAGTTATCCCAAGTCTGTCTTGCAAATAGTCCCTTAGTGTTTCCCGTTCCAGTTGTTACTTGTGCCCTGTTACCTGTTCCTGTATCCCGTGCTGTTCTTGTTCCTGTGCCTACTAGTAATGGAGTCGTGTCTTCTGCACCTGCTGTCGTTTGCCACGTCCAGTGTAGTTTGCAATGTCCAGTGTCTTCTGACACGTCCAGTGTCTTCTGCCACATCCAGTGTCTTTTGCCACATCCGGTGTCTTCTGCCACATCGGATACTGCCTGCCACGTCTGGCGCTACCCGCTGAACCAACCTCCATCCGTACTGAAGCCACAGCCACTGTCTGAACTAGTTCAGGTACCCTAGTGTTACTACTACTATAGACTTTCGTATAGACTGTGACCTGGTCAGCTGCCTCTCCGCTACGGCGGAGCGGCCTAGTGGGTCCACATACCCTGTGACTGTGACAATATGTATGCTGTATACATAGAAGCTGTATCGTTCTAACTCAGCCGATATTGTCAGTTTAGCTGAACTGCAGGCTCAGCTGAGGGTGGATCCTGCCTGGCTCTGACATGCAGGATCCAGCTAATATAGATCACATCTAAGTTCATGATATTTTAAATAAAATAAAAGTGAATTTACAAGTTGCCTAAAAACACAAAATACATTCATTTAATAAAAAAATGTGATTTCTTACAAAGGTGTACATAGCCTTTAAAGAATTTCTCCAGGCAAAATGTAATAATGTAGTTTTGCTATGAATATGTGCTACTACCTACACCTTAAAGCCATGTTCACACATCACACAGTCCAGTACAACAAAAATGTATTGGGCTTAGAAAACCCAATTCACTCACAGCAAAGAAAATCTAGGGGGAGTATGCTGTGAATTTTAAAATCTATGGCTTTATTCTTCCTCAGATTTATTCTGGATTTTCACAGCGAATTCAAAACTAATCCAGGTTTAAATCAGAATGAAAATCCTCATAAATGTGTGAACCCAGTCTAAGGGTATGTTCACACAGTTAACAAAATACAGCTGAAAATACGGAGCCGCTTTCAAGGGAAAACAGCTCCTGATTTTCAGCCGTTTTTTAATCAAAATCGCATATTTCACTGCATTTTTTACGGCCGTTTTTGGAGCTGTTTTTCTATAGAGTCAATGAAAAATGGCTCCAAAAACGGCTCAAGAAGTGACATATACTTCTTTTTACTGCTGGAAAAACGGTTGAAAATAGCCCGTGTGAACATACCCAAACTCTGTCTACTGTTCTTATCTTCATCTACCAGTTTGGCAGTATGACAAGGGACTGCCTGAGTATCTCCATCTTTAGCAAGTTAGTTCCAACATGTCATATTCCCCCCCAAAGACCCTGTTCTAGGTTTAACACATATATAGCTTTGCCCTCAATAATCTTCTTAAGAACAAAAAAAGGATAGCAGGATAGAAATAGGATATTAGTGAGGCTAGGTCTTTAAAACTATAGAGTTAAAATTCATATGCCAAGTATTTGACCTTCCAGAGAAGCGGTTTAGAGGCTGCCACTCGTCCTTTCAGAACATTGGTAGTTAACGTAAATTTGACAGTATTTCACTGAAGAAGGCTACAATTTATGCACTATAATCCCCTTCAGACAATTATCTGGAGTCTACGATTACAATAAGTGTTAAGATTGGACATACACCGTATCTTGTTTCCACACTAGATTTAACTTCCAATATCGAG
Source organism: Rhinoderma darwinii (assembly GCF_050947455.1). Taxonomy (NCBI): domain Eukaryota; kingdom Metazoa; phylum Chordata; class Amphibia; order Anura; family Rhinodermatidae; genus Rhinoderma; species Rhinoderma darwinii. The sequence goes on along the minus strand of NC_134689.1, from coordinate 264,528,915 downwards.
ATGATGTATTTTCTCTTTCATTTAAAACATTACGTTTGTTCATCTTTTTTCAGGTCACCTGCTGTCACTGGAGATTTTGCTAATCTCCCAACTTTAGCCGTCTTACTGATCTGCACTGCATACCAATGCACTGTGAAATAAAGACAACATAATTGAAAGAGACGGACTGGGAAAGGGCTGCAATGAATTTAAGGAAGGCTGTGCACAACTTTGCAGATACAAAGTTATGATACATTTGTTTGCAGACACAAATTAAGGTATTCTAATTAAAGGCAATGAATTAAATCCACAAAGGACAAACAGGAGGAAGAATGGACAATGCACCGTGCACATCACTCATTTTTTATTATTAGTGTCAAGAAGAAACCCCACAAATGTACAGACATTTCACTATCTGGTCTGCATTTTTATGATGTCATTAGATTTTAACTGTTGATGACATTTTCTATGCCTTCGACTATGATCTTAAGTTCAATTTACTAAGAAAAGCCTTAGGGAAATGGTCTTGGCAGCAAGTACTGTATGGGGAGAATCTCTGCAACTACATTAATACCACAATTTTAAAGTGAGTAGAGCAGGGATGAGAATAAACTTTATAACTGGTTCCCTGCCGTGTCCACTGAGAAGATGTGTACAGCAAAATATTTCTACCCAAATTAATTTTGTATGGGAAGGTTAAACTATATTAAACATTTCCCTCTGCAAATGATATATTACAAATAAGTACTGTTTCATAATTTGTGTTGTTCTATATACGGGGAAGTTAAAGGGGTTATCAGGGTTGTTAACCTTTTTTACTTATGGCTGCAAATGTCCTGAAATCAAAAAAACAACTCTCATATTATTACATAACTCAGGGGCCTTCAAAGACGGGGCCCCTGTGCAGGAACAGAATATGGGCTTCTAGTTTATCATAGAGCACCCCTCTTATGTCTCTCTAACAATCCACAAGTGTTTGTGTGCCATGAAATTCATTAGCCTAATTCCTTATATGTAATGGACTAAAACATTACAAAACTGCTTTTAAGGTGGTAATGTGCCCCTCTATCTACTTTGCCCCTTTGCGGCTGCACAGGTTGCACATATGGATTGTCCGCCCTTACATACAGTGCACATTTAAACATTGACATATAGTGTCAAGTTAAATAATGCAGTTCCAAAATAAATAATATACACAGTGCCACACAAATAAATATACCACAAATAAATATACATCAAGTCTTAATGTAAATGGTGCCCATTTAAATGCTGCATATAGTTCCCATGTTAATAGTACAGTCAGTGCCATTATATACAGTGCATATGTAAATAGTGCATACATTGCAGTTATAACTGTTAATGTAGTAGTAGTAGTAGTAGTAGTAGTAGTAGTAGTAGTACTATAAAAAGTGAGTATAGTGACATGGTGCACAGATACATACAATATAAGCTATCTGTACCCTCCATAACACATGTACTTATCTACCGTTGCTTCTCCCTCACTGCTCTACCCATTACACTATGGAATGGAATTCATCTAATGACAGATCTGTGATCATGTTGTCATTTTAAAAACCGGATCGGAACTAGGACAAATCCTTTTTTGGAAGTTGTTTAGGGTAGGAAATTCTTGAATTATGTTTTTTTTTGCCATAGATTAAGATGAAATTGTGGTTTTTTTAACAATTTTATTATATCTATATAAAAATGTAAATAGCTTTCGATATACTAAACTATATACAGTACTGTGCAAAAGTTTTAGGCAGTTGTGGAAAAATGAAGATCTGTGGTTAGCTCTCCAAGATTTTGAAACATGTGCAAATGTACCTAGAAGAATTTATTCTGTTTTAAAGGCAAAGGGTGGTCACACCAAATATTGATTTCATTTAGATTTCTCTTGTGTTCATTCACTTTGCATTTTGTTAATTGATTAAAAAAACTACTAAGGGCATGACCACACATGGCGGAATTCCTCCGCAACTGTCCGCATCAATGCCGCACCTAATCCGGGTTGCGGATTACGGCTGCGGATCTGCACAAAATGTGCAGAAAATTGATGCGGACTAGCTGCTGCGGACTGCGGGAAAAGTGCTTCCCTTCTCCCTATCAGTGCAGGATAGAGAGAAGGGACAGCACTTTCCCTAGTGAAAGTAAAAGAAATTCATACTTACCGCCCGTTGTCTTTATGACGCGTCCCTCCTTCGGCATCCAGCCCGACCTCCCTGGATGACGCGGCAGTCCATGTGACCGCTGCAGCCTGTGCTTGGCCTGTGATTGGCTGCAGCCGTCACTTACACTGAAACGTCATCCTGGGAGGCCGGACTGGAGACAGAAACAGGGAGTTCTCGGTAAGTACGAACTTCATTTTTTTTTACAGATACATGTATATTGGGATCGGTAGTCACTGTCCCGGGTGCAGAAACAGTTACTGCCGATCGCTTAACTCTTTCAGCACCCTGGACAGTGACTATTTACAGACGTCTCCTAGCAACGCTCCCGTCATTACGGGAGCCCCATTGACTTCCTCAGTCTGGCTGTAGACCTAGAAATACATAGGTCCAGCCAGAATGAAGAAATGTCAAGTAAAAAAAGCAAGACGCATCCGCAGCACACATGACATGTGCATGACAGCTGCGGACTTCATTGCGGAACTTTGAATCTCCATTGAAGTCAATGGAGAAATTCCGCCATGAGTCCGCCACTGCTCCGCAACAGACAGAGCATGCTGCGGACACCAAATTCCGCTCCGCAGCCTATGCTCCGCAGCGGAATTGTACGCATCGTGTAAACGAACACTGCTAAATTAAAGTGAAAGTCAATGTAGAAACGGCTCCGCTGCGGATTAACGCTGCGGAGTGTCCGCAGCGGAATTTAAGTGCAATTCCGCCATGTGTGAACCCGCCCTAACTCTTATATTTTTTAAAGCATTCTTACTTTGAAACATTTTTTCACAACTGCCTAAAACTTTTGCACAAATGTTTTTAAGCAATGTAATATTCTATATTGTACTGTAAATGTCAAAACTGTCTGCAAGTAACATAAATGTTTTTTTCATTAAATCATAGGAATGTCAGAATGAAGCACAGGTACTGTACTAATACTGGAGAAATATCAGCAGAGCGGTATGAGAAGTTACACAGTGTAGAAGAATAGTGTAGCACACATATCTGTTAGTTGATACAGTACACATTGTCAAACAATCCTAGTATAGTTTCATTGATAAATTTCCCTCAAAGAGTTCAGATAATGGAGCAGAAAAATGGTGGACATACAATATGTGCAGCTGTACAGAGGTTGTGTAAACTATCAATTTGCCAGAAAGGGGCTGTATTAAAAATTGCAATGGCTCATAATTACTGATAGATTGCGATCCACCACTGATAGATTGCGATCTTCCAATTTGCAATACCTGAAGGATTTACTTGAGGTCTAACCTTCTCTAGGGTTCTGCCACAGATCGTATTATAGAATTTTTGACATATTTTTACTTATGATTTCTCAACTGTACGTTCAAAGATTACCTTCCTAGGATGGACTATTTCAGGCATGCTTAAAATGATTAAGGGTGAAATCCCATGTGTCATATATGCCATGAAAATATACTGCGGTAAAAATAACAGTGCAGAATTTAGGCTGCGGTTCAGAATTTTCCCTCCGCAGCATGCTCATTATGTTGTGGAGAAGCAGCAAAATCTCACTGTGGATTTCAGCCTTTGCAATGCAAAGGCTGAAATCTGCGGCAAGTCCGCTGTGATATCCACAACATCTGAATTACCTGTCAAATATGAAAATGTTGCTGCAGATTCATTGCGAATTTGCAGCAAAAAAATTCTGCCACGTCTGAACATGCCCTACGGGTCAGTGAATACAGCATTTTTTGGTGACGCCCCAAATCTCCTTACATTGATTTCAATGTGAGGCAGAGGCATTTTTTTCCAGGGCGGTTTTGGACCGTTCGTCTAAAAAGAAAAAAAGCAACAATGCCCTGTCTTGGTGTAGTTTCCACCTCTGAACCTCCATTGAAATCAATTGGAGGCAGGACAAAACTGTGCCGCTCGTTTGAAGCATTTATTTGCCCCGGTTTTTAACCAAGAGTGACCATGACATTCATTAAAAAAATGCCTAAAAAAAAGCTGGAATTTCTAAATCTCCCTACAAAAGTATAGTAAACTAATATTATTTCACCTCAATGACTGCAATTATAGGAAAATGTTGTGTATCATTTTGTGTGGCTCATACGTGTTAGTGTATTTGACAATAATAGATTTGTCTTTTGTAATCTGCGAAATATAATTCCCAACCTTCATGTTATGTAATTTGTAATTTTAATCAATGGTTCTTTTCGTTTATGAAATAGTAGAATTATAATCTGTTTTTATTAGATCTTTTCTTAATATTTTCTTAATCTTATAACAAATTATACCATGTATTAATTCTATAAATTCAACTATTATGCAGAGGGATAACTTGGAGCTTCTTCATCCCCAATGCAAAATCTGTAACAGGACTCCCCATGTACCATTTATAATACTGGTGCCTTCTTATGTAGCAGAGGGGTCTTTAGTCCCTTTCTGGTACCGGGTCCTGGGTGCAACTGTTACATCCGCATCCCCATAACTACGCCCCTGCTAGAATGAGAGCCCATCCAAGTACATTAGAATACATTTTCTACCCACAATCAGATAGGCTAGAGATTTGTTATATCACGGCTTCTTGGTCCACTAAAAATCAATGAAAAGTAATACACATATACATAAATAACAATTATTTTATTGTGATTTATAGAATATTACTAACACATACATGAACCCTGTTGTAACACATCAAAATATATATATTTTTTTACCTTTCAGCTGGTAGCAGGGTTGCCAACCATCCGCAAATTCCTGGACAGTCCGTAAAAATAAAGGTCTTTTTTCCAGTGTCCGTAAAAACAACATTGATGCGTCCGTGATTTTCTTGAAGTTTAATTAGATTGTGCCAATAATTGGGATTGTAATTATCATTGTTTTAGAGGTCACGGTACCTGCTGCTAATGTGTTCATAATGCTATTCCAAGCTATAGACATATATTGCTTATAATCTTTTTGATTCATTGTGGTTTTCCAAATTGTCCGTAAAAAATGGTTATTGTCCGTGATTTTTGGATAAGTTGTCCTGAAAAAAACCCCATATCAAGTTGGCAACCTTGGCTTCTAGATTGAGAACAATTCCTAGGAAAACCACTGGGGAGATTTGACTAATAGTGATAGCTTCATCATGACATTTTAATAAAATAAAACATGTATTCGAGTTGTCGAGATAACATTCTAACTAGAGTCCTTCTGTTTTCTTTGTAATGGAAATTGAATTGTACATTACAAGCTTTCGCACACAGTGCAATTGCTCACTGTCATTTATGGGTAGCAAAACACAGATTGCACATCATTTGTATTCAGCACTTAATTAAACAGATTAGGGAAAGGCTCAAAGTAAAGGTTTAAATACATTATTCAACTTTTAGATACTCACTCGAAATAGTAGTGCTCAAAAAGCTTACCTACGATGTAAACCAAAATAAACTATCTAAAAGACTCAGAAGATACAAGGACATGTTGTGCACAGGGCCTCACAGTCCATGAGGCGAGGTGAGCCTCTCTCCTCAATCGGCAGCCTTCTGCCTCTCTAAGAGGGCGGCGGTGGCGCCACTTAAAAACCAACCTGCCACCCCATCCTGCACTATAATTGTATCTGCGTCTATGGGATCCAGATACAATTAAACGGATCACTAATGCTGGCAGGCCAAGGAACATTAGTTCTTTGCCCTACCATTCAGAACCTTTCAATGATGTAGGTGGCGCAATTACATCATTGCGCCGCTGCATCGTTTAGCTGAAGCTGACCTGGTCGGAAGAGAGCAGGCCAGCGTTGCTAGAGGATGTCGTGGGAATGGAATCAGGTGAGTATGTAAAGTTCTTTTTTTTTCAATGAGCAGTGTGAGTGGCATTATCTACAGGAGCTCTATCTGCAGGGGGCTCTGTCTACAGTGGGCTATATCTACAGACTACTCTCTGGGGGCATTATCTAAAGGCGACCCTATAGGGACATTATATACAGTGGACTCTATGGGGAAGTTTCTACAGGAGGCTCTGTGGGGGCACTATCTACAGGGGGCTGTTTGTGGGGCACTATCTACAGGGGGCTGTATGTGGGACACTATCTACAGGGGGATCTATGGTGGTCACTATCTAAATGGAAATCTATGTAGGGCACTATCTACAAGTGGACTCTATGAGGACTCAATCTACAAGGGGCTCCATGGGGGACACAATTTACAGGTGGCTCTATATGGAGCAGTATCTACAGGAGGCTCTGTGGGGGGGCAGTTTTTACAGGGGGCTCTATAGGGAAAAGTATCTACAGGAGGCTCTATTGGGGCACTATCTACAGGAAGCTGTATGGGGGTACTATCTTCAGGAGGCTCTATAGGTGGCACAATGTATGGGGGGCACCATATACAATGGGCTCTATGTGGGGCACAATCTACAGGGGGCTCTATGAGGTGCACTACCTACAGGGGGTTTTATGAGGGGCACTATCTACAGCGGGCTCTATGAGGGGCACCATCTACAAGGGGCACTGTGTGTGTATGTGGGACACAGTGTATGGTGCTATTATAATTAGAGGAGCAGTGTATGGTGCGATTATATTTAGGGCGTAGTCTGTGGCATCATGAGAATTTTATCTTCATTTATAGGTGAAGAAATGTTTGAAAAGTGAGAAGCTGAAGACATCTGAGCAGAAAACTGCAGAAATGGGTCATGGCCGAGACAAGTCATCATAGAGCTCTGGACCGAATGGAGAAGAAAAGAGAAAAAGAATAACTAGAATCTGAAAAAATATCACCTGTGAGTCACTCAATGTAAATGTTTATTCTACCTCTAACCAGTATTGTAGACACTGTATTATCTGCAGCGAGAAGATGGGTGGTATGATTTTTTTTGTGAAACAGCAACTCCCAGCATAGTAAGGATACTATTATTCAGGCAATGCTGGGAGCTGTCATTTTACGCCATACAAACCTATAAGGCAGAGGTTAAACTGTATTTGGAAATGATCTCTGTACTGACCTGCATTTGTGCTGGTGCTGTATATATGTACTGAGCTTTGTTCTGGTGCTGTATTTACAGATTGAGCTTTGTTCTGGTGCTGTATATATGTACTCAGCTTTGTTCTGGTGCTGTATATATGTACTCAGCTTTGTTCTTGTACTGTATATATTTACTGAGATTGGTTCTGGTGCTGTATTTATGTACTTAGCTTTGTTATGGTACTGTATATATGTACTGATCTTTGATCTAGTGCTGTATACATGTACTGATATTGGTTCTGGTGTTGTATATAAGTACTGAGATTGGTTCTGTTGCTGTATATATGTACTGAGCTTGCTACTGTATATATTTACTCAGCTTGGTTCTTGTACTGTATATTTTCACTGGGCTTTGTTCTGGTACTGTATATATGTACTGAGCTTTGTTTTGGTGTTATTTATATGTACTGAGCTTGGTTCTATTGTTGTATATTGTACTGAGCTTTGTTCTGGTGCTGTATATACGTACAGAGCTTGGTTCTGGTGCTGTATATATGTACTGAACCTTGTTCTGGTACTGTATATATGTACTGAGTTTGGTTCTAGTACTGTATTTATGTACTGAGCTCGGTTCTGGTATTGTATTTATGTACTGAGCTTGGTTCTGGTGCTGTATTTATGAACTGAGCTTTGTTCTGGTGCTGTATATATATACTGAGCTTTGTACTGGTGCTGTATATATGTACTGAGCTTGGTTCTGGTGCTGTGTTTATGTATTGTGTTTGTTTCTAGGAATGTATTTATGTACTGAGCTTGGTTCTGGTACCATATTTATTACTGTGCTTCTTCCATTGCACACAGTGAACATGCATGCCAATGATTCTGAATGTGCACAAATAGGTCTATAATGGAGTGTAAAATACTGAGTGAGGGTAGTTATGTAGATATAGATAGATATTATTTATCTGCATGAATGCACTGCAAATTTTATACAGCATGTGGTCGGATCTTTTTAAAATCCTATGCACTTGTATTAAGCAGATTTCCTTAACATGTGAAAATAAAAATATTTTTTCTCTTTGCTATCTGTCCTCTATCACCCTATAGGGCATGTGGGTTCACCGTTTCACTGTTCGCCGCAGGCAGCAGAAGGACTAGGTGCAGCCCTGGTTGTGCATGAGACTTATTGCATTTGCTGCTTGCTGTTGTATATTTAATGTGCACTTATTAATCGAATGATTCCAATCAAATAATAAAATTCCACATTGGGGTGCATTACAATAGCTATACCACTGCCTAACTGAATATATTGCTTTTGTTGAAATTAGTCAATATCTCCCTTTAGAAATTTGACACAGGTCTCTATGTAATTGTTCTGATTTCTTTTCCGCCAAATTGCAATTACAACATTGTTTTACCTTCCTATTGCTTATATAACAGTAACATATTCAGCAACGTTGTACAGAGATGATCAACATTCACAACAGTTCCTGTCCTTAAAACGAGCCTGTCACCTTGAAATTCCTGTTCAATCTATGGGCAGCAGATTACAGAGCAGGAGGAGTTGAGTACATTAATATATAGGTTTGTGGGAAAAGATTCAGTATAACTTGTAAATTATTCATTTAAATCCCTGCTTAATCTGGGTTTAGGAGTCTAGTGGGCGGTCATAATCAGTGAATGACAGCCTTCCATGTGACTGTTCATATAGAGATAGCTGTCAATCATTGGGGAAGACCACCCACCAGACATCTCGAACAAGAATAAGCAAGGTTTAAAGGAATAAATTATAAGTTATACAGATTTTTTTTTTGCTACAAAACTATGAATCAATCTGTGCAGTTCCTCCTGCTCTATTACATGTTGCCTGCAGATCACACTGCATTTTTAATGTGTCAGGTCTCCTTTAATTGGGCTTACAATCTAAGTTCCCTATCTAAGACACACAGAGCCAATTTAATAGGAAGAAAATTAAACTACCGGCATATTTTTGGAGCAATGGAGGGAACTGGAGTACCTGAAGGAGACCTACACAAACACATCAGGACGTCCTAGGGATATAATCCTTGGGCAGAATTTAACCCAGGATTCCAGCACTGCAAGGCAACAGTGTTTATCACTGCGCTACAGTGCTGCCCTTTTCATAAAAGACCCCCTGTATATACCTTTTTATTACATTGTATACCAGGGCTTTTTCACTTATCATTGACTACTTTGGACGTCACACTAAACACAGTAGAATGTAATCTCGGAGGACCTATATAATAAACAGACAACTGCTGTTCAATAAATTTGATTATTTAATAAATGGCAGTTGTTTTTTTTTTCTAGAGAATTCATTACAAATAATTACTAAATTGCACTTGTAATATGGGCCATTGTGTATAATATCCTTCATATAGATGAAACTTATTTGAGGAACTACACACTACAGACAGTGGCAATGTTTAGTCCATGCTGGGTTCTAGCAATAAAACCTCCTGCTGCTCATATCATGTTTATATGCTCTGTATGCAGTGTTCTCTGGCTCTCATAACCTTGTGTTTTATTCTTTGTAAATTAAAAATGACATTTTTATTACCAATGCTGCAGAGCTTCCTCTAGGAAATGGTTCTGCAAAAATACAGAAATTCTGAGGAAAAGCATTAAAAGTGTATTTTCTCTCTCCTCCACATCTCTAAAATGAAATAGATTTATTGGCCGTCTAAAGGCAATGCTAGATACCATAAAGATTCATTGAAACACATGATTACAATTTTTCTTACATGGCATAACCCTTAAAGGGGATGTCCAGGATAAGAAAAACATGACTGCTTTCTTCAAAAAACAGTGCCAAACTTGTCCACAGGTTGTATGTGGTATTGCAGCTCAGCCCCATTCACTTTATAGAGCGGAGTTGCAATACCAGACACAAATAATGGACAAGTGTGGAGCTGTATATGGAAAAAAGCAGCTATGTTTTTCTAATCCTGAACAACCCACAATATAAATTTACAGGGTTCTCGGAAAAATGAAAGGGTGTAATGGAAGGTAAAATTTGGCTTGTAGATTCCAAGGCAAAAGATGTATTAGCAAAAAAATAAAAAAAGGCATCACAACAAATACAGTACTCGGGAAGTCTTCAGCAGAGGTGTAATTAGGATTCATTGGGCTCCATACAAAGTCAGGAACATGCACAACCAATGACATTGAACTGACCGGTAGTAAACAGCAGTCGAATTACTATCTAGCATTTATTATTTATTAAGCATCTATTCTTCTTAAGCGAATCATAGTATTGTCCTATTAAACATCTGCAAAACGAAAAACACAAAGTAGTGCTAGACAGCAGAAAGTCACCAACATGTTTTTTTCTTACAAACAGAAAGAATGTTTCTGCACTTGAGTGGTCCTAGTTCTTAATAACAAGACTTCTTCCCTTTATGGCTTTTTCACGAGCGTATCTGAGATCTCTCTTTTTCTATTCCATTACTAATATCGAGAATAGATCTCAGCAGAGGGAAAGGATCCATTCGAGTATATGGGTTGGGCTGCAATACCAAAAACAACTTGTGGACAGGTGTGGTGCTGTTTTCGGAAATAAAAAGCAGCCATGTTTTACTCATCTTGTACAGCCCCATTAAAAATAAGTCTGACCTATTACCAGTTATACCATTAGAACCACCTATTTTAAAGCTCTTCAAATTTCTCTGAAAATACTAGTGGCATAAATTCAATGATAGCTTAAAGTAAAACTCAAAAATAGATATATTTTATGATTTGCATGATCTGAAATTCCTTAATATATATTTGTTAACGGAATCTCTCCAACTACAACAAGGAGCGATCTGGAAGCTAAATGAATTGTTTTCTGCTTTTCTGCATTCCATCAAGAGTTTACAGACTGTTTTATAGTTGTAGTCTGTAGTCCGTAAACGATCTGTAGACCACCATAAATGGCATTGTCTAATGTTTGTCAAAGGACTTGAAGAACAACTTGGAAGCTTTGGGCTATCTCTTTTCCCAGGCTTTTCTTTACTGACTGCAAATCACTTCTGTTTGAAGCAGGGCCAATTCAGCAAATACAATTATGGAATTCCCTATAAGTTTATGTACCTGCAAAACAGGCATAAAATTGTAATAAATTACGTCACAGCATATCAGAACCACTTTTATTACTGTATACTAGTATGTCGTGCTTCTGTGCGGATCAAGTTCTTAAGGTAATTTTTTTTCACAAAGTCGAACCAAATTAACAGAAGATAGATGATAGATAGATAGATAGATAGATAGATAGATAGATAGATAGATAGATAGATATAGATAGATAGATAGATATGAGATAGATAGATAGATAGATAGATAGATAGATAGATAGATAGATAGATAGATAGATAGATAGATAGATAGATAGATAGATAGATAGATAGATAGATAGATAGATAGATAGATAGATATGATAGATAGATAAGATAGATAGATAGATAGATAGATAGATAGATAGATAGATAGATAGATAGATAGATAGATAGATAGATGATATTGTACTTTGGCTCTCATTTATATAAATAAACGCAGACAAAAAAAGTGTGGATGTTGCCCATAGCAACCAATTGTGTTACTCATAACCTATTAGATTGGTTGCTACAGGCACCTCCTCCATTTTATTTGCAGTAGAGTTTATACATGTGGCCCCAACCCATCGAAATATACTGATTTATACAATGTATTAAAGTGTTATTCCCACCTTAGACATTTACGGCATAGTCACGGGATATGTCATAAATGTCTCATAGATGTGTGTCCCAGCTCTGGGACCCAGACATATCTCCAGAACGGGATGGGAAGGTCACCCAACCCCATTCCATCTGGCGAGACGGCCGTTGGCATCCAGGTGGAGAATGAATATGTGGGTCTCTCTATTCAGTTCTATAGGAGTTACAGAAACAGCCATAAAACAGCGTAGCCATCTCTCCATTCATTCTCCACCTGAATGTGATGGCCGGCTGGGGGGGTTCCATGTGTTCCCTGTTCTGGATATAGGTGCAGGTCCAAGATGTGAGACCTGCATCTATCAGACTTTTATAGAATATTCCGTGGATATGCCATAAATATGTAAAGTGGGATTATCAATAAATCCAGGCTAGAAAACAGGCTATTTGTTTCCAGTGGTTCATTTCCCTGGATTATAAATAATAAATTAGGTTACTGTTCATTACTTTTAAACATTTCAGGTCTTTCTAATTTAACTGTGATATCTATTTTTAGAATATTGCGAAAAACACTTACATAATAAAGATGTACAAGTGACAATTTATAAATATCAGCGTTACAGCATATTACCGGTTTACTGATAAACACATATGCCATATGACAGTCAGTCAGAAATATTTATTTAAATTTAATGAAGAAGGACAAACTAGAATAATAAGAAAAATATCATCCAATGAGAATAATACACATAAAAGACACGGCAGATAGAAAAGGTAGCTCCCAGCAAAGAGCAGAGAAGTCATTGTTGGGTTCCCTTTCAGCTAAGATGTTACCTAGGAAACAAAAAGGTAGAGATGGAGGAAAAGATGCCAAAGACCCGCTACCAGTCAACACCGAGCAATGTCTCAAATTACTGTCATGTTTGCTTAAAACAACAATATGTGTTCCTTGTTTTCCTTGACACAACTTCATACATTATGCACTGACGAGGACACCATTATGATAGACACCATCTACAACATTACTGCTACAGTGAGATCAGTACACCCACAGCTTGATCTATCAGAAACAATCCTATAATATCAAAAGAATAAACAGGAATCAAAAGTATACAGTTAGGATAGAATAGAAATTGCCTGGTGGTTTGATACAGTATTATGGGTTTGATACTTGCCAACCCTTCCAGATTAACCAAGAGTGCCAATATTAAAACAGGAGACCTCACGGAGCCTTGGAGAAAACTTGAGTCATACAAGAAGACACGATCCAATTAAATATGTTCTTAGGTTTTTAAGATTAGAAAAAAAATTATCTGCTCTTTTGGCAGGAACATCAGCACTCTTGTCCATGTGCTGTGTCTGTCGTCACTGCTCAGTCCCATTAATTAATGTGAATGGGGAACAGACATAGTTAATGGACAGGAGTGCTGCTGTTTCGGGGAAAAAAAGGAGACCCTTTTATTTTAATCTCATACAACTCCTTGAATACATAGCTTTTGTTTTGACATTTTTAGTATAATAAATAGCTTTTACTGAAACCTTGTGCTAAGTGATATCACGCTATCTGGAGCACTCCGTCTGCAGGTACTCATAGTTTGTTGAAACCTCCTAGAGACATTTTACTGAAAGCAAAGTTAACAGCTTACTTGCTAGTGAAGTAAAAATGTGGCTGCTAGAAAGTGGTAATGTTTAGTCATATGAACATGGGAGGAATGGGAATTCCAAATACAGACGGGTACCAAATAGTGGCAATTTTGGAACCCTTAAAACTTTATTGGTTTAACTCAGTGGAAGAGCCTTGGGTCTATATTGAATGGAAGCAATTGGGGGAATCTTCTTTGAAGGGTACTCTAGTCAAAAATATGATGGTTAAGTGTAAAATCTCAAAATCATGGCTAGATTCAACTAACGTAACCCTAAAAATATGGAATAAATAAGTTTTAACTAATCTGGGCCTTAAGATGAACCTGGCAGACTTTCGGGTTGAATACTTAAGGTATTTACTACCAGATTTATATTTCTCCATGTGGAGCCAGAGTGGAATTATTTCATTGAAGGAGTTATGTGACGATATTGAAATTAATGAATTCCCGAAATTGATGGAAGTGTATAATTTGACTAAAATACCAATTATATTTTTTATTCGAGAATTAAATCTGTCTTACAAAGTTGTGGCCTGATTTGTTGAATAAGGGATGTGGGAGATAAATGTTTTAGGAATAGTGCTTTTCTGCACTCTAGTCAGTGTAATAAGGGAGGTAATCTCTAGAGATATTACTAATCCTAAATCTCACTGCAAGTTGCCTTATATAATAAATTGGGAGAAGGAACTTGATAGCATCTATCTGTAAAAGCTTGTCTGCAACCAATCAGACACTCTAATACAGGGGTCTCAAACACACATGCGGCCCCTGAGACTGTCATCTGCACCATTGCTCCCTCGGGAAAGGAGAGAGCAGTCTGATGGAGCAGCGCGCCGGCACTCCATCATGCCGTCACACAGCCCACTGTAGATAGTGCACCCCCCAGTAGATAGCGCCCACACACCCCATACTGTTGACAGCGCTACACCCTCCCTCCCTGTAGATAGCTCTATTGAGGCTCACTCTAGGAGTGGAATCTCCAGCCAGAGCATTGCCGACGCTTTAGCCGGGGATTCTTCTGCTGGAGGAGCCACTGAAGTCCCTGTCCATATATGGACAGTGATGTAAGGGGCTTCCCCAGAGAAGGAGTCCCAGAGCAGAGACTATACTAGCGCTCTGCTCCGAGACTCTAGCTCTGTCAGCAGCTCTGTCAGCAGCGATCAGCTGTTTTGATACAGCTGGAGCGCCCAGCGGTACATTTTGCAGACCGCCCGGGACGGCGGGACAGCGGTGAGAATTCGGGACTGTCCTGCTGGATCCGGGACGGTTGGGAGGTATGGGTACATATTTATGTATTCAGATATATAGTGTCTTCTGATTGTAATAAATTTAGGCGACATTAATCGATAAGGGACACAAATGTAAAGATACTGTTATGATTGTTCATATTGTGGAAAGTATCGTTTATCTCTACTACCCCTATGCATTTTCTTAGGTGATAGTAAACTAAACCGACCAACTAACCGAAGGAAATTTTGAAGCAGAAATAATTAGTGCCATGGCTTCAGAAAAGATAGTTTTTGCTACACTGGATGCAAAATTTATCGCTAATAATCCGAGAACAGGTCGAATCATCAAGGATTATCTTTATGTCTTTGGCCAGTTTAACTTGTAACATTTCATGTTTAAAAAATGGCGTTTCCATTAAGATCAACCAGGTTAAGAGAGGGTGGTATGTGCCTGGGAGAAAATAAAGAAATGAGGAGCAATTTTTAAAACGTTCACAAGCCTGAAAGGGTCGTTGCTTTTGTGTTTTTTTTTTTAAACATTTCATATTCTGAAACTTAAAATGCAATTTCATGTCAGTTCGATAAAAAAATACAGATGTGGATTTATACTTCATGTAGATCATAAGTCATTCTTTGCTTATTCTGTTTTTCAGTGAAGCAAAAAATGCAAAATAATATTTTAGCATCAATCAATTTTGCAGCAGCTACAAGCACACCTAACCTTGACGCAGAGTAAGAGCCATTTAAGCCGTTTTTATTAAACCAAGGGTGTCTCTGAAGATGCTTCTGAGTTTTTCCTCATGTCAATAAGATTATGGAAAATCCTTGTCATTTTTAAAAACACTACTATCCATATTGTATTGACTTTAGAATTACACGCTGATTTTTTATTTTTTTTTAAAGCTATATAAAATACTAAATAATGAATCTTTGTTTTCATATGAACCTCCCTAAACATACCTGATTCTAGCTACGGATCTAATAATATTAATATCTTTTAGAACTATGAGGTGGCTTTTAATCAGCAATATTGTAAGAATAATGAGCTTCTATGGTGCCTATATGAATGCTGATAAAGTTTAACAACTGACACCAATAAAAGGAGAATTATCCTCAGTGTCACAGTGCCCTCCATAAACAGTGTTAGTGTGCCCACAGATACAGTGCCAAATTATTCCCATATACAGTGCCAGTGTGCCTCCATCAAAACCGCCAGAGAGTGCCTGCATTAACAATGCCTCCATAAACAGTGCCCTAATAAGCAGTAGCACTCTATATAAAACACAATTGAAATATTGTAGAACTAACTTGGTGTGAAGAGTGCTAATTTGAGATGTGAGGAAGCCATCCCTTTAAATGGCCAGTAAAGCTACGGACGGCTGTTATCAATGCCGTGCACACTAACATGATACTAAGTTTGTTTAAATGTCAAATTGCTGAAAATGACCCCTGCGAAATTAAGCAAAATGGAAACGTGTAAGGTCAATGAATAGTTACTTATTTAGGCAGATTGTTTCAATAAGTGAGATAGTGAGTGGCACGGACTTTAGTCTGCTGTAGACCTGAATAGAATCAGGGATTAAGGCAATAAGTAGCATCCTCTCTAGCACTCGTATTATTCAGCCATAGACTTACTAATTATATAGGTAACACATTATAAAATAAGATAGTGAGCTTACCAGGTCTTATATATAATATTGGAAAATAGGGTAATTACCCATAACAGGGACATGTCCTCTCACTAAACTTAGATGAGTGAAGGTCATACAACTCACGTACTTATAGGAGTTACCTGTTACTAGCAATCTGCCATAGTATTAACATTTGTATACAGTACGGAGTATAAAATATATACGACACTTTTCAATAATTTTAAATCCTACAATGGCTTTGTTCCCATCTGCGTTGGGGGTTCTGTTCATTGGTTCCGTCAGACCTTTCCGAACCCATGAACGGAAAACAAATTGAAACAAATGGAAACCATAATTCTCCGTTTGCATTACCATTGATTTCAATGGTAACTCATCCGTTGCAAATGTTTTCCGTTTGTCACCGTTTGGTAAGGTTTCCGTTGTTTTGCTAAAATCAATAGCGCAGTCGACTACGCTATTGATTCCCTCAAAACAACAGAAACCTTACAGAACGGTGACAAACGGAAACTATTTGCAATGGATGCATTACATTTAAAATCAATGGTAATGTAAACGGAAAGCTATGGTTTTCGTTTGTTTCAGTTTGGTTTCCGTTCATGTGTTCCCCTGAAGGAACGGTCCATCGGAACCAATGAGTGGAATCCCGACGTAGATGTGAACGAAGCCTAACTTGGTCTGTATTAAAAATATGAGTTGCATATTCAAAACTTTTCTTACAACAATATATAAAATTACCACTTTCTCCTTTTTTTTTTTTCATTTTCTTTTATTCTCAGTTTTTTTCCTTGTATTTAAAAATAAAAAAAGGAAATTAAATAACCTTTGAGAAAAAGTAACTATTGAGCAAATAGAAAAGGACATCAAGATATTTATCAGCATATATCCACAGTGCCCACTGTAGATAATGCCACATATACCCCTTTGTAGATAGTGTCACACACACACCCTATAGATAGTGCCACATACATTGGGGCTCCCTCTAGGAGTTGAATCCCCAGCCAGAGCGTTGCAGACGATTTGGACGGGGCTTCCTCTGCTGGAGGAGCCCCTGACATCACTGTCCATAGACAGTGACGTCAGGGGATCATCATGGACCAGATTGTGATGTCAGGGGCAACCCCAGGGCAGGAATCCTGGGCAAAGCGCTACTAGAACTCTGCCTGGGACT
The DNA here is from genome assembly GCF_050947455.1 of Rhinoderma darwinii. Classification (NCBI taxonomy): domain Eukaryota; kingdom Metazoa; phylum Chordata; class Amphibia; order Anura; family Rhinodermatidae; genus Rhinoderma; species Rhinoderma darwinii. The sequence continues at coordinate 264,511,484 of NC_134689.1, read as the reverse complement.
CCAGCATTGCTCCTGACATCACTGTCTGTATATGTACAGTGATGTCAGGGGAAACCCCAGAGCCGGAGTCCCAGAGCAGAGCGGTTGTATAGGCTCTACTCAGGAACACTGGGGAAGCCCCTGACATCACTGTCCATATATGAGCTGTGAAGTCAGGGGCTTGCCCAGAGCCAGAGTCCCGGGCAGAGCACTAGTGGCGCTCTTCTTGGGACTCCAGCTCTGCTCCTGACATCACTGTCCATATGACAGTCAGGTGACAAGTCAGGTGACTGGATTGGTCCACGCCCGGGCCGGCATCGACACCAGTGAGAACGCCGCCGCAAGACTCCTGCCTTCTTCTGACGTTGAGTGAAAGCAGAGCGGAGAGTGGCAGCAGTAGGGCCGGCTACCTTTTATAAGGGGGTTGTGTTGTGCTACCTACGGGGAGCTATGTACAGGGGGGCTGTGTGGAGCAATTCACAGGAGGGCTGTATCTGGAGCTATCTACAGGGGGGCTGTATCTGCAGCTATCTACAGGGGGAGCTGTGTGTGGAGCTATCTACAGGGGGGGCTGTGTGTGGAGCTATCTACAGGGGTGCTATGTGTGGCGCTATATACAGGGGGGACTGTGTGTGGCACTATCTACAGGGGGGGGCTGTGTGTAGCGCTATCAACAGGGGGCTGTGTGTGGCGCTATCTACATGGGGCTGTGTGTGGAGCTATCTACAGGGGGGCTGTATGTGGAGCTATCTACAGGGGGGCTGTATGTGGAGCTATCTACAGGGGGGCTGTATGTGGAGCTATCTACAGGGGGCTGTGTCTGGCGCTATCTACAGGGGGGCTGTGTGTGGCACTATCTACAGGGGGCTGTGTCTGGCGCTATGTACAGGGGGCTGTGTGGCGCTATGTACAGGGGGGCTGTGTGTAGCAATCTACAGGGGGGCTGTGTGTGGAGCAATCTACAGGGGGGCTGTGTGTGGAGCAATCTAAATGGGGGCTGTGTGTGGAGCTATCTACAGGGGGGCTGTGTGTGGAGCTATCTACAGGGAGGCTGTGTGTGGAGCTATCTACAGGGGGGCTGTGTGTGGAGCTATCTACAGGGGGGCTGTGTGTGGAGCTATCTACAGGGGGGCTGTGTGTGGAGCTATCTACAGGGGGCTGTGTGTGGAGCTATCTACAGGGGGGCTGCGTGTGGAGCTATCTACAGGGGGGCTGTGTCTGGCACTATGTACAGGGGGGCTGTGTGTGGGGCAGTCTACAGGGGGGCTCTGGTGGATGATTTCTCCATTGACCGGTAGCAGAGTTACACAACTGGAAAAAAAAATCTCCATCATGTAACTCTGCTACCTGTCAATTGAAAAGTCATCAACCACAGGGTCTCCCTCTTGACTTTCATTGTTCTCAGCCTTTTGGTTTGTCCTGTAGCTGCCGCCGCCGTGATGAGCAAATGTTATACCCAAGATAGGAAAAGTAACATAAAGATGATATAACCGGATCCATAATATCTGTGATATCCAGACAGTCTAGAGATCCACAGTGACAATGTGCGCTTGTTATTTGCAGAAGGATCTGGCCGTGATTTGATGTGTTGATGCGGGACATTCGGCTTGGTTAGGGGGGTGTGGCTTAAAATGTCCCTCTTTTCCGAATTCAAAAGTTAGGAGGTATGATCTCTGACAATAATCACAGACTTGAATCTTTATGGATCGATGCCCACATTTTCCTTGTTTTTTTCAAATCTGCTCATGCTGTCAGGATAGATTAGAACTATGAGCAAATAGCTACTCTTAAAGGGAACCTTTCACCATGTAATAGGCACTGCTGCACAAACCATGTCTCACTTTAAAAAAAAATCCTATCCGTTATTTAGATATCGGTGCCACTATATTTGGCGCGTGATATGTAAATAACCCCCTGAACTGTCAATGGGGCATTTCTTTATTTCTAAATGGCATGGGTGCGTGTTACTTATCACTCTGACACTCCAATCAGCTACGGACAGTGTGAGAGCAGCTTGTGCTGTGTGATCTCTCTCAGGAGATCACAGTCTTGTCGTTCTGCAGAGAGAGTGCGCACGTGCCCTCATGCATGCACGCACGCCCGTTCGGGTGCAAACTTTTTTTATCTTAGTTTTGCTCCCTGAACCTACATAGGGCCACAGTCATTGAGACAACATATAGTGAGGTTGCAATGGTTTATTATATTTGAGCTGATGATGTCATACCGGATGTTAAACACTTTTAATATAATCGGCTCAAATACGGGGAGTCAATCCAGATAAAATGCAAATATAGTACATGGTGCACATTAGTTACCATTGTGCCTTGCAGAATAAGGACCTATATTTGAGGGCGGCAACACATCCTCCCCCATACTTCAGCAGTTCAAAGAAAATTACAGCTTTCATTTTTTTAGTGCAATATATATATATATATATATATATATATATATATATATACAGTATATATATATATATATATATATATACATACACACACACACACACACACACACACACACACACACACACACACACATAGTGTATATATAACCTAAAAGAAATAGATGCTCACAAAGCACAAGAAATAATGAAAATAGAAAAATACTTTATTGAAATACATGAGGAGCAATAAACAATAAATTAAAATGAGGAATCCATAAACCACAGTTAGATAAATTTGTACCTATAGCAGACCTTCAAGAAAGTGCAAATGCAGCCCAAAAGAGGGCATAAAGGTAAAATAACGACCTTATATAAGTGCAGCAAAGTGCTGTGTAAACCCAATAGGTGTATATGATAGTGTTAATAAGCCATGCAAAACATTGACATGGGTTTGAGCAAATATATGGTCAAATAAAGACTGAAGAAAAGGAGCAATTATCTGCAGAGTTTAACGCAACATATCAAGCAGAACATGTCATACCCATGATAGATACGGCAGGGAACACAGTCAGAGTCCACGCCAACGTGCGTTTCGGCACGAATGCCTTCGTCTGCCCCCAGACGAGTACATCCTTGAATCAACCCATATAGATTACAATACGTCTACTTTTTATACTTTATATGCTTGGGCCATATTGATTCATGCTGCTTTTTTGGTTAGGTTATATAGTGTATATATAGAAGCAAAGGAATTTAGACTGGCTTTCAAAACTAGAGCACACATGCTACAGATACCGGGCCTCTATTTTTAACTGTAAAACACCTCACACAGCAGTGGCATACAGAATTTATTTTATAGGAAAAACCTCTTTCCTTTAAAGAGGCTCTGTCACCACATTATAAGTGCCCTATCTCCTATATAAGGAGATCGGCGCTGTAATGTAGGTGACAGTAATGCTTTTTATTTAAAAAAACGATCTATCATTACTACAGTGTCCTGATAATGAATACACATGACCATCCAGCCTGGACGTCATGTGTACTCAGAATCCTGACACTTCTGAATCTTTTTTGTGAGATTCCGGCAAGTGAAACTAAATCTCGTTTAGCTCCGTAATCTCGCGAGATTTCGTTTCACTTGCCGGAATCTCACAAAAAAGATTCAGAAGTGTCAGGATTCTGAGTACACATGACGTCCAGGCTGGATGGTCATGTGTATTCATTATCAGGACACTGTAGTAATGTTAGGGTTTGTGTATGAGGCTGCACATAGCGATATAACTATATCGCTAGTGCAGTGTAAATGAATGGAGAGGAGTGCATGATGCCGATTTGTCAGCGTCATGCACTCCTCTGTACAACGCCCACTTGGTCGAAAGTAAAAATACGCCCACTTGGGCATTAAGAAAGCTCATTAGCATAAACCAAAATCACTCCTAACGTTGTGAAAAAAGATCGTTTTTTAAAAAAATAAAAAGCATTACTGTCACCTACATTACAGCGCCCATCTCCTTATGTAGGAGATAGTGCACTTATAATGTGGTGACAGAGCCTCTTTAAGGCTCTCAGATTCCCTAGTAGTCAGAGGAGGCACTAATCTTTACTTGACAATATCCTGCACAAACAGGTATTTCTCACAGCTGCTTATGACTTGTTTGTAGATGGGCTGGGACACGTTATATGGGATAGACAATAAGATGCAATACAAGTAGGTTGAAAACAAGGAGCAATTCCGAATATCTTGTTATGTTAAATACTTGAGGGAAGATTTTTTTTAAGACTTATGTTTCATATGCCAGTTTTTAGGTATGTGCACATGGGGCTGATTAGCTGCAAATTTTTCGCAAAAGATTTAACTGCATAAAAACTGCAGTGTATTATGGTAGCAGCAAATTGGGTGAGATTTAAATATCATCCACATGTTGCAGAAATATCTGCCGAGAAAGCAGATTTTTATTCCGCAGCATATCAATTTATGCTGCAAAAGTTTTTGCACTTTTGTTGCGTTTTTTTCCCATTGAGTTATTTAGGAGGTAATAGTAGCAACAAATAGCAAAAATCACAAATCAGAAAGAAAAAATAAAGAAAAGTGAATACTTACCTTCAGTAATTTTGCCAAAAAGATGCGTCCCTGCTCCCCACATCTGGTCTCCATGCAGCCCGGCCTCCTGGGATAACGTTTCATCACATATGAATGCAGCAGCCAATCACAGGCTGTATCAGTCACATTAGATGCAGCGTCATTTCAGGAGGTCAGGATGCATGGTCATCCCATCACACACCCTGAAGAAATGAGCACTGCAACAAAAGTCCAAACTAGACATAAAAAGATGTGTGTTGTGCATTATGCTTATGATGAATACAGCTTTCAAAATAATAAAGGGGCTTTAGTTCCTTATTATCCAGAGAAATTTTATCGGCATCTCCGAGCAACTAGCTCTGATAGGGCATGTTCAGACGTGGCGGAATTCCACTACAGACAGGTCAGAGCGGAAATCCGTAGAAGCCTTGTTTTCCTATGGTTTCTATAGCTTTTTAGGTAAGTTAGTTTAGACGTTGAGAAAAATAACAGTGCAGAATTTAGGTTGCGGTGCAGAATTTACACTCTGTTGCGGAGAAGAAGCAGCTTTCCACTGCAAATTTCAGCTTTAGCAATACAAAGGCTGAAATTTATGCCAAGTCTGCTGTGACATTTGACATGTCTGACTGAACTGTAAAATATGCAGATTTTGAGAATTTGCGGCAAAATCTGCAGCGGAAAATTTTTGTCACGTCTGAACATTCCTTTAAAAGTGTGCTAGAGCTGACCTGGAGAAAAGTGTGTATGGATAGAGCATCACATTTTAATTTTTTTGTTTTGGGCATCTGTATTTTTTGTCAAATCCTTGCTTTGGAGCAGGATTGTAGGGCAATAGTGGGGGATTTTAGAGGCTATGTGGGGACTCTCAGAGAATCCATGCTGATTAAAAGATCCCCACTTGTTCCAGTGTTCTGCTTGATTAGGGACCAGTATTTCTAAATTACAATGGAAAATTGCTGAATTATGTTATGGCAAGTATAGCATAATGGTGTTAAGATTCCACAGTGCATATTAGGTCAGTGAGTTTACCATGGCTAGCTACTCATAGGACACTATGCTACAGAGAGAAAAGGCTGGTCACAAATGTACTATGGGTAAGTCCAAACGGAATGGCTCTGACCTGGTTGCGACGTGGCCAGCAAATTAATACACACTTTATGGCCACAGTATTTTGCAGGTAAAGGGCCGTTTTACTTGCAATAACGGTCGGACATTAACAGGCTATTCGACAGCTGCACAGAACGTGGTGCCGGCACGGGTATTGGCCGTGTCGCGACCGGGTTAGACTTCCTCTTAGAATGCACTAATTTGAACAGAAACCTTAATGGATGTGTTTTCTGTATTGTGGCAGCAGATGAATTTCCACATGATCTTAGCTGTGCAAAGACTGGCTTCGTAAAAAAGATTCAAGCACTGCAATCATAACAATACACTAGGAGAGATTTACTAAGGAAAATATGCCAGAATTCTGAATAAACTACATGACTTGGGGTAAGTCAAGTGATGTATGTGTATGCAAATTACACTTACCTATATATCTGTTCCCCATTCATAACCCACACCTTTCTCTCAAGAAGACTCGACACCGAGGGTTTGGATAAAGTGGCCACAGTAGCCATTTTATTAAGAAATAAATGTAAAAGTTAATTAACTCAATTAACCATAAATAAATAATATCCATATTATTTATTAACAAAAACAATAATAAATCAATAATGCACGAACAATAAATTATAACCCAAACACGTCAGGCACCACTGACAAACAAACATTAACACATAGACTAGGAGAAGTCCTTGGAGCTATCATTAACTTTTTATGTTGCTGGCTATCTGCCCCACCATTTTACCCCCAGCCGTAAAAACCCGGCTCAGAGGCACCAATATTCCTGGCAGATGCCGTAAGGTAACTGCCACCTCTCCCAAGGGATAACACACTAAGGAAACCACACTATCCAACCGCCAGACAGTGTCCTTTCATCTTTCAAACCCGGGGGGGATCCATACCCACGATGCATCCCCCCCCCATAATTATTTGTCTAACTCCAAGGACTCCCTTTGCCACAGCGAACAGGCCTTGACCCCCTCAAGCCTGAGAGTCCCGCCACAACAAAATAGCCCTTTCAATGCCATCCTGCAAGCCCAAGCACCACAAATCCGTTCCCACATCATTCAGGTGAACACCATCTGCACTCCAATACACTCCAACTCCAGCTTCCAAGTCCCAGTGCCGGACACATATGCCACCATTCCGCACAACAAATGCAGACACCGCCCTGTTAACTTTTATCCTGGCTTTGTTGATCCGCTCCACCGACCGTGCCAAACACCAGAATTTTCTCGGCACAATATCCGACCACACCGTGATCAAGTTCGGGTACGACCACAGGTGCAACAGATCGTGTTTTATGTCCCGAACCAACTCACGGAACAGGAGGGCCCCAAGATCGTTGCCCCCAACATGGAGAACAAGGACGTCTGGGGTGCGGTCCAATTCCGCATAAATATGGAACTCATGTAATACCCGGCACTATGGCATCCCACGGAAACCGAGCCAATGTATAGCCGCGGTGTCCCGTGGAACCCCCAGCTGCCTGCCATTTGGCCTAATATCAGCCCTGCGGGCACCCCAATAAACATAAGAATACCCCAGGATCCAAATGAGGCCAGGTCTGTTACCTAGAATAAGACAACAAACAAACAGGGTTAGGAACACACTCACCCCACAAACAGACAGACAACAACCCCGCAAGCTAACAACATTACACCCCCTCCACGATCAGCAAGAGGTGAGGACGCACATACGAGCTGAACCGCACCGATTCCCAGTGGTCAATACGCCACACACCAGCCTCATCAAGGCCCCACCATCTTGCTTCCGTCGCCGCCCCGATCCGAAACGAGTGGGATGAAAAATCTTTTGTGTCCACCCCCCCCAACCGCTAAACATTTTTTAAAGACGGCAGTGAATTGAAATTTGGACAAAAAGGAACCATCCCTGTGACATAACAGGGGCGCCCATTGATCCCTCGCAGCCTCACCAAAACCCTGCAGACACTACACCGGACAAACCGCACTCCCCGGGACCGCAAAAAGGACCACCCGCCAACCCCTGCCAAACTGATCCGTCTTAGAGCAACGAAGTCTAAACTCAATCCTGTCCTCAAACAAATCAACATCCTCCCGCAAAAGCCCACCAGGGCACCGCGAGCTGGGCGAAACAAGTTCCCCAATCCGAAGTGCCCTAAAAAACGCCAGCGAGAAAGCAAGACGAAATAAACAAGCCTCATGGGCAGAGCTGCAAACTGACCCGACCCATTCGCCCAGTTGTACTAACATATGAAACGAAACTGGACGCCTAGTGTCTTGAGTCCTGGACCCTTTGCGAAAACCTCTGAGTGCCTGCCGCAACAAAAACTCCTTAGTCACGTCCTTCCACCCCCGCAATTTAAACCCAAAAGCGAGAGCTGCCATCAGGCGATTGACCCGAGAAACCGACCATTGCAACTCTGCCGCATGACCCAACAGGAAAAGCAAAGCCACTTACCTGTCCTCGTCCAACCCATCATCCCTCAAAGATTCCGACCACTCCTCCCAATACCTCCAATTAACCATGTATGCCGTCCACGTGCAGTCCGCCACCGACCGCCTAATCAACTCTCCCGCCGCTCGAACACCAACTCCCACAGATGGCCCGGACAGGCGATACCCACTTCCTCCGCATCTGGCACCAAGGCCCTGAACCGATCCCACTGCAAACGAGAGAGAGCGTCAGCGACAGAATTATCAACCCCCGGCACATGTACAGCCACAACCCAAGCATTCAGTTCCAAACAAACCAACACCTAATGACGTAACAGCCGCACTACCGGAGGAGAAGAGGCCGTAATTTTGTTGATCGACAAGACCACCCCCAAATTATCGCAATGGAACCTCACTTTCTTGTCCCTGAGCCTGTCCCCCAAAATGGTAACTGCTACCACGATGGGAAACAGCTCGAGCAGGGCGAAATTCCTCGTGAGACCCGATTCCACCCATCTAACTGGCCAAGACCCGGCACACCACTGCCCCTGACAAAAAGCCCCGAAACCCAACGCTCCCGACGAATCCGTGAACAGATCCATGTCCACGTTCTCCACCACCGAACTCATCAAATAGGAACGGCCATTATAGTGTTCCAGAAAATCCCCCCAAACCACGAGGTCCGCCTTGAGCTCGGCCGACAAACGTATAAAATGATGCGGCTCACGCACCCCTGCCATAGCCGCCACCAGCCGCCGACAAAAAACCCTACCCAATGGCATAATGCGACAAGCAAAGTTCAATTTCCCCAGAAGGGACTGCAGTTCCTTCAAAGTAATTTAATCGTCTAAATAATGAATGATCGAATCCACCCCCGCCACAGATTTGACCACCCATTTCAAGAATGAGCTAAACGCCTCGAAGTACGCACAATAAATGGAACAACCCATGGGGAGACACCGAACCACATAAAAACCTCCCCCAAAAACACCCCAGTAAACGCTGAATATCCGTATGCACCGGCAACAGCCGAAAAGCCGCCTCGACATCCGTCTTGGCCATTAACGCCCCCTTACCATGGAAACACACCCACTTCACCGCCGCGTCGAATGACATACAGTGGAGGAAATAAGTATTTGATCCCTTGCTGATTTTGTAAGTTTGCCCACTGTCAAAGTCATGAACAGTCTAGAATTTTTAGGCTAGGTTAATTTTACCAGTGAGAGATAGATTATATATGAAAAAAAAAAGAAGAAAATCACATTGTCAAAATTATATATATTTATTTGCATTGTGCACAGAGAAATAAGTATTTGATCCCCTACCAACCATTAAGAGTTCAGCCTCCTCCAGACCAGTTACACGCTCCAAATCAACTTGGTGCCTGCATTAAAGACAGCTGTCTTACATGGTCACCTGTATAAAAGACTCTTGTCCACAGACTCAATTAATCAGTCTGACTCTAACCTCTACGACATGGGCCAGACCAAAGAGCTTTCTAAGGATGTCAGGGACAAGATCATAGACCTGCACAAGGCTGGAATGGGCTACAAAACCATAAGTAAGACGCTGGGTGAGAAGGAGACAACTGTTGGTGCAATAGTAAGAAAATGGAAGACATACAAAAGGACTGTCAATCGACATCGATCTGGGGCTCCATGCAAAATCTCACCTTGTGGGGTATCCTTGATCCTGAGGAAGGTGAGAGCTCAGCCGAAAACTACACGGGGGGAACTTGTTAATGATCTCAAGGCAGCTGGGACCACAGTCACCAAGAAAACCATTGGTAACACATTACGCCGTAATGGATCAAAATCCTGCAGTGCCCGCAAGGTCCCCTTGCTCAAGAAGGCACATGTACAGGCCCATCTGAAGTTTGCAAATGAACATCTGGATGATTCTGAGAGTGATTGGGAGAAGGTGCTGTGGTCAGATGAGACAAAAATTGAGCTCTTTGGCATTAACTCAACTCGCCGTTTTTGGAGGAAGAGAAATGCTGCCTATGACCCAAAGAACACCGTCCCCACTGTCAAGCATGGAGGTGGAAACATTATGTTTTGGGGGTGTTTCTCTGCTAAGGGCACAGGACTACTTCACCGCATCAATGGGAGAATGGATGGAGCCATGTACCGTCAAATCCTGAGTGACAACCTCTTTCCCTCCACCAGGACATTAAAAATTGCTCGTGGCTGGGTCTTCCAGCACGACAATTACCCGAAACATACAGCCAAGGCAACAAAGGAGTGGCTCAAAAAGAAGCACATTATAAGGTCATGGAGTGGCCAAGTCAGTCATGGAGTGGCCAAGTCAGTCTCCCATCGAAAACTTATGGAGGGAGCTGAAGATCCGAGTTGCCAAGCGACAGCCTCGAAATCGTAATGATTTACAGATGATCTGCAAAGAGGAATGGGCCAAAATTCCATCTAACATGTGTGCAAACCTCATCATCAACTACTAAAAATGTCTGACTGCTGTGCTTGCCAACAAGGGTTTTGCCACCAAGTATTAAGTCTTGTTTGCCAAAGGGATCAAATACTTATTTCTCTGTGCACAATGCAAATAAATATATATAATTTTGACAATGTTATTTTTTTTATTTTTTTTTATATAATCTATCTCTCACTGGTAAAATTAACCTAGCCTAAAAATTCTAGACTGTTCATGTCTTTGACAGTGGGCAAACTTACAAAATCAGCAAGGGATCAAATACTTATTTCCTTCGCTGTATACACGACCGAGCAAAGATCCCGATCTATCCCGTCATTAACCGACAAGCCCTTAGGATAAGACAAATGGTGAATCAAACGGTATTTGTTCGCCTCCTTCATTCGGGACAACCCCCAGCGGGGAGACGACCAAATCCGGGATGGGGAGAGAACTAAAGGGCCCCGCCATGCGCCCCAATTCAACCTCTTTAGCCAATTTCTCCCTAACCACGTCAGGATGCTGGTAAGCTGACTTCAGATTTTTTATGGAAAAGGGGACCCTGTGAGGAGGGGAGGGGATACAAAAACCAACATTAAAACCATCAAACAACAACTGCGTGCTGGCTCTGTCCAGATAACTATTTAGAAACCTGACCATCCTTTCCAGCTTCACTGGCGTCACCTCCATGACTGTCGTTAAAACCCCCTCCCCCACCTCGCTTTCCCTTGCGCAAGCATTTAGATGCCCCGCGGGACGCCCCATTGCATTGAGAACAAAGGTGCTTGAACTTGCAACCTGCACCGAATTTACACTGCCCCTCATTGTATTGCCAGCACAGCCCGAGCTTTGCGTTGCCTCCTGAGCTGGATTGACCAGATTGGCCTGCTGCTCTCTCGATCCCGGGAAAGGACTGGCCCGGTCGAACCGGAGCCGTAACCCGTAACCAGAGGGCAATATCCTTGTGGTCCCACCTAATATTGGGTCTAACCACCTTCCGTTGTCTAAACTGCTCGTCATAACGTAGCCAAGCTACCCCCCCATATACCCTATGTGCTTCCCCGATGGCATCCATATAGCAAAACAGGGGGGAGCAATGTTCCGGAGCCTTTTCACCAATAACACTTGCCAAAATGGCGAACGCGTGCAACCTGTTAACAAATGTCTTAGGGATAAGGCGGTAACAACGCTTTTCCTCCTCCTCCTTCTTACTCTCATCCCGCTTCCCCTTCTCCAGATTAAAGGGGCTACAACGAAAAAATTTCCACGTACTCGTCCTTCCAGATTTTTTCCCGAACTTCCTGCTTCAAGTGTGCCCCTAAAGGTCCCTCAAAACACACATAAACCTCCCCCCTGGCTTTATCATCCAACCGCACACCATCAACCGCTACCGCCGAGTCGGTCTGAAAAGACACCGCCACCGATTCAGTATTTGCTCCTACACTCGCAGCTACTGCTGCCGGGGCATTAAACCCTACCCCCCCCAGCCCCCCCACGCCGCCACAGGAGACCGCGAAGGGGGCACGACAACACCCGTCCCGTCGAGCCGGCCTAACAATTCCTTGACGCAACCGACCAACTCTCGCAGACTATCCCCCCCACCCCCAACATTCAGAAACCCAGACCCCACATCACATACCCGCTCCCCGACCACGGAACCCTCAACCAAAACAGGAGACATAAGTATAGCAGGAAAAGGTAAAGATGGTGAAAACGATGTGAAGGCGCTGTGGACCCATCAGCTGGACCGTCCTGTCCACGAAGCTCCCCATCCTCAAGGTCTTCGGTAGATCTGGTCCCCAATCCATGGCAGTACGCACAGGTGTGCTCAACGGCTGGAACCGAGGTGGGGGAGGGGCGGGCTCCCAAGCTCTCTCTCTGGCAGTCGACCGGCACCGGAGGGCCGGCACCTCGCCAACCGGAAGTCGCCCTCGACACGGACGACCTAGGCCTGCGGCCCAATGCAGGTCCCTTGCTTCCTCCGGATCGCCGTGGGGTTCCACTCCGAGCCGGCACATCTCCAGGGGCAGCCGTCCGAACCATGGAACCTGGCGTAGAACTGGAAAGTGGAGGGGTGACCAGAAGTAGAGGCCGCACCCCCCCCACCTCCGCTGGACTCCGCCGTGAAGCGGCATTCCTCCCGACCCTGGCACCGGCTGCAGTATCAGTGCTGCCAGACGCCCTAGCCGGAGGGTCCCTCACAGGGCTTCCTCTGTGGCGCCGAGTCCGAGGAGCCACGTCGGGGCTCAGCCTTTCTGGAGGGCGCGAGCGCCGGGCCCGTTGTGGGGGAGAGACAGCCGGAGGTACCGGAGCGTTGGCCATCGCTGCAGCTTGTTCCTCCAACCAGGCGGGGCAGAATGCAGCAACCGCCGCCCGCATCTGCTCGATGAACTGCTGCGCTGACATAAGGTAAGATGGCCGCCGGATGGGAGCTGCGTGTATGGATGACTTATTCCGTGCACTGCTTCCGACCAAAAGACCGGGAAGTCAGCACACTTCTGGCTAACCCTCACCGGATCCCCTCCCTCTCCTAGACCCACTCCGTCCACGAACCCTCCCCTTTGGCTGTGACACAATCCTCCCTCCTATCCCCGTCATGTCTGGCCTCCCCTCCACTGCGGCAGGGTCCGTCCGGCCTGTGCTGTACCTGGCATGATCCAAATTTATTATGTTGAGTCTGGCTAAGGCTATATTCACATACTGTTGCTGCCATTATGGGTATACCTGTAACTACGGATTTTGCCATAGTTTCAGCAACAGCGGCAGTGAGCATTCGATTACAATGCCGAAACTGGCCAGAAACAGAAGGACTACACTGACAGGAAACCACATGGATTGGTGAGAAGTCCAGGAGATGGGAGTCTAACATTGTATTTGATTATTGACATTAACTGCCTTTCCTAGAGCAAGACAGGCTGCAGGACTTGTGTGGAAGCTGTCTGTTTTTATTGGGCTGAGTTCACACGGAGCAAACACGCTGCGTAAAAGCACGCAGTGTATCTGCCCTGTGCGCCGCAGGTAATTCCAGGCAAAAAAAACAAACCAAACTATGGTTTTTCACCTGGAATGTCCGCTGTGGAAAACTGCAGAACATTGCCTAGAGCACCGCACTGCGACTACCAGCTTGCCTTCTTCCCATAGGGCATCCTGGTGCCATCTCTTTTCCAGGTAAGCAAGGCACATGCTCCTGGCTGTCCACATGAGGGGCCCCTCATGTCCGGTGGCATTACTAGCACAGTGCATCCGGGGGTACCCGTATGCCCGGTACTAACCACTGCCACATTTGAATAATACGACGGAGTGTGCAGAGAGGACAGCGATGCTCACAGATTGAGCAGGGTCTTGGACGTCACATAGTGTCCTGCTCAGCGTCAGGACGTTCGCAGGAGGAGGAAGAGCTGATGGAGC